>NC_036839.1:21227441-21229938 GCF_002910315.2 Salvelinus sp. IW2-2015
GAGGGAAAAGGGAAAGAAATCGTCGCCCCGGCCCGGACAAAATTTTCCTCCTCCTTCTCAGACTCTCTCTACCTCTCTCCACGTCTCTCTTCACAACCAACGCAACCTTCTCTCTCTCTGTCTTACTCTCTCTCTTTCTGTCTCTCTCACACAAACTCTCTCTCTCTTTCTGTCTTACTCTCTCTCTTTCTGTCTCTCTCACACCTCTCTCTCTCTCTGTCTTACTCTCTCTCTTTCTGTCTCTCTCACACAAACTCTCTCTCGGCCGGTTGCTAGGCGACTCCATCATGCATCCTCGCCTCGGCAAGTTATAATTGGCTGGCGTAGTTGCCGTGATGGTGGGTCCAAGCCGACCCTGCTTCATTCTGTCAAGTCTGGAGAGGGGGAGGGAGGTATAGGGAGGAGGGGGGTTAATGCAAAGAGGAGGAGCTGATGGTAGTGGAGAGGAGGGGGAGCTTTGGGCAATTACTGAGGAAGGGGTGTGAAACGTTTGCTGTCTTGCACCTGTGGCCTCAAGACTCCAAAATGACAGAGTGGTCCTTGAAGCCAGCCTGCCTGCCTCCATCCCTGCCTGACTGTCTGCCTCCCTGCCTGCCTCCCTGTCTGCCTGCCTGCCTTCATCCCTGTCTGTCTGCCTGCCTGCCTAACAGGCTCTCATGACAAGGCAACACTGTCTGGGGATATCATCTGCTACAGGTTTTACACAGTGGGGGAGAATGAGCAAATAAAAAGCCTCAGGTCTTTTGGCAAAATGTTTATGAGTGTATCAAGGGGCAAAGGCAGACAGATGTTCAGAATGTGTTGCATTCATGTGTTCACCCCAGAGGTAGAAAAGTGTGTTGAGTGGAATCTGGCTGTAAAGTGGTGTTTGCTGATACAGTGCTGAGGTGGTGCCGTCTCCCTGGCTATCTCCGAAATAGTACCCTTTTCCCTATATAGTGCACTACGCATAGGGCTCTGATCAAAAGTATACAATATATAGGGAATAGGGTGCCATTCTGGAAGCACACTGTCTAACAGCAGCTAGTACTGGGTCATTAGACAGTACCCAAAATGTCCTCTGCTGATTTGAATAATATTCAAAACACGGAAAGAAAAGCACAGCAAGTGATCCTGAGGTGTTTCTGCCCTGCAATCTTCACACTACCACAATCTCACCACAGACAATGGATCAAATAAGAAAAAGGAAACAGAATAAGAAAAGATCATGTGAAATAAAACGGGATTGGAGGTATCATTCACAGACCATTTGCCTTTTCTCTTCCCTCTCATCTTACAACATGGATGATGGGGGGAGTGGGGGATGAAGGGGCGGAATCGAGGAGATGAGGGGAGGTGCGTTGCATCATCTCACATCCCTCAGTTCTCTCCTCTCCTCCTCCGCCACGTCATCCTTTACTTTCAGTTGCATCATCGTGGTCTCCGCAGATTCCACATCGCTCTGAGATTATGTCAAACAAAACCACATCATCCTTTACCGTCTACTGCTGGGGTCACCTCCAATATACTTTAGCCAATGAAATCACTGACATTCTTCTGCTAATCAACACTTTTTGTAGCAGGTTTTTTGTAGCAGAATAAATTACTTGAATCAACAAGTCCTGTGGAGTACCATCCCCACCATTCACCCCTCCACGCACAGCCTCTCTGACCCTACGGGTACCCTCCGTTATCCTCACCGTCTGCGCCCTCTGTCTTCCACGGTCGCCTGTGATTTGGACGTACCGCTGCTCTACTGTTTGAGACGCTTAGATTTCACTCTAATGGTACTTTAGTCTAGTTAGGAAGATTGGTGGACACTGTGATATGGGAAGACGGTCGCAGCTGGCTGACTGGAAGTACGGTATTACTTCCCATTAAGCGTCATTAAGACCCCAATTATCGTTACCACTCCCAGATCTGAATCAACCACAGCAGCAGCGCTCGGCAGCACCGGGGCGGGTAGTTCCCCCTCTACCCACCCCAAAACCCTCCCCGGATTCAGCCCCCTCCTACCCTCCACCAGCCAGGTCCAGGCCCATCCGAACACAACCTGGTCCTCAGGGTCCGGGTACCCCCTCCGCAACCCGCTACACCCCCCCTTTCCCATCCCAAAAAGTAACAGAACCCCCTGCCGGAGGGCCTTTCTATCAGGGAGATAAAACTACAGCTTGTGAACAATAGATATCTCCCTCTCCCATCTGTTCAACTGGAGAGAAACTTCATTTGAATTTCAGATCTTTCCACAGGGGGTCCAAGGGGGAAGAGGAGAGGCGTGGGCGGGGAGGGGAGGGGTGAAAACTGTTTAATTTTTCAGGGTGATTTTAGTTTTTGGATTATGAATTAACACGGCATCGCTGAAAGAATTTGTTTAGCGAGCTCTGGGAGTCTATGATTGGTTGATGCAAAACCCTTGGTGTGTAATCCTGGGTTGGGTAACACAGGTACATTAACTAGTTAGTAGGATCGCACACTGGGTAACACAGGTACATTAACTAGTTAGTAGGATCGCACACTG
>NC_036839.1:21238681-21246262 GCF_002910315.2 Salvelinus sp. IW2-2015
GGTAACACAGTACAGTAACTAGATTAGTTAGGATCGCACACTGAGGTTAACCAGGTACATAACTAGTTAGGGGGAGTGTCACCGACGGGTAACACAGGTAATTAACTAGTTAGTATGAATGCACACTGAGTAACAACAGGTAATTAAATAGAATTAGTAGGGATCGAACGCACTAGCAGGTACATTATCAGATTGTGGGAAGTTGGGGAGGCAGGTGTTCAACTAGTTAGTAGGACTCGCACACTGTGTGTAACACAGGTTACATTAACTAGTTAGTAGGATTCCACCACTGCCACGAGGTAACAGTACAACAATTAAACTAGTTAGTAAGTATTCTGCAGCAGCTGGTAACACAGGGTACATACTAGTGTAGTAGGGATCGCCACTGGGTACACAGGTACATTAACTAGTTTAGGACTCGCGACATGAGTAACAACAGTACAAATTAACTATTCACGTAGGGACATCGTCCAGCACTGGAATGTCTAAACCACACAGGTACACATTAAGCTAGTTGAGTATTACGGGATCGCCACCACTGATAGTAATCACAGCGTACATTAACTAGTTAGTTAGGACCGCACCATGGGTAACCACAGGTCCGTACATATACTAGTTATGCTAGAGCGCGATCACAACATCTTTAGTAACACAGGTACATTAACGATTTTAGCTAGGATCGGGCTCACAACTCGAGAAGTTAGAAAAACACAAACAAGAGATACATTAACTAGTTAGTAGGAATCTTCGCCACAGCGAGACTCTCTAGTTGAACACAATTGTACATTAAATGCTTAGTTATAGTATTTCGCACTAAACTAAGTAGTTTAACAACAGGGTACATTATAGCGTAGTGTGGAGTAGATCGCACACTGAGTAACCAGGTACATTAACTAGTTAGTAGGCTCGCACACTGGTAACACAGGTACAGTAAACTAGTTATAGGAATCACACACTGAAGTAACACAGGTACATCACTAACTAGTAAGTAGTGACGCAGCATGCGGTAACACAGTACATTAATAGTTAGTAGATCGCACACGAGTAAACACAGGAACATTAACTACTAATCAGTGTGTGGGGGGTGGGGGGTGCTCCCGGATCCGGGTTTCTGAGGCAGTAAAAGTTAACTAGTTAGTAGGATCGCACACTGAGTAACACAGGTACATTAACTAGTTAGTAGGATCGCACACTGAGTAACACAGGTACATTAACTAGTTAGTAGGATCGCACACTGGGTAACACCAGCAAATGAGTTGGGAGGATCTCATCTCACACTGGTGATGATGTAATACACTCAGGTATGTCAATCATACAGACAACACCGCTTTACTTATCAGTAGCCTACATGTCATTTAGCCAACTGCACAATTATGCTCCATTACAGTATAACTACACAGGTATTGTATAAGACCAACTTAATGGTATCCACTATTGCTACCACAAAAACAGAAAGTCAATGTAACTGCAAAAGTAATCATATTTTTTCCCCCCTCTCTATCTGTCTGTCTTGTCAGGTGAGAAACCGTACAAGTGCTCCTGGGAGGGCTGTGAGTGGCGTTTCGCCCGGAGCGACGAGCTGACGAGGCACTACCGCAAACACACCGGGGCCAAGCCCTTCAAGTGTACCCACTGCGACAGGTAAGTACCACATCCATTACATACACACACAAGAACACACGTCACTGACCAAGTAGAGAAGATATGACAACGTGGCTCTCGCACGATCCATCACATGCACACGTGTATGTTCAAACAAATTATCTCTCAAGATGTGAGTTGTGCACATTGAACAGTATTGATGGTGGAAGGAAAGACGAGATGAATTACTCCTATAGAATGCAAAGTACTTTGAGTTGGAGAAAAAAACTAGCAACATAAATGAAAGTCATTTCTGTAATGTCCCATTGGACAGGCCCAGTAGCAGCACTCCCTCACTCTCTGTCTTCATCATGTGCATAGCAGCACTCTAGTCTACAGACTGGCACTCTTCTCCTCCCTGGCAGCTAGCAGTTAGCACACGCTGCTCTCCCCTGCTCCCCCTTGCTCCCCCTAGCCCCAGCCAGGCTTCTCTCCCCTAGCTCCCCCTAGCCCCAGCCAGGCTGCTCCCCCTAGCTCCCCCTAGCCCCAGCCAGCCAGGCTGCTCTGCCCCGTAGCTCGCTCCCTAGCTCCCACACTCACTAGTGCCTCGCCCCTAAGCCCAAGCCAGGTTGCTCCCCCCTAAGCTCCCACTGTCCAGCTCTCCGCCCGCTGCTCACCCCTAGCCACCAGCCGAGGCTGCTCCCCCTAGCTCCCCTAGCTCCCACGCCTGCTCCCCCTAGCCCCAGCCAGGCTGCTCCCCCTATGCTCCCCCTGCTCCCCCTAGCCCAGCCAGGTTGCTCCCCCTAGCTCCCCCTAGCTCCCCCCCAGCTCCCCCTAGCCCCAGCCAGGTGCTCCGCTCCCCTAGGCCTCCACCGCCATGTCCCTATCCCTCCCCTAGAGCGGCTGCCCCTGCTCTAGCTGCATGCTCCCCTAGCCAGCCAGCTGCTCGCTCCACCCCCAGCTAGCTGTCCCCCTGCCCCCCCTCATCCCCAGCCCCAGAAGCTGCTCCCCCTAGCTCCCCTACTCCCCCCTGCATCCCCCTACCCAGCCAGGCTGCTCCCCCTAGACTCCCCTAGACTCCCCTTGCCCCCTAGCGCCCCACCAGGCTGCTCACCTCAGCTCCCCCTCTCTTCCCCCATAAGCCCCAGCCAGGCTGCTTGATGGCACTCACTGTCAAATCACTAATTAACACTAGGGGTCCTTCGTAACCAGTGAGATGGTTATGTAATAAAGAAAAAAAAATTACATCTTGAGAGAGAGAGAGATAAGCACAAGCAGAGAGAGAAGAGAGAGAGAGAGAGAAGAGAGAGAGAAGAGAGAGAAGAGAGAGAAGAGAGAGAGAGAAGAGAGAAAGAGACAAGGAGAGCGCGACATCGACACAAACATGAACCAGCTTGGGCCATACAGAGGCACTCTTTGAGGCACTCTTTGATTTTCGACAACAGCAACCACAGTGTGACACTCATCAGACCTCTGTCCTGTCTGGTGAGACACACAAGGCAGCCCTTTGTCTGAAGACAGCAGTGTATGTGTGTGTGTGAGGGCACATGTATATTAGCGTGGAGCTCTGAGTGATATAAGCTGTCAGGTCGACAATAGCGGGAACCGTCACCGTGGCTGAATCCCAAATGAACACGCTATTCTTTATAGTGCACTACTTTTTACCAGAGCCCTAGTCAAAAGTAGTGCACTGTATAGGCAATAGGGTGCTATTTGGGACAGATACCCCCTGTTTTTCCACACGCAAGCTGCAATCCCCCTGCAGAAGGGACCGCTTTAAAAAACCCACCACCTCCTCACTCCACCTCCCTCACCCACCACCCACACACCCACACACACTACACACACAACACACACACACACACCACACACACAACAACACACACACAAACACACACACACACACACCACACACACAACACACACACACACACACACACACACCCAAATCCACCACACTATAAGCCTAACACTGATCCAAGACCAGCCATAGCCACTGTGCATAATGCACCATAGCCCCAACAAGCCCACAACACTGACTAACCAGGGGAGTGCATCATCAAATCCGTGTTCCACACATCTCATTACCAGAATGTATCCTGGCTATTGGCTAACAATGGGGCTATTTGGAGCAGGCCTGCTATTGTTAGGATAATTGACAGGTCCAGATGCCAGGCCTACTTTAGACACAAGCACACAGCCTCCGCCTCTTGGATGTGAGCTAAGCCAGCCATTCAGGCTGGCAACCAGTTCACACACACACAAACATTCACTCTCTCTCTCACCACCACACACACGCCCACTGCAAACACACACATACACACACACACTCAAACGTGCTTCCTCGGCGCCAAGGGGACTCTAATTGGACCCTCCTGGTTCCTCTAGTTTGGGTTTTAAACCTAACCCCTTCCAGAACACTGCTGGATGTCTACTAATCTTACTGGAGTGTATTATGCATGTTCTGCTGGCCACACACACACACACACACTGTATATTCACACACACGCATGCAACACACACACACTCCACAAATACTCCCACACACACACGGCTCTGGCACAGAAATGAAGAGACATAATTAAAGCAGGGAAGGAAGGAAGGAAATGCAAGGAGCAGCACTGCAGTGTGTGTGTGTTGGTGTGTGTGTGTGTGTGTGTGTGTGTGTGTGTGTTGTGTGTGTGTGTGTGTGTGTGGTGTGTGTGTGTGTGTGTGTCGTGTGTGCGTGCGTGCGTGCGTCTGCGTGCGTGCGTGCGTGCGTGCGTGCGTGCGTGCGTGCGTGCGTGCGTGCTGCGTGCGTATAAAGAACACCAGGAGGGGTGCTGGCTGGATCAATACCTATACTCATCTGCTGATTATGTCTTAGTATAGAGTACTATTCACCCAAAACCCTACACCTGGGATCCGTCTCGAATATCATTCAGCGCATGAGCTGTCGAAATGTGAGGCAGTGGCGACGCTGCTCTGTAAAATGGACTGCCAGATAGGGAGGAACGTCAGACTTCAACACAGTAGAGGACTTGGCGCATGGTTCGACGAGTTGTGGAATAGAGGCCCGTCGAGGAATTTAAGAGATGACAGGTGAGCTGCATTCCACCACCAAAATGGCAAGACCCTATTTCGCCGTAATATAGAGTGCAGCATTTACCTTTATCTGATCTGGGGCGCGCATAGCGATGTGTTAGACAGTCTGGTCCAAGAAGTAGTGCAGCGACTATAGGACGGAATATGCACGTAAAGGATTATGGTGTCATTTTGGACACTATCCAGTGTTTGAGAGGCTGAACCATCGAGGCTCAAAGAAACATGAATTGGATTTGGAACACTAACTGTGAAGTCTTTATGATTGATAAAGCCCTGATCTTAAAAGCCCATCCAAATTATTCCTTGTTACACTTGTTCTCTGAAACAGAATAAGATAAATATGGACGATAATACATTAAGTATCTCTGTCACACTCTCTCTCTGACATATCTAAGTGCAACGAGTACAGTTTTAATTTATATCTCGAACTGAGAGCTGTAGATCCGTGGGGCTAGAAGTCGCGGCAGACAAATAGGCAACCGAATTTGCCCCTCACAAGAAGCCATTTTGAAAGTAGGTGCACTCAACTTTGGCTGAGAGCCCTCCATCGGGCCCTACCTGGTCAATGAAGGAGTGGCACTATAAACTTAGTCATGTGACGCACGAAGTAGTTGGCGGCGCTCGCGCACGTATTAGGGGACGCAACGCCTGACAGGACCAGGAGAGGTTAACATATCTACAGACCAGATTTCTGCTCAGGCCTTTGAAGCGTTGTTGAGTGAGCTGAGACGCTACAAAGCCACACGAATGTTCAAACAGGCCCACGTGATCTCGTCCGCTGCTGCGATGGCCAGGGCCTGTCTCAGTGTGGGAAGAGGCGAGTGCTTCAGGGGAATTGTACCTCGGCCATGCTAAACCGCGTCGACGTCAGATTGTGCAGAGGGCCCAAAAGGAGGAACTCCAACTGAGCTTCGTGTTATGGATGTCGTACAGAGTACAGCATTGACGAACGGTAATTTCTCAGCTCAGTCAAGAGATGGGAGGAGAACATGGTTTAAACAGGATAAAAGCTAGTGCACTACAGAGTATGCGGAGCTTGTACGGGATCGCAGAGGGCAGCGATGTTCTTCGCAAGGCAGCACCTCTCTCACGCACCGCTCTCATCCTAGGACCTTGTTGATAACCCACACACACGCATCACCACACCAACTCGCCATCGTGGTGTGCCGCACAACCAGCGCACAGACGCACAGGCACGTCATTAATCCTTAGTCACACCAACTCGACAGGCCTGGGAGCGGGAATCGCTTGATCGCGTTACTATGGATCTCGACTGCAGGCGAGGCAGAGGGGGTAGAGGACGGATAGGGGTATCGGCGAGGGTGGAGAGCAGGGGGCCGTAACAAGCTGGTGATGGCAGCCGCAGCCCCTGATCACGTGTGAATCTCGGACGGCGCATCTGTCTCAGCAGGAACTTACTCAGCGCTCCACACGGCCATGGCCCTTCTAGCAGTAACACACATAGACTTAGACAGTGTACAGACATAGACGTGTTCAAAGGGAAGGAACAAGGGAGAGTCCTTAATACAGAGAAGTGTCGAGGTGACAGGGGAAGTTGAACAGAGAAGAGAGAGCATGTGAATGGAAAAAAGAGGAAGAAGTAAAAGTGAAGTGCCAAAGAGAGATTTTGTCAGGGAGAGCTCTTTTGAATATGTACTAGTCACCTGTCACGTCTGGTCCTGCTCGATCCCGCTAATGGATCCCAAAGTGTCACTGGGTACATAAATGATGGTTCGGAAAGGATAATGCAGTGAGAATAGGTAGTAATAACGGAGAAGATGCAAGGTGGACAGATAAGAGGAGTTAAGTAGATGGAACGGGAGCGTTGGATGGGACAGATAGAAGGGTGACTAGAACCGCAGGTGGACAAGAATAAGAGAGAGAGCAGGAGCCGAACTTGATGAAAAAGGGGCTCCATAGACGCAGGTGGACAGACATAGCATAGGGAGAGACAGCAGGTATGTCCGAGATAGCGAGGCCAGGACTTGAATGGGATAAGGTGTATATGAGATGACGAGGTTTGGACAGATAGAGAGAGAAGAGGAGGTAGACTTAGATACGGATAGGTATAGACGAGGTATGGAAAACAGATAGGAGAGAGGAGAGGAGGAACTTGATGGATGAAGCGTTATAAAGGTTAGTCTCAGGGAGAGAGTACGGAGACGAGTGGACAGATAGAGAGAGCAGATAGCAAGAATGGACTTGGACATGCGACTGACTGAACTAAGCTGGATGTTGAGTGTAAGTGATAGCAGACACGAGGTGGACAGATAGAAGAAGGGGATACAGGTAACGAAGATGAGACTGTGATGGAAAGGTATAGACCCGTAGCCGGTGGTGACAGATACCGCCCGAGGGGAAGGAGATAGGCATGCTGTCGGACTTGTGATGGAAAGGTATAGTAACGAGGCTGTGGAAACAGAGGTCTAGGAGAGAGGGTATTAACGAGAGGCAGAGCATAACATGGATAGTGGAAAGGCAGAAGGGTGGAATTTACGAATACGAAGAGATGCGAAAGTGGCCGATTACTGCAGAGAGATAGAGGATGGAGAGATGAGAGGTTAAGGAAGCACTTGAACAAGTGAGACCGATGATCAGCCTTGTCTCTCACTTATCGCATTAAGCGCAAATATTACTGAATGTGTTGTGTTCTCAGAACACCCAACCGGAGGTTGTGTATACACACACGGGCTCAGTTGTCGATGAGCAGCAATTAAGCTTGTCTTAGTGCGTATTAGTATATTCGGGCATGCTATCGGTGGGCTGGAGACGAGAGACACACAGCGTCCTTATAGAGGATTTACATGTAAGTAAGCTCGTGATCTGATGTGACGATGAGATGTAGAACTGATTCCGAATGGAGTACACTACGATCGTAGCGGTGCAAAGCAAAGTTGACTATGAATCTGTTGTCAT
>NC_036839.1:21246287-21282137 GCF_002910315.2 Salvelinus sp. IW2-2015
GTTGTTGTGTGTGTGTGTGTGTGTGTGTGTGTGTGTGTGTGTGTGTGTGTGTGTGTGTGTGTGTTGTGTGTGTGTGGTTGTGTGTTGCGTGGTGCCGTGCGTGCGTGTGCGTGCGTGCGTGCGTGCTGGCGTGGAATGCGTCGTGCGTGATAAAGAACACCAGGAGGGGTGCTGGCTGGATCAATACCTATAACTCATCTGCTGATTATGTCTTAGTAGTATTTCACACACACTGGGACACTGCTGTAAAATGGCTGCCAAAACATTGAGTGTGAATGAGATGACAGTGAGTGCATCCCAAATGGCACCCTATTCCCAATATAGTGCATTACTTTTGATCTGGGCCCATAGGATTCTGGTCAAAAGTAGTGCACGATATAGGAAATATGGTGTCATTTTGGACACATCCAGTGTTTGAGGCTGAACCATCAGGCTCAAAGGAAACATGAATTGGATTTGGAACACTAACTGTGAAGTCTTTATGATTGATAAAGCCCTGATCTTAAAAGCCCATCCAAATTATTTCCTTGTTTACATTGTTCTCTGAAACAGAATAAGATAAATATGGACGATAATACATTAAGTATCTGTCCCTCTCTTCTGTCTAAGTCAACAGTTTTATTCAAACTGTAGACTGGGGCTGAGTCCCAAATGGCACCATTTCCCCTACATAGTGCACTACATTTGGCTTAGAGCCCCATGGGCCCTGGTCAAAAGGAGTGCACTATAAAGGCAATAGGGCGCCGTTTGGGACGCAAGCTGACACAGAGGTTAACTCAACCCAGTCTTCTGCTAGGCCTTTGAAGCGTTTTGTGAGTGACGCGACCATCAAACAGGCACGTTGATCTCCCCTCTGCGAGGCAGCCTGTTCAGGCACCTTAGGGAACGCCTGGCTACAGTAGATGGGCCAGGAGGAACTCACTGCTGTGTTACCACATTACCATCAGAATGGGAGGAAGTTTAACAGTAAATACAGTCAGTGTGTTGAGCTCTCAGCCTCTCTCTGAGCCTTTCTGATACACACACACACGCATACACACACATGATCGTGTGCGCACACACTCACAGACAGGCACGTCATTAATCCTGCCTAATCAAGCTGGGACCCCCTGCAGGGCGAGGCAGAGGGGTAGAGGGGCGGAGGGGTACGGCAGGGGGGAGACAGGGGCGTACCAGCTGGTGTGGCGGCCCCTGACAGTGACTCGGACGGCCATCTGTCCAGCGGAACTTACTCAGCCCCCACTGGCCCTCTCTAGCAGACACACACATAGACTAGACAGGTACAACATAGACGGTTCAAAGGGAAGAAGGGAGAGCTAATACAGGAAGGTGTGAGGGAAGGAGAGAGAGATGTTGAAAAAGAGAAGACAGTAAATGAAAGAGATTTTGTCAGAAGTCTTGAATTGCAACCTGCGTCTGGTCTGCCCTATGATCCCAAAGTGTCACTTATAATGGTTGATGGAAAGGTATAGATGAGGTGGACAGATAGAGAGAGAGAGGAGGACTTGATGGAAAGGTATAGACGAGGTGGACAGATAGAGAGAGAGAGGAGGACTTGATGGAAAGTATAACGATCGTGTACAGATAGAAAGAGAGAGAAACTTATTCGAAAATACGACTCGACTGGACAGTAGAGAGAAGGATGGCTCTTGCAACGTACTAGACGAGGTGGACAGATAGAGAGAGAGAGGAGGACTGAAGTGCAGCTTTCTCTTTCATAACCAAATCTTGTGTTGTGTTCTCCCACCACCTGTATACACCACGGCTAGCTGGAGAAATAACTTGTCTTAGTCTTAGTTATGGCTGTCTGGAGAGAGAGACACCTCCTTTGGATTTACATTGTAGAGCTGTCTGTGGACAAATTAATAATGGATA
The DNA here is from genome assembly GCF_002910315.2 of Salvelinus sp. IW2-2015. Classification (NCBI taxonomy): domain Eukaryota; kingdom Metazoa; phylum Chordata; class Actinopteri; order Salmoniformes; family Salmonidae; genus Salvelinus; species Salvelinus sp. IW2-2015. The sequence goes on from NC_036839.1 coordinate 21,248,163, forward strand.
CAGCCGTCGGCAAATTGAATTTTTCATTCCTCTGTTCACTCTCCCACATTTTGTTTTCCAGCTTGCTTTATTCACATCTGTTGTGATTCATTTTATTGCTTTGCATGAGTGTAATACGATAATCGACCCTTACAGCCCCGTAAAAGTAAAGGACATGTGGCGTATATTCTCCCTGTCTGCTGTTATGTATCACCCTGAACAGTAGCAGTAACCAGTGAGCTTAATCGATTAGTACCGAAACAGGCCTACGGGCCGTTGCTCCCTCCACCCTCCTCTTCTGCCATGACTCAAACGCTGCATAACTAATGAGGGCTTGGGTTTCTGCGATAGTATTTCACCTCTAGCTGTGGTATAAGTCGCAGAACTGCATAAGTCAGGGATCTTGATTTGTGGCTGCGTTTTGGAGAATTATCGCTCATGCTCTTTAATAAACGAAAGAGAAGGAGCAATCCGGTTGCTGATTTGGCATGTCCTCATTTTATAGCGTTCAGTCGCTAATGTGAGAAAAATGAAGCGAGATGTTATTTATTATTTGTTATTTTTAAGGGACAAATMTTGTTTTTTGTCATTGTGTGTCTGATCCTCACTCTGTCTGTGTTACACAGCGCTTTGTTTTCTCACACATACACTAGTTGCTGATCTAGAATCACTAAACACGGATTATTATACACATTTCTTTCTGTTTCATATACACCTCTGCAGGTGTTTGTCATTTCGGATCAGCAGCAGGAGAGCACAGTCTATTCTAGCATGGTAACTTATCACTGATTTCTACAGAGATTATGTGAGTGTCCATTCCAACCTCAACAGTTATCCAGCCAACATCTGGATGTCCTGTACTGTTTCAAATCTGGGCATCCATCTTGCTAAAGGCACAGATCAGTCATGCAGAAATGGGACTTTCAGCCTTACGATTACCTCTCTGACTGCGTAACCATTTGTACCTACTGTCTATTGATCAAAATCAAATCAAATTTGATTTGGCACATGTGCCCGAATACAACAGCTGGAGACCTTACAGTGAAATGCTTACTTACAAGCGCTTAACCAACAATGCAGTTTTAAGAAAAAAAGTGTTAAGAAAGTATTTACTAAAATAAACTGAAGTAAAAATAAAAAATAAAAAAATAAATGTTTTTTTAAATAAAATGAGACAAATAGAAAAATAACAAAAAATGAAGGAGCAACAATAAAATAACAGTAGCGAGGCTATATACAGGGGGTACCGGTACAGAGTCAATGTGCGGTGGCACCGGTTAGTCAAGGTAATTGAGGTCATATCTACATGTAGGTAGAGGTAAACTCGACTATGCATGGATAATAAACAGAGAGTAGCAGCAGCGTAAAAAATGGGGGTGGGGGGGGGAACAATGCAAATAGTCCGGGTAGCCATTTGATTAGCTGTTCAGGAGTCTTATGGCTTGGGAGTTGAAGCTGTTTAGAAGCCTTTTGGACCTAGACTTGGTGTTCCGGTACCACTTGCCGTGTGGTAGCAGAGAGGACAGTCTATGCCTAGGGTGGCTGGAGTCTTGGGACATTCTTTGGGCCTTCCTCTGACACCACCTGGTATAGAGGTCCTGGATGGCAGGAAGCTTGGCCCAAGTGATGTACTGGGCCGTACGCACTACCCTCTGTAGCATATTATGGTCAGATGCCAAGCAGTTGCCATACCAGGCGGTGATGCAACCGGTCAGGATGCTCTCGATGGTGTAGCTGTATAACTTTTTGAGGATCTGTGGACCCATGGCAAATCTTTTCAGTCTCCTGAGCGGGAATAAGCTTTGTTGTGCCCTCTTCATGACTGTCTTGGTGTGTTTGGACCATGATAGTTTGTTGGTGATGTGGACACCAAGGAACTTGGGTCAATGAATAGCATTCTCACATAGGTGTTCCTTTTGTCCAGTTGGGAAAGGGCAGTGTGGGGTGCAATAGAGATTGCATCATCTGTGGATCTGTTGGGGCAGTATGTAAATTGGAGTGGGTCTAGGGTTTCTGGGATAATGGTGTTGATGTGAGCCATGACCAGCCTTTCAAAGCAATTCATGGCTATAAGTGTGAGTGTTACGGGTTGGTAGTCATTTAGGCAGGTTACCTTGGTGTTCTTGGGCACAGGAACTATGGTGGTCTGCTTGGAACATGTTGGTATTACAGACTCAGTCAGGGACATGTTGAAAAGGTTAGTGAAGAGACTTACCAGTTGGTCAGCGCATGCTCAGAGTACACGTCCTGGTAATCCGTCTGGCCCTGCGGCCTTGTGAATGTTGACCTGTTTAAAGGTCTTACTCACATCGGTTATGGAGAGCGTGATCACACAGTCATCCGGAGCAGCTGATGCTCTCATGCATGCTTCAGTGTTGCTTGCCTCGAAGCGAGCATAGAAGTTATTTAGCTCGTCTGGTAGGCTCGTGTCACTGGGCAGCGCTCGGCTGTGCTTCCCTTTGTTGTCCGTAATAGTTTGCAAGACCTGCCACATCCGACGAGCATCGGAACCAGTGTAGTACGATTCGATCTTAGTCCTGTATGGACGTTTTGCCTGTTTGATGGTTCGTCAATAAGGTATAGCAGGATTTCTTATAAGCATCCGGGTTAGAGTCCGGCTCCTTGAAAGCAGCAGCTCTACCCTTTAGCCCAGTGAGGATGTTGCCTGTAATCCATGGTTTCTGGTTGGGGTGTGTACATATGGTCACTATGGGGACGACATCATCGATGTACTTATTGATGAAGCCAGTGACTGATGTGATATACGCCTCAATGCCATCGGAAGAATCCCAGAACATATTCCAGTCTGTGCTAGCAAAACAGTCCTGTAGCTTAGCATCTGTGTCATCTGACCACTTCCTTATTGAGCGAGTCACTGGTACTTCCTGCTTTAGTTTTTGCTTGTAAGCAGGAATCAGGAGGATAGAGTTAGGGTCAGATTTGCCAAATGGAGGGCGAGGGAGAGCTTTGTACGAGTCTCTGTGTGTGGAGTAAAGGTGGTCTAGAGTTTTTTTTCCTCTGGTTGCACATGTAACATGCAATTAACATGCCAACTGTTATTGAGTAGATTTTGACAACCTCTCTTTTTTTCCTTCTCTCCAGGTGTTTCTCCAGGTCGGACCACTTGGCCCTGCACATGAAGAGGCACATCTAAGGGAGCGGGAGGAGGAAAGCGAGGAAGAAGAGAGGGAGAAGGAGAGATAGAAGGAGAGAATAAGTAGGCAGGATGGAAGACGAACCACACAGCAGCTTCGGCTCTCACCATCCAGAGGCTGCCCCTGCCCGCAGAGACCCACCTAAGACCTGACACCAGGAGCAAAGCACTATGGGAGATGACACGCTGGATAGACGGACGCCACGACTCCAGACGGACGGATGGTCGGCGAGGACGGAGGAAGTGATGGAGTGAAAGAGTCGAGGAGCAGCTTGTTTTTTATTCACACTTCCATGATTCACACTTCTACTCAACAGTCTACAACCAATTCTCTTTTATCGTGTCATCCGATTAGCCATGCCTTGTCCAATCAGGGTTGGGAACTCACACACTGCCAAACCAATCCGCTGATCCAGTTACGACCCATTTACACGCCACTGTTTCTTTTCTGTACATTTAAACTATGGAGCAACTTGGGAAAGGAGATGGTTCACCCAGAATTATGAACTGCTTTACTTTGACACGCCAAACGTCAGTGACTTGCAGAAGTAACAATGTGCTTCACAAACCAACAATAACTATTGGCCATTTTATTCTGGTGTGCTGTTTTCCAATCCCATCCCAATTTGTGTCTCTTGTATAAGAACCCACAAACTGCAGCTATATGTCAACCCTCAGCAAGCTATACCGTGTGAAATAACAACAATGCCAAAATAGCGAGACGAGGGAGACCAATGGAACTAGTGGGCAATCCGCCAGTGGCGCCCCCTGTCTGTGGGAGTAGGGTCTGACACTTCCAGAGAGTGAGCTCTGTGACCCACAGGCACCTTGCTGTGGATCTCTCAGGCTCTCCTGTAGGAGGCGCTCTGCTCTTCTCTCTCAGCTTCACTCCTGCCACCTCACAGGCAACAACTAACAAATGCGCAGCGACACTTTCTTGCCTTTGTTTTGTAAAGACAACAAATTATTATTATTATTAAGAATGATGGTCTGTTTTCTTTCAGCTGAAATTTCTTAAAAATTCACTGAATGAAAAAAACTAAAACATTTTAAGTACAAACGAGAAAGAATGTGCACATATGGCAGGAAGGGAGGAACATCGAACGAACGCACCCCGGCCCGTAAACACAGGCTAAACTCAGTACCTGCTATTTAGCACTGACAGTTAAGGAGATACAAATTAAATAAAAAGAAATCACAAGAAACTCTGAAAGAAAAAGGATTTGTATTGTTGGCCTGAAATGAAAGAGAAGGACCTCTGTTTTCCACTCTGTGTTTTTCTCCTGTGTGATACTAAAAACAAACCTTGGCGTGACCTTCGAGGCATCAGCACCAAACCAGGGCCAAAACACAACATAAAACTGGAAATTGTATTTTTGCTTTGTTTGTGTGGATCCTGGAAATACACCTTGGAACCCCCTATCTCCTCCAGTATGGCGGGGGAGGGGCCTGGGAGGCTGGTCTGCTGTGACCACACACCCTATTTGGGAGACTAGGAACTTGATAGGCTACTGAACATGAACCTGGGACTAAAGACACCCAACTCTCTGGGTAGTAGAAAGGACAACATGGCCTCATCAGCCCAGAGAGTCTTGCCTGTTTCGTATCCATTGTCTGCACTGACTTTTTCAATGTTATCTGTGCTTTTTTTTCATAAAGTATACAACAAAAACTGAAAAAAAGAATACAAAGGAAAAAAAACTGCATAAAAATACTGAAAAGAAAAAAAAAATTCTGTCTCTCACACACTCACACCATACAGACACAAATACACCGACACACAGAACAGTTTCTTTGCTCATGGCTCCTCTTTGAGTTAAGACTCAAATAATGATTTAGTTAACGAACAGAGTTGGAAAACAAAACACTGCATGGCAGCCTCTCACACACACTCAGATTGCTTCCCGGAATTATTTGTTCTGCTCCAAATTTTTCTCAGTAAGATTTTTTGCAATTGTTGTTTTGTAAAAGACGATCTTATTCCGCTGGAGGTAATGGCTTTGAAATGAGAAAACAAGCTTGTTCTCATGTTCAATCAATCACCACAAATCAGGCCTGGGTCTCTCAGTCTCTGTATGTTAACAATCAGCTTCTACACCATGGGACCAGATTCCTCACCTGTATGCCCCAGATCTATGAAGTCCTACATAGCCTTGCAATCAGGGCATTAATACCAACACCACTATCACTAATACTGTCACTATTACTGTACCACTTCCTTCCCCTCTCGCATACACACCCACCCTGGCCTCCTCACATCAGTTGTAATGGCTGCTTTATCAGAGAAGATGCCATTACTGTCTCTATAGTAACGTTTATGTATCAGCCATGCCAGAATCTCACAGACGATCCCAGAGCTGCCCTCAGGTGGGCCGGTGGAGCTCCGAACAATCAATACCAAAAACGTCCAGCATGGAACTACCCTCGAGCCAGGCAGGGTCTGGAACAGAACACACCGGTATCTGGGAAGCGGACCGCCTCCATACCAGGCCTATTGGCACCACTGGCGCAGCAGCAGCTCTTTCTCTACAAACACAAAAACAGTGTCTCGGCAACAAAAAGACGAAGTGAAACAAGAGATTAAGATGATCTTTGTGTTTTGCGTCCACTTTTTAGTTGGAACTCCTTTCTTCTTGTCTTGTTTTAACGCTACAGTGAATATTTTTTTATTGCCATGGTGGATGATGCAAGGTAATGCCAAAATTTGAGAAATGCAGGGGGATTTGTTTTTATTACGCCCCCCCCCCCCCCAKCCCCCCCTTCAACGTACAATCATATGGGGTTTGTTTGTGGCACTTTTTGCCGGAATTGCAATGGTATGTCTGTGTGTGTCCCAATGCGAGCTATAGCACGGCACATCCTTAGGGTACATTGTGAATCTAATCTGCATTGTGAGAAAGAATACTACTACCAGTAGACTGGTGGCCAAGTTTGAAACTAACAGTGTGGGAGACTGGGATTGTACTGTATGTTGGTTGATTCATTCACTTTAGGGAAGCTTATAATCTGTCTATCATTAGCTGACAATAATGTATTCGTTTTAGTTTTGTTTCTGACATTTTATTTTCTTTACGAACCACTCAAATCACATTCATTTGGGATCATAGAGCTGAATGATGTAAAAACAAACACTCAAACTCAAAAACCATACACCATGCACTTCACTGGTACTTCACATAGGTTCAGAAAAATGAAAACTCTTCAAGCACTCTTATGTTCTAGAAGACGTTCACTTCTGGTTMTAGCCATTTCTACGGCTTCCACTGCAGCAAAGCCTGCTGGGTAACAGGAAATGGATACTATGGTCATGGTAATTTAGCCCGTAACAGGCCTGCATGCTAAAAAGATAGCAGCACACAGTTTAAATCCAAATTAGCCCAACTTTAGTCCTCTTGCGTACACACTGACAGATCTAAAACCCCACTTCAAATGAAAAGTCTTATTCTATTTCAGTCCTGTGGCATTCTCACCAGAAGAAGCTAGCTAGGCCCCTTTCCCTTTCCTTCGCCTGTTAAAACACTGCTTGCTGTCATGGAAAACACTGCTTGCTGTCATCTGTATAGTTTCCTGGCCACTAGTATCCCACAGCTCTGATTAGCATTAGCGCTGCAGGCTACTCTGTGGAGGCTCCTTTAGTCTCTCCAGTCGCACTCCACTAATGAGAAAGGCTTTTGGTCACAGGGAAACAGATCTGGGGGAAAAAACATCAGGGACCGCGAGCCAAAATGGTTTCATTTCAACGGTCCACAGTACTGTTACGAACCCAGTGTGGAATCTGCCACAGAACAAACAAGAGTACATTAGCAGCAGCTTATCGTAAAGCCAGAGAGATATATATTTATTTGAGAAAGTGATCGAAATTGAAGAGATATTTTTTGACAAAGAGAAAAAAAATGTTTACCCCAGGGATTAACCAAATGATGATGAAATTAGCCGTGCTTTTTATCTCATGGATTAGCGATTAAAATGAGATTATGATTAATCCTACAGGCCCTTATAGCTATTTACAACACAGATCCCCCTCAACCCCCCCACTCCCCCTCCTTCTGCACTCTACAAGTGCCATTCTAATAGCCCTCTATCCCTCTCTCCATCTCTCCCTCTCTCTATAACCCCACAGAAGTGATCCATGCACAATCAACTGCAGGAACGCTGAATGCACACGTATACACTTTCGCCCAAAGATTTGCAGATTCACAAGTAAACTGCTGTGAATGAAAATAGAGAGAGAGTAAGAGAGAGCGAGAGAAAGAATGAACTCGTTTTACTGTCCACTACTATTCCACCATTATTCCCCCCCTTCCCCAACCCTGACCCAACTTCTTCCTGCATTACAATCTCTTGTCTGATGTTCAGTGTGGCCGAACTCGTGGTCCAGTCATGGTTGTAAAATATGGTTGTGTAGTCTCTTTAGGGTGCCCAATTCAAGGGTGACTTAACTAGCAGCCTACCAATTCTAATGTAGACCTAGTTCAATTAGCTTCTTAGTACAGTGCAAAATAGTACAGTGGAGTGTAATATTTCAAACTGTCATGTCTGAGGTGGACCGTCGAGTCTATGTTAGGTTAACTGTTGCCTGCGAAAACCATCCCAAGAACGATTGCGTCATACACCTACCTTAAGCATTCCCGAAACTTGAAGCCTCACACGTTCGGTCCCCATGAGGTAGGGTTGTCACTTTGGTGAGGCTTCTGGCAGCTTTGTAGATAAAAACATTAGTAGCTCTTCAACTCAATGAGCTCGTATGGGTAGTGACTGGTTTACAGTAGGTCTGATAACAGTTCTGTAGGCCACTGGAATGTCCATAGACATTAGACATTAGTCGTTAGACCTACTGTAGACCCATTTTAACCACAACACTTTAGGTGGAACTTAAAGGGTATTGTGCACTACTAGGCAACAGTGCTTCAGCATTTCGACTCCTACATACATCTCACACACTCTTTTAATGTTCCTGTTGTTCTATCTTCTCAAGCATACCATTTCACTACATGAACTTACTGCGCACACTCCATAGTGTACCTACTTACTTAATGCTAGCATAGTCTGTTGGAGCACTCAAATGTCAAATATCCACATAACATGTTGTGACACTTCCTGATGCACTTAACCACAAGAACCAATAAGGTATCTCCTTTTTAGTTTTTAGCCAATCAAACTAATAGGTTATTAGCATGATATAGGCCCTCTACTGTCATTAAACAGCCAATGGCAACTGGGCATGGTAAGATAATGTTGGACAGTTGTTTTGACGGTTCAAGGGGTTCTGTTCATTGCCATGTAACAGGTGACTAATTTGGTCCTGTTTGGGATGTTGAAACTCATGGTTCTTTTTGTTGTACATCTGCATCAGGGAGTGTGTCTGTATCTGCTGTGTTTGTCCATATTTGATGTGTCAGTATATAAGGTATTGACAAAACTCTTCCCCCCTGCCTCTGTATCCCTCCACCTCACTCCTTCTTTCCCTTTGTCCCCAAATCCTTATCCATCCAACTCTGGGGCCCAGGCATCACACTCTGACATGTGCTGTTAGCGGAAGATACATCTTGATAAATGTTGATTCATCTCTATGGCTTTGTCTTCCTGAGGTGTTGGACATGTGTCAAGTTCAGAAGGTGAGTTAGAGTACTTTACTTTATATTCTATTTACCCTCTGCTAAGTGAAGAGTCTTATGGCCAGACAGACAGAACCAGGATGTGCAGCTGTAATAACTATCCTCAGTCAAGGGGCCACACATAGAAATAGAATTACTCAAATTCCAATCTAATTCTATTTCTATTGGGGCACCCACCCAGCCAACAACACACCTCAGCCTGTAGAGCAGAACTTAATCCACCAGTGCTTTTCTCAGACCGTCTACAGTACGGCTGAGCCTCCACAAGGTAGTCTAGTCCCAGTCCAGCCTCTACACCTGGTAAGTCTGTGGAAGCCGAGTGACACAGTGGGAACACCTTTCCATCGTCACCTCTCTGTCATTTACTCCTTCTGCAGGGGCCCTATAATGCCAACAACACCATCACCTCTCCTTCCTACCAGACCCTGAGCCCTCACCCTCTGCTCTTCCACCCCTCCCTCCCAACCCTCCCGCCTTCCCTTCCTCCTTCCCTCCATCCCTCCCGCCCTCCCTTCCTCCCTCCTAACCCCTCCTCCTCCCTCCTCCCTCCCTCACCCCTCCTCACCCTCCTGCCTCCCTTCCTCCCTCCTCACCCCTCCTCCCTCCTCCTCACCCCTCCTGCCTCCCTCCCTCCTCACCCCTCTCTCCCCCCTCACCCCTCCTGCCCCTCCCTCCCTCACCTCCTGCCTCCTCCCCTCCTCACCCCTCCTCCTTCCCTCCCTCCCTCCCTCCTCACCCCTCCTCCTCCCTCCCTCCCTCCTCACCCCTCCTACCTCCCTCCCTCCTGTCATTGTGAGGTCATTTCCTTTTCAGTTTTCTCTTGGGTTCTTTTTCTCCTTGTTTTTAATTTTGCTGTACAAAGTGTTGAAAAATATTATTATTTGTATTATATGATGTTAGTATGGTAATGTTCTTTATTAAGGAAGAAGAAAACTTTATTTTTGTTACTGGTCTGTTTCATAATTCTTTTTTAAATTGGTATTGTAAGATATCTATGCAAGAACTGTTCAGTGGAGCATTTTTATTTAAGAATGTAATACAGTATGTGTAATAAATGGTAGAATCTGGCTCTGGCTGGCATTTTGTGTTTCTGCTGCATGCGTTTACAACCGACAACAAATGACCATTGATATACTTTAGAGTAGAAACACCTCACTGCTCCCATACAGTATAACTCCTAACCTTTGTCCAATTTCTTCTCTGAGAGCGGAGTCTCATTATATAGACCTCTGACTATATCTAAGAATGAGTAATACAGCCTAACAATGGCTCCTTGCACCGGCGCTAAAACCACTTCCATTGTGCAGAGCAGCACATTATTCTGACTAGGTAATGGCTGACTAAGAAATAAGGTTTAGTCGTTAGAGAGAGAGAGAGTGATATAACCATAGAACCATTTCCCCCACTTTGGTGGCAATTCCGAGCTTTATTATTACAAATGAGAGAATCTCATGAATATCTAGGGCCCACCAACATGTAAAATGTCTCTCTGGGGTTCAGTGTGTGAGTAGCATATTCCTTAATTAGGGCAGTTACTAACTCGTCAATGACTGAGCCTGAGCCGCCATTTACAGAGCCAGCCCATCCCGCGCCCATGACTTACAGATTAAAAGGGGTAATCGAATAACTAATGGATAATTAGGGAGCAATTATGTAGAAGAAAAGGGGTCTTATACAGCATATCAATTCCATAAACGTCCCTTGGTGAGAGAGGAGATTTTGCTGTCAGATTTCTCAGTCATTGCTAATTTCCCTAATTGAAATGGACACTGTCATCAAGCCGGCGGTTTCAACAGTAGGTCTGCATCCCAAATAGGCCTATGAGCCCTGGTCAAAAGAAGTGTACTATATAGGGAATAGGGTGCCATTTGGGAGGCACCCTAGGTCAGGTCTTCACGTCTCTGACATTCTAGCTACGTCGTTGTCTTCCTGTTAAGTGCCATGACCACATGGTTTATGATGTTGCTTACGCATCAACCGCCCACTTGACATTCTTTTACAGCCAGCCATTAAAAAAACATTTTCCAATGCCACTTCCCTTCGSCTATGGAGGGGAAATAAAGTTGAAGTCGGAAGTTTACATACACTTAGGTTGGAGTCATTAAAACTCGTTTTTCAACCACTCCACAAATTTCTTGTGAACAAACTATAGTTTTGGCAAGTTGGATAGGACATCTACTTTGTGCATGACACAAGTAATTTTTCCAACAATTGTTTACAGACAGATTATTTTACTTATAATTCACTGTATCACAAATCCAGTGGGTCAGAAGTTTACATTCAATAAGTTGACTGTGCCTTTAAACAGCTTGGAAAATTCCCGAAAATGATGTCATGGCTTTAGAAGCTTCTGATAGGCTAATTGACATCATTTGAGTCAATTGGAGGTGTACCTGTGGCCAAGACCTCAGAAAATAAATTGTAGACCTCCACAAGTCTGATTCATCCTTGGGAGCAATTTCCAAACGCCTGAATGTACCACGTTCATCTGTACAAACAATAGTACGCAACATGTAAACACATGGAACCACGCAGCCGTCATACTGCTCAGGAAGGAGACGCGTTCTGTCTCCTATAGATGAATGTACTTTGGTGTAAAAATTGCAAATAAATCAATCCCATAACAGCAAAGGACCTTGTGAAGATGCTGGAGGAAACAGGTACAAAAGTATCTATATCCACAGTAAAACGAGTCATATATCGACATAACCTGAAAGGCCGCTCAGCAAGGAAGTAGCCACTGCTCCAAAACCGCCATAAAAAAGCCAGACTACGTTTTGCAACTGCACATGGGGACAAAGATCGTACTTTTTGGAGAAATGTCATCTGCTCTGATGAAACAAAAATAGAAKTGTTTGGCCATAATGACCATCGTTATGTTCGTAGGAAAAAGGGGGAGGCTTGCAAGACGAAGAACACCATCCCAACCGTGAAGCACGGGGGTGGCAGCATCATGTTGTGGGGGTGCTTTGCTGCAGGAGGGACTGGTGCACTTCACAAAATAGATGGCATCATGAGTAACGACAATTATGTGGATATATTGAAGCAACATCTCAAGACATCAGTCAGGAAGTTAAAGCTTGGTCGCAAATGGGTCTTCCAAATGGACAATGACCCCAAGCATACTTCCAAAGTTGTGGCAAAATGACTTAAGGACAACAAAGTCAAGGTWTTGGAGTGGCCATCACAAAGCCCTGACCTCAATCCTATAGAAAATTTGTGGGCAGAACTGAAAAATCGTGTGCGAGCAAGGGSGCCTACAAACCTGACTCAGTTACACCAGCTCTGTCAGGAGGAATGGGKCAAAATTCACCCAACTTATTGTGGGAAGCTTGTGGAAGGCTACCCGAAACGTTTGACCAAGTTAAACAATTTAAAGGCAATGCTACCAAATACTAATTGAGTGTATGTAAACTTCTAACCCACTGGGAATGTGATGAAAGAAAAAAAAACTGAAAGAAATCATTCTCTCTACTATTATTCTAACATTTCACATTCTTTAAAAAAGTGGTGATCCTAACTAACCTACGACAGGGAATTTTTACTAGGATTAAATGTCAGGAATTGTGAAAAACTGAGTTTAAATGTATTTGGCTAAGGTGTATGTAAACGTCCGACTTCAACTGTATGTGCATATTAAGACATACTGCAAGCATTTAACTTGAAATATACATTTAGGAGAGCTAAGAGCTGCTTGGCATAACATGGTTCTGATCCAAAACAATGAATTGTTATCACTGATCGGGTGTGACATTTCCGAGCATACTAATCCAAACTTGTCCAGCCTCAGTCAGCGATAAAACGAAGTGAATAAGCAGTGAATAAGTTCTAATCTTATTCATCACTGCTCAACACAGCTGCTGTGTTGTGTCAGTGACTGTAATACAGAAACCTATTGCTACTGACTCATCATCTCTCCCACCAGGAATAAACAYAAATGTGATGAATTGGCTGGCTGCATATTCCCAGATATCTCTCTGGAGGTCCATGTCAGCAACTTCCCCTGACCCACAAAACCTCATTGTCCAGTACAGGCCTGTAGTGTCCACTACGCAGGCGAAATAAACTGTAATGTCTGGCATAAACTGTAATGCCCCCCCCCCCCACACACACAGACATTCTGAGATCTGGTAGGTGGTCTCTGAATATATAGATATAGTTTTGACCAAGATGGGCACCGACAGCAGGTCTCATCAATCTCACCGAAGAAAACATCAAAGTGAGTGAAACAGCGCACCTCTGTCTTAGTATGTGTAGCCCATGTATCTGATGCTGTCTGGCCAAAAAGAATATGACATGTCATACACTTTTTGGCCAGACAGTATCAGATACATGGGCTACAGATACTAAGACAGAGGGGCACTGTTTGTCTCGTTCGGATGCTTTCTCTGGTGAAATAGATTCAGCCTCTTTCGAATTGAAGGAAGATTTCATTGTGACATTTTATTAGGAAGTCTGGCTGGCTTCCCTTGGCAGCCATGAATACATGTCACTTTGTAGGATGAATGTCATTACACTTATGGTGTTTGTAATAGAGTGTGTGCACACATACTGTAGGAGGTCCCTTAAAAAMAAATTTAACTCCCTCAATGTCACAGTATAATTCCTTATATCAAATCCTGACCTTGAATGCAAACACTGTATCAAGACTTTTGGAATTTATTAATTATTTTTTAAACAAGAAAATGTACCAAACCTAAGCTGAAGCATTTCATGCATTGAATCATCATCATTCTATTTAAAAAAATACACCTTGAATCGATTAAAGTTCAACATGTTATGGCCCCCCTAACACAACAATGGAAATGGATGGCAGTAGGATGATGACCACAGCTAAATTAGTTAATGAAATATGTTCCCCATGCCTTTTTTACAGCGTAATAACAGTCCTAAAATTAGTGTGTTGGTTAAAGTGAAATTACGACACAGCGGTTATTATTTTAACATGCCTAAGCCCTGTGGTGGTTGGSTGATTAAAAAAACAGGTAATTTAATTAAGCAAGATGATAGAAGAAGATAATCCATAATTCGCAGTAAGAGACCTCCTAGGCCTTTATGTGTTAGCTGATGCGGTGTGTGTGTGTGTATGTAGTGTATGTGGTGTGTGTGTGGTGTGTGTGTGTGTGTGTGTGTGTGTGTTGTGTGGTGTGTGTGTGTGTGTGTGTGTGTGTGTGTGTGTGTGTGTGTGTGTGTGTGTGGTGTGTGGTGTGTGTGTGTGTGTGTGTGTGTGTGTGTGTGTGTGGTGTACACAACTCCCAGAGCTATCTCGTCTGCTTGCTGGAAGTTGTAACATTCCAGGCCCTCCTCCCCAAGATTCATCCAAGAATGAGGAACAGTGAAGATGGGAGTCAGAAAATTCCCCATGAGAAACCGTAGAATATATGAGGTCTGCAAAATTTCCAGCTCATCTCTGGAGAAAGGGTAATAGAGCTAGTAAAGGGGAACAGAGCTAGGAAAGGTAACAGAGCAGGAAAGGGGAGTAGAGCTAGGAAAGGGGATAGAGCTAGGAAAGGGGGGATGACTATGGTAAGAGGGGTGATAAGCTAGAAAGGGGAACAGAGTGAGGGGAAGACTAAACGGGGGGAGGCTTAGGGGGAATAGAGCTAGGAAAGGGGATAGAGCTAGGAAGGGGGTACGTAGATGATACTGTATTGAGCTAGGAAAGTGGCTAGCTGGATACGGTGGATAGAGCTAGGTGAAAGGGGATAGAAGCTAGGGAAAACTGGGGATGAGCTAGGAAAGGGGATAGAGCCTAGGGAAACCCGGGGAAGACTAGGACTAGGTGGATAGGGCTAAGCGAAAGCGGGGGATAGAGCTAGGAAAGGGGGATAGAGCTAGGAAGGGGGGAGAGAGCTAGGAAACGGTGGATAGACATGGAAAGGGTGGCATAGAAGCTAGGAAAGGGGATAGCTGGAGGGGGATAGCAACAGGAAAGTGGATAGAGCTAGGAAAGGGATAAAGAGCTAGGAAAAGGGGGAATGAGCAGGAAGCGGGGGATAGGCTAGGAAAGGGGGGATAGACGGAAAGAGGAATCTAGTAGGAGGAGAGGCATTCATCATTTAGGTCTACTTGCAGAGATTACTTATCATGTAGTTATGGGAGGTTATTTTTGATGCAGACTCAGCTATCTTTTTAGTTCTAATATAAAATATGAAATTCCCTACTGATATCTTCCTGGCATTTTGATTCCATAGTAGAACTTCCATGTGCTCTATATTGTACTCCACTGTACTGTAAAATTCCAATTCCATTTGAGAAAAATGAGCACTACCACAATCCATACAGTAGTCAGTCTTCCTGCCATGCTGCTATGTGCAGTCCCAGTCCCAACAAGATGGATAGTTGTATTTTGCTGACCTTCCCCCTTCTGCTTTCTCTAAATATTACAGCAAGCTGGGTAAAAAATAGTGACACAATAAGGAGGAGGCAGATGCATTAAACACAGGAAGATAATATTCACTACATAGGGAGCAAGCTGCGAGGGGGAGGTGGGGGGGTATGGGGTATGGAGTATGGGGGGGGGGGCGCATGGAGGGTTATGAGGGTTGAGAGGGTCATGTGTCATATGTGGCTTGACACAGGAAGTGGCCCCTCTGGCAACAGGAAATGAGTGCAAATGTGTTATTTTAGTTACTGTTTGCTCCAACAACACCACATCCCTCTGCCTTCTACTGAGGAGGATGCCCGGTGTGCTCATCCCCCATTCCCATTGCCATTCGCTAGTTGGGTATGAATGAGAGGGAAACTAAATACATCCTGAACTTCCCTTCCCCGGTAGTGCTGTGGCATGTGCTTCTGCACCAGACCCTTTGATTCTGGAGGTGAGTGGACAGCAAATCAACCAACACAACAACAAAAAACTGGAACATTTTGGTAGATTCAGATGCACATTTCTCACTCAAAAAAATGTATGTTTCAGAATGACAATATACAAAATGTACTCTCTCTGATTCAAGCCAACAGGCATGGGTGGCACCAGGTGTGGATTACTCATACTCAGTTGCTCACACACACACACACAGGCCCCCCTGTCCCTTCCACTGTGACTTCCCCTGACCCTCCTAAGAATGGCAGGATGTAATGTCCTGATCCCACTACAGCCAGGAGCATACTGCCTCGTAAACATTTAACCATCTGGTCATCCCACACGCATAGAACAGTTCACGCAAACATATAAACACATACCGTATGCACACTCGTCCTGCATACACACATACAAAATGTTGAACGCACACACACACACACAGCTCTTTACAAAGGGGTGGTTACACTCCACTGTGGCTATATGATTATGTTTTCATACCCCAGAGTAGTGGTAAACTGGGTAAGGCTGTGTCTCCTCTCCTTCAATCTGAGTCCCTCTGTACAAACCCTTGGCTGCGGCGTCCATGTTGAGTTTGGCAGCAGCCTGTAACAAGCCATTGTAAAACTGAAGCCCCCAAGCAGGGAGACAAAGGGAGAGACTGTGCTGAACAAATTTAAATGGTTGTTTAGCTGCTGAGCTATTCAACAAATGCATGTTCTGTCTGAGAGGGACTCTGAGCCGGTTACAGCAGTGAGCCTCCTAAACGACCAAACAGCCTCCTTAGTGAGGTGGTCAGGGCTTGTTCTCTTATTCATATGTTGAATCCTTGTCTCAAGTTTCCACCCCTCAGCCTGCTTACAAAGTAAGTGGTCTGTAGCAGATATCAGAATCACGGTTATTGCCCTACAAGATGAAAATCTTGGAAATCTATGTTATCGGGCCAGCTCAGCTTGTTTTATCGTGTACATACAGTATAGTACACTGGCATATATATAGCACTTTTTGTGAAATTATTGCTGGAAACGCTGAACATCATAGTAAAAAATATGTGCTGGAAAGAGTAGTGCAGATCACACAACATGGTACGGCTTGGCTAGATAGTGAGGAAAGGGTATCATCTGTAAAGGTTTGTTTGCTCTAAAGACTGGCCTATTTATCCAGGGGTCAGAGGTCAGACCTCCAGAGGACCACGGGTCAGTGAAGGGTCACACTAAGCTGGAGAGCATTGGAAAAAAGTTCCCTGTGTAAATCCAGTCTAACTCACACAGATAAATGAGGCAATTACAGTGGCTATCTACAGGGCCAGAGACAATGCTCTATTTACCTTATCTCCCTGTTACAGGTACTCAAAGGGTCAAATGGTAAAATACACACACTCTAGCACACTCTGCATGGCTATCTCTACCTCTGTGTTTCTACTCTCTCTCTACCAATCCCATCTCTCTATCCTCCCTCTCCAACGATATCTCCCTCCCTCCCTCTCTCGCTCTCTCACACACATCCTACCCTCTCTCCCACATATGCTTCCTGCCTCTTCCCTCTAGGAACCTTTTTACGAAACCAGCTGAGCTCAATCTTCCATTTCCTAAACTGCTAGAATGGTAACAATATGGCTGTGGGATGTGGGATGTGGGCTGCGGAGGATCACTGGACACTGGCTGAAAAGTATGAAGTATGTACAGGCTTCCCACACTGGGCTAGGGATGAACTGTAGCTGCATTCTGACCCTTCACTCTGCAGTGGAGAACATAGGATCGAGCACTAGCAGGAATGGTTGAAATATTCTGTAATGACCATTGTCTTGTTTATGTTCAACCCCATATTCTTTAGTGGTTTAGTGATGCCCCATCGACAACAACAATAAGGAAATGTATTTTATTAAAAGTCAGTGAAAATACAAAATTACCACAGGCTCCATGAAGCGAATTTCAATATTCAAAGTTAAGAATSTTAAGGGTGAAAGGTAGTTCAACCATTTATTCCGCCCCTCTCCATTCTCTCTCCCTGACTATACACTATAGGCTACTCACAACCCACACATATTGTTATCAAAATCCTCTTACCAAACAGAGAAGCCCTCAAGCAACAAACCYCGGCCTCTCATTTTAAAACAACATCTTCTTCGGACTGACATCTAATCCGGTACATTGTAACATTATCATCAACACATTCTATGAAATAGCCAATCTGTGATATTGCTGACGAGCACTATAGAGCTATCAATGAGATTCAAAAAGCCAATAGTGGTGCTTACATGGCTATCTCTTTGTGGCTGGTCCACATTCACGTGATTTGGCTGCTGTTATAGCAGCTGGCTGTACTGTAGGCCTTAAATAATTCAGTGTAAACATACAGAGGTCTTAGGAGGAACCCAGTGGCTTATCTCGAATGGCAGCCTCTTGTTTTTCTCCTCTTCCATCTCACTGAACATCAATTCAGGCTCACTGTTTACTGGAATCAGCCTCTTTCTGCCTGCCTCTCTCTTTGTGTCACTGTGTCTCTCTCTCTATCGCTCTGCTTCTTTGGCTATTGCTCTCGCTCTACCCTCTCTCTTGCTCTCCCCTCTCTCTTGCTCTCCCCTCTCTCTTGCTCTCCCCTCTCACACTCCCTCTCCGGGCTCTCCCCTCTCACTCTCCCCTCTCACTCTCCTCTCTCTCTTGCTCTCCCCTCTCTCTTACGCTCCATCCCTCTATCTCTCCATCCCTCTCTCCCTCCTGTGTTTCCTCATGGATAGTAATCATCTGCAATTACATACAGGATCAAAAGTTGTTGTGTAAATGTATTTGACCTGAATTTAAAAACATATTTTAATTTGAGGGAGGTTTCAGTCTGTATTATACCACATCACTTCCCAGTTTAACTGGAATTGTTCTTATTTGGGTCCCTTATACTGTATATTCAAACAGAGAGTGGTTCTGGGTCTATCAACTTTACTCAAAGGCAAGTTTCAAATGTTCCACACTCCTTTGATGCAGCACTTGAAAGGGCGTCATGTGCCCCCCGTCCCATGCAAATAATTGCAAAAGGCTGAGACCTCTCTCTCTCCCTCTATTCCCATGCCCCAAGCTCGTAATCATAAAACATTAAACAAGACCAATAAAACTGCACAGGCACTCTACCTCTACCTAGGGCCCCGTTTCTCCTCGGCTAAGGAAAATGTCCTGACAAAATCACAAAAGCAGCTTCCTTGAGTTTCTGAGGAGAACAATATGCCTTTGTGCTCCATAGAGCTTGTAGTCCACGTGGCTGGAAAACCTTGCACCCCCATGGCTGGCTGCCTTGTCTTTCATCCTGTGTTTTTCCTCTCTCTCTTATCAGGCCCTGAGCCGAGAGGAAGAGGAAGGGGAAGAGGAAGAGGAAGAGGGGGAACACACGTTGGGATGACTACACACAGACGTGGGGATGACTGCACGTGTTTCCTCTGACTCAAGGCCTCTGGCTCAAATGGGCATTGTTCAAGGTCCTGATTGGGGTCTCCTTAAAACAGGTGTGCAGCTGAGGGAAGGAGTTCTACACAATAGCTAATCACAACTAGACCACTCCACACAGTGTGACATGTATATTTGAGCAGTTTGGGAATATTTGTGTGGAAAGGAAAGTAGTGGTGTGTGGAAAGGAGTGGATCTGTGGAAAGAGGACGAGAGGATGAGTCTGAGTTGTATTTCACTGTTAGTTTTACACAAATAATTGTACATTTTCAGTTATAATTTTAGATTAAAAGTATTAATGATGGGTGTAGTGTTGCTTCATGCGTTGTATGCGTGTGCTTACTGTGACTATCGCCTTAATATTGGCTACTAGGTAGCTACTTCCCACACCGCTGCTAGACAGTATTTCTTGTCAAGACAGAGCGAAGGGTACTGTGTCCCGGTGTTGTTGCAAGTCGGCAGGCACAACATCGGAGTACTGGTTGCCGGCTTACTATCGACTCGTAGTGCAGCCCAATCAGCCACGCAAAACGGTCTTGAGAGGCAACAAATCTGCCCAATTAGCTGATACACTTTCCATTTACCCACTCCTTTCCACACACTCACTCACCCATACTCCGGTCGCCATATCTGGCTGCAGCTACCCATATTTGAGTATATAAGCAAAATGTTCTCATAACACAAAAACTGTCCAGTCGTGATGATGATTATAGAATTATAGAAACATTTGCCTGATGTTGCAAGAACGTTCCCAGAACACATTTAATCTGTTCTGTAAATGTTCCCAGAATGTTTCATTAGGTGTTGGGAACAGCCTGGTGAAAACAATGTGGGAACATCAGAAAATAGAGTACCAGTCAAACGTTTGGACACACCTACTCATTCCAGGGTTTTTCTTTATTTGTACTATTTTTACACATTGTAGAATAATTCTGAAGACACTATGAAATAACACAAATGGAATCATGTAGTAACCAAAAAAGTGATAAGCAAATCTAAACATATGTTATATTTGAGATTCTTCAAAGTAGCCAGCCTTTGCCTTGATGACAGCTCTGCACATTATTGGCATTTCAATGTTGGTTTGCTGGGAAACATTGCTGGTACATTTTTATTACATTACCTGGAAACCTAACTTTGGGGGAATGTTATGTGGTGGTTGTTCAATATYTTTTGCACAACATTTTAGTGAATGTAAGGAAAACATTCCAAGGATATTTCTTTATTTTTTTTATTATGAACTTTGTTATAAAAAACATGGGACTTTATCATCTTAATGTTCGAAAAAAAACTAAGTGGGAATGTTCCCGGTTTTCTGGGTAGGAGCTTGAAATGCTTACAATTCTATGTAATGAGAAAAATACCATCCTTGATGTCATAGTAATGACTGAATATGAAACCAAAACAACAAGGCTGGACAAATACAAAAAGCTCAAAATATACATATTTTGTAAACACTTAGTAAAGCGCACGTCTTTCTAGATCATTCCCTGAAGACATTATTCTTTCACCTGCACTGTGAAACCACAACGCATTGGTTCTGATGTGGCTCACTTGCGGCAGTTATTTCCCCCTGTGTTTAGAGGTTGTCCCGATTTTTAGGAAAGCTTACAGGGCTGTCGACATGGTCGTTGGCCTCATAGGGATGGATGACACACACGCACAAAATGTCCATGTTGTGGGTTTATAACCAGACGAGCTGCAGTCAACTGTAGGCTGTAGTCAGTGACCAAAGCAGACGTGGCAGTGTGGTGGCCTCAGAGTGGCCTGGGAGGGGCATGTGTCTGTTATCATCCAGCCCATGAGATGAGGAGGAGGGGGGAGAGTGGGGGGGGGGGGGGGGGGGGGGAGAGAGAGAGAGAGAGAGAGAGAGAGAGAGAGAGAGAGAGAGAGAGAGAGCGGTACACTGACAGAACGTCAAGTCTGACCGCCAGCTCTCTCATGACAGTTGGCCTGGTTTCCTCCCCATGGTTCGCTGTGACATCCCCTCACCAACACTTATACACGCGCATGGACGTGAGTGGGCATGCAGACACAAGAAGACACACAAACACACACAGACACACACACAGAGAGAGAAACAGACACTCTCTGTGACACACACAAACACACACACAGATATTTCCCAGTTGCTCTCTCTGGAGAGTTCAGTGTGTCCCAGAATGACTCATCCTCTGACTTTCCATTCACCACAAAAGCAAAGCAGGACAATTTTAGGATGTCGGCCTATGAGCAGAATGTGAACCTAAATAAAGGAAATGGCTGTTGCCCATTGAGGAATTTTCCAAAGCTGCGGGAGTGAGAGGAGGGCATGAGAGCAGAGAGCGAGGGAAAGGCCAGAGCAAACTGACTCTTCCCAGGATTCCATTGTCAGACTATGTGTTGTTTCAGACAGGGAATGGGAAGACCGGGAATACAGACCAACCTTCAGGGATGTTGTAACACTCATTCAAAATCAGGACCCACAGCACAGTTTCAGGACACCCAGTCTTCATCCAAAATCATGACGTGCACTTCATAGTGCACTTGTCCATCCGGGCTCTGGTCAACAGTAGTGCACTATATAGGGAATAGGATGCCATTTTGGACGCACACCCATTATCATCCAAACACTAATCAACAGATCCCACCCTTTATTAAATAAATAAAAGCAGTGACTGAGCACTGAGCAGCCTTCTGAGATCTGTTTTTGGCCAAACATTAATCTCCCACACTTATCTTCCCTGCCTCTCCCCTTTTTCTCTTTTCTTTAGAGACAATGGTCCAATTAGTGCACGGCTGGCTGCTGATCCGGTTCCAGTTGCCTGGAGATGTGAGCCGGCCTAATTGCCTCCATAATTCCCAGGCAGGCAGGCTGATACACCTGGAGCTCCATCCATAGCAGCTAGGCAGATAGACTACTGGGCCTCTCTCTCCTCGCCTCCCCAACTCTCTCCTGCCGGACTATCCGCTCTCTGACTCCATAGTACAGTATGGAGCCGGGGAACATAGCAGACGCACCCACCCACACCACACACACACACACACACACACACACACACACACACACACACACACACACACACACACACACACACACCACACACACACACACACACACACACACACACACACCACACAGCAGTACAGAGTGTAACACACACACACAGCTGTACGGACTGTAAACACACACACACCAGTAGGGAGTGTAACACACACACAGCAGTATGGAGTGTACACACACACACAAAGCAGTACGGAGTGTAACACACACACACGCAGTATGGAGTGTAACACACACACACACACAGCAGTATGGAATGTAACACACACCACAGCAGTATGGAGTGTAACACACACAAAGCAGTACGGAGTGTAACACACAGACACACAGCAGTACGGAGTGTAACACACACACACAGCAGTACGTAGTGTAACACACACACACACAGCAGTACGGGCTGTAACACACACACCACACACAGCAGTACGGACTGTACACACACACACACAGCAGTATGGAGTGTAACACACACACACGTAGTACGGAGTGTAACACACACACACAGCAGTATGGAGTGAACACAACACACACAGTACAGACTGTAACCACACACACACTGCAGCAGAACGTAGTGTAACACACACACATACAGCAGTATGGAGTGTAACACACACACACACAGCAGTACGGACTGTAACACACACACACCACACATAGCAGTATGGAGTGTAAACACACACACAGCAGTGCGGTGTGTAACACACACACACAGCAGTATGGAGTGTAACACACACAGAGGTATGGAGTGTAACACACAGACAAGCAGTACAAGTGTACATCAACAAAGCTACGTAGTGTTACAACACACAGCAGTATGGAGTGTAACACACACACACAGCAGTACGAACTGTAACACACACACAGCAGTATGGAGTGTACACCACACACACACACAGCAGTTGGAGTGTAACACACACACACAGCAGTACAGAGTGTAAAACACACACACACACAGCAGTAGTGGGAGTGTAACAACACACACACACAGCAGTAGGGAGTGTAACACACACACACAGCAGTAGGAGTGTAACACACACACACAACAGCAGTAAGGAGTGTACACACACACAGCAGTATGGAGTGTAACAACACACAGCAGTAAGGAGTGTACCACACACGCAGTGGAGTGTAACACACACACACACAGCAGTACGGGAGAAACACACACACACAGAGAGTCGGACTGTAACACACACATACACATCAGTACGGAGTGTAACACACACAAACACCACAGCAGTATGAGGTGTAACACACACACACAGCAGTACGGACTGTACACACACACACACACACATCAGTACGGAGTGTAACACACACACACACACACACAGCAGTAGGAGTGTAACACACACACACAGCAGTACGGAGTGTAACACACACACACAGCCAGTATGGAGTGTAACAACACAAGCAGTACGGGTGTAACAACAGACACACACACACAGCAGTATGGAGTGTAACACACACACACACACAGCAGTAGGAGTGTACACACAGACACAGCAGAGGGGTGTAAACACAGACACAGCAGTAGGGAGTGTAACACACAGCACAGCAGTAGGGAGTGTAACACACAGACACAGCAGTAGGAGAGTGTAACACACGACACAGCAGTAGGGAGTGTACACACACACACACAGCAGTAGGAGTGTACACAACACACACACCGCAGTGGAGTGTACACACACACACAGTAGAGAGTGTAACACACAGACACACATAGCAGTAGAGAGTGTAACAGCACACACACACAGCAGTAGAGAGTGTAACACACAGACACAGCAGTAAGGAAAGTGTAACACACCAGACACAGCAGTAGGGAGTGTTACACACACACACAGCAGTAGGAGTGTAACACACAGACAAGCAGGAGGGAGTGTAACACACAGACACGGCAGTAGAGAGTGTAACACACAGATACTGCAGTAGGGAGTGTTACACACACACACACAGCAGTAGGGAGTGTAACACACAGAACACAGCAGTATGGAGTGTAACACACAACACACACAGCACAGTAGAGAGTGTAACACACAGACACAGCAGTAGAGAGTGTAACACACAGACACAGCAGTAGGGAGTGTAACACACACACACAGCAGTAGGGAGTGTAACACACAGACACAGCAGTAGGAGTGTAACACACACACAGCAGTAGGAGTGTACCACACACACGCAGTAGGAGTGTAACACACACACAAAGCAGGACGGGTGTAACACACACACACCAGCAGTATGGAGTGTAACACACACCAAGCATAGGAATGTACAACACACACAGCAGTATGGAGTGTAACACCACACAAAGCAGTACGGAGTGTAACACACAGACACACAGCAGTACGGAGTGTAACACACACACAGCAGTACGGGCTGTAACACACACACACAGCAGTACGTAGTGTAACACACACACACACAGCAGTACGAGACTGTAACACACACACACAGCAGTATGGAGGTAACACACACACACACAGTAGACGGGAGTGTAACACACCACAACAGCAGTATGGAGTGTAACACACACACAGCAGTACAGACTGTAACAAACACACACACATGCAGCAGAACGTAGTGTAAACACACACACATACAGCAGTGTGGAGTTGTAACACACACACACACAGCAGTACGGACTGTAACACACACACACAACACATAGCAGTATGGAGTGTAACACACAACACACAAGCAGTGCGGTGTGTAACACACACACACCAGCAGTATGAGTGTAACACACCAGACGGTATGGAGTGTAACACACAGACAAGCAGTACACAAGTGTAACATACACACACAGCAGTACGTAGTGTAACAAAAACACACAGCAGTATGGAGTGTAAACACACACACAACAGCAGTACGAACTGTAACACACACACGCAGTAGGAGTGTACACACAGACACAGCAGTAGAGAGATGTAACACACAGACACAGCAGTAGGAGTGTAACACACACACACACAGCAGTAGGGTGTAACACAACACACAGCAGTAGGGAGTGTAACACACACACACACAGCGAGTAGGAGTGTACACACACACACACACACAGCAGTAAGGAGTGTAACACCACACACAGCAGTATGGAGTGTAACAAACACACGCAGTAAGGAGTGTAACACACACAGCAGTATGGAGGGTAACACACACATACACATCAGTAGCGGAGTGTAACACACACACAACACACAGCAGTATGGAGTGTAACACACACACACAGCAGTACGGTGTAAACACACACACAACACACACACACAGTACGGAGTGTAACACACACACAACAACAGCAGTGAGGAGTGTAACACACACACACAGCAGTAGGAGGTGTAACACACACACACACAGCAGTAGTGGAGTGTAACACACACACAAGCAGTACGGAGTGTAACACACAGACACAACAACAGCAGTAGGAGTGTAACACACACACACACAGCAGTATGGAGTGTAACACACCACAACAGCAGTAGGAGTGTAACACACAGACACACACACAGCAGTAGAGAGTGTAACACACACAACACAGCAGTAGGGAGTGTACAACAACAGACACAGCAGTAGGAGTGTACACACAGCACAGCAGTAGGTGTAACACACAGACACAGCAGTAAGAGTGTAACACACACACACAGCAGTAGGGAGTGTACACAACACACACACCAGCAGTAGAGAGTGGTACAACAGACCGCAGTAGAAAGTGTAACACACAGACACAGCAGTAGGGGAGTGTAACACACACACACAGCAGTAGGAGTGTACACCACAACACAAGCAGGGAGGGAGTGTACACACAACACGCAGTAGAGAGTGTAACACACAGACAGCAGTAGGGAGTGTAACCACACACACACACAGCAGTAGGGAGTGTAACACACAGACACAGCAGTATGGAGTGTAACACACACACACACAGCCAGAGGAGTGTAACACACAGACACAGCAGTAGAGAGTGTAACACAACACAGCAGTAGGAGTGTAACACACAACACGACAGTGGAGTGAACACACAGACACACAGTAGAGTGTAACAACACAGCAGTAGGAGTGTACACACAGAACACAGAGAGGTAACACACACACACAGCAGTAGAGAGTGTAACACAACACACACAAGCAGTAGGGAGTGTAACACACAACACAGCAGTAGGGAGTGTAACACACAGACACAGCAGTAGAGAGTGTAACACACAGACACAAGCAGATAGGGAGTGTAACACACACACACAGCAGTAGGGAGTGTAACACACACACACAGCAGTAGGGAGTGTACACCACACAGCAGTAGGGAGTGTAACACACACACACAGCAGTATGAGTGTAACACACACACAGCAGTGGAGTGTAACACACACACAGCAGTAGGGAGTGTAACACACAGACACAGCAGTAGGAGTGTACACACACACACACACAGCAGTAGGAGTGTAAACCCACACACACAGCAATAGGGAGTGTAACACACAGACACAGCAGTAGGCAGTGTACACAACACACAGCAGTAGGGAGTGTACACACACACACAGCAGTAGGAGTGTAACACACACAACACGCAGTAGGGAGTGTAACACACACACACACAGCAGTAGGAGTGTAACACACAGACACAGCAGTAGGGAGTGTAACACAACACAGCAGTAGGGAGTGTAACACACAGACACAGCAGTAGGGTGTTACACACAACACAGCAGTAGAGAGTGTACACACACACACAGCAGTAGGGAGTGTAACCACACAACACAACAAGCAGTAGAGAGTGTAACACACAACACAGCAGTAGAAGTGTAACACACAGACAACAGCAGTAGGGAGTGTAACACACACACAGCACAAGTAGGGAGTGTAACACACAGACACAGCAGGAGGAGTGTAACACACAACACGCAGTAGGAGGTGTAACACACAACAGCAGTAGGAGTGTAACCACACCACAAGCAGTAGGGAGTGTAACACACAGACACAGCAGTAGGAGTGTAACACACACACACACAGCAGTAGAGAGTGTAACACACACGACACAGCAGTAGGAGTGTAACACACAGACACAGCAGTAGGAGTGTACACACACACACACAGCATAGGAGTGTAACACACAGACACAGCAGTAGGAGTGTAACACACAACAGCAGTAGAGAGTGTAACACACAGACACAGCAGTAGGGAGTGTACACACAGACACAGCAGTAGAGGTGAACACACACACACACAGCAGTAGAGTGTACACACACAGACACAGCAGTAGGAGTGTAACACACAGACACAGCAGTAGAGAGGTGTAACACACAACACAGCAATAGGAGTTGTAACACACACACACAGCAGTAGGGAGTGTAACACACACACACAGCAGTAGGGAGTGTAACACACCACACCAGCAGTAGGAGTGTAACACACAACACGCAGTAGGAGTGTAACACACACACAGCAGTAGGAGTGTAACACACACACAGCATAGGGAGTGTACAACACAGACACAAGTAGGGAGTGTACACACACAACACACAGCTCAGCAGTGTAACCCACACCAGCAGTAGGAGTGTAACACACAGACACAGCAGTAGCGTGTAACACAGGAACACAGCAGTGGGAGTGTAACACACACACACACGCAGTAGGAGTGTAACACACACACACAGCAGTAGGGAGTGTAACACACACACACACACGCAGTAGGGAGTGTAACACACCACAACACAAGCAGTAGGGGGTAACACACACACACAGCAGTAGGAGTGTAAACACACAACACAGCAGTGACGGAGTGTAACACACACACACAGCAGTAGGGAGTGTAACACACACACACAGCAGTAGGAGGTGTAACACACGAACAGCAGTAGGGATTGTAACACACACACACAGCAGTAGGGAGTGTACAACCACACACACGCAGTAGGGAGTGTAACACACAGACACACAGCAGTAGGAGTGTAACACCACACACAGCAGTAGGAGTTAACACACACACACACACAGTAGGGAGTTAACACACACACACAGCAGTAGGGAGTGTAACCACAGACACACAGCAGATAGGAGTGTAACACACACACACACCAGCAGTAGGAGATGTAACACACAGACACAGCAGTAGGAGTGTAACACACACACACAGCAGTAGGAAGGTAACACACACACCACAGCAGTAGGGGTGTAACAACACACACAGCAGTAGGGAGTGTAACACACAGACACAGCAGTAGGGAGTGTACAACAACACACCAGCAATAGGGAGTGTAACACACAACACAGCAGTAGGGAGTGTAACACACAGACACAGCAGTAGAGGTGTACCACACACACACACAGCAATAGGGAGTGTAACACACAGACACAGCGTAGGGGTGTAAACACACAGACACGCAAGAGTGTATACACACAACCAAGCAGTAGGATGTCACACACCAACACAGCAGTAGGAGTGTCCACACACACACAGCAGTAGGAGTTGTACACACACAGCCGTAGAGGTGTAACACACAACACACAGCAGTAGGAGTGTACACACACACACAGAGTAGGAGTGTAAACACAGACACAGAGCTAGGGGTGAACACACAGACACAGCGAGGTAGTGTAACACACACACACACAGCGTAGGGTTAACCCACAGAGAACAGCCTCTGTAACCACACACCAACAGCAGTCTAGGCAGTGTAACCCACACACCACGCAGTAGGGGTGTAACACACACACACAGCAGTAGGGAGTGTAACACACAGACACAGCAGTAGGGAGTGTACCACACACACACACAGCAGTAGGGAGTGTAACACACACACACAGCAGTAGGGAGTGTAACACACACACACAGCAGTAGGGCGTGGGAACACTAATGAAGCTGCAGTCATGATCTATGCCCATCGCCAACCTTCCATCCTGGGGGATAATGGATAATCCAGGTCCAGGAGGAGTTAAGAGTTTCCAGGGGGTATTAATGTGTTCCCTACAGAACTCTTTCTATTTTACTACTTCTCTCTGTTGTTTATTCTCTCGCCATCTTCCATTCGATTCTTGTTCTTGTTCTTGTTCTTCTCTCTTTTTAAGGATTGTGGAAGGCATGGATTGGTGATTGGTTGTCAGAAGGGCAGGTGTGAACCTGCTGGTTGAATACACTGACCTCTGTGCTGCTAGCCTGCTGCTGAACAAAGTTACCATTGATTTATTGTGAGTTAATTACAGACAGGATATTTCCGGATCAATAACAGAGAAGCATGCATTTGAATTCATTGGTTGAAGGGTTTCTACAGACAAATAAGTCAGTCCCACCCTTTTGTGAGTCATTTATGGTTCTGAATCACTTACCTGCATCCATCACCAATTTCCATTCATGTTGGTTCATATTCAACCCTAGAGAGATCCAAATCCCTGAGCACGGTTACATGCACACAATAATACAATTATTGGGGATAGCCAGATTAATATATAGTTCATCTAAAAAGTTGACATGCTTTGCAAGAATAAGCATTTCCCTATAATCCTGTTTACACGGACACATCTGAAATCAGGCTACTCGATGGGACTTTTGATAAATGACAATCAAAATAAACGTTCTACCACAGTGACCATGTTATTTTTCCGAAGCCTATTTGATTCTGAGTTCAGACATAAAGTTTGTATGTGAAAACTATTTCTAAGATGCATGCTTTCAGTTTTTCCAGACTCACTTCTCCTGCGCATACCGGTGCTGGCACACGCACAGATCAAATACACCGCTTGAATACCGATTAAGCTGTTTTACAGGTCCTAATAATTAGAAAGATTGCGTATGCTTACATTGATTTTGACCTTACYCTGATTAAGATAAGCAGAGTAAGGTGTTTACATGACTATTGCCATCCTCAGCCTACTGCCATAATCCGTTTAATATCGAATTATTAGTGTGCATTTAAATATACTCATAGAAATATATAGTTTCTGTGGTCCAAATGAATGTTGCCYGCTATGGAATCAATGGAATGGAATGTGTTTTTGAGGGGACAGCCTTTCCTTCCCATAGTCCTCAAGGCTGAACCCTGGTAAAAAATAATGTGACCTCTAACCTCAGATTCCACACTGGATTTGGTGGAGGGAGGGAGGGATTATGTAGCTCCAGCCAATGGGATGCCAACATCCTGTGAAATACATGACGATGAGGAGTAGATATTTAGATAATGCTCATCACTTTCCAGTTATGCATGCCTATCCTGATGACAACATTTGATTGTTATCAACACAATCCAAGCAGGAGCCAAATTCCCAGAATATATTTTTATGTTTCTTTCTATCGGGCAGAGTTGGAATACTATTAGGCATGTAAAGGCCTTTGTGCCCAGAGGGTGGAGATGGAGGCCTTATACATATGCAGGAAACAGGACTGACTGCTAGCTCTCCTCTCCTTTCCTTTCCTCCGCCTCCTCTCTTCTCCTCTCCTTTCCTCCCCCTCCTCTCTTCTCCTCTCCTTTCCTCCCCCCGCCTCCTCTCCTTTCCTCCCCCTCCTCTTCTTCTCCTCTACTTCCCCCCTCCTCTCCTTTCCTCCCCCGCTTCCTCTCCTCTCCAGTCCAAACTTTCTCCATTATCATGCAGACTGGGTGCCTGTGTACAACACGCCCCACAATGTCTGGTTCCGTGTCTATCGCCCAGCCAGCTAGACAGACAGTCAGTAATATGCAAGACCTCACTTTCCTCCCGTCCTCTGTGTCCTCTGCCCTTGCCTTCTGCTGATTGTGTATGCGTGGGACACGGCGTGTCACTAATAACAAACGATTATGGCCCATGCCAAACGCTGGGACCCTGGGACGTCTAGAAGCGATGGGAGACTGGAGACTCTTCTGTGTGCACTCAGCAAGAGTGATGGGACTGAGAGGGAACTCTTCAAAAGGCATCCAGGCACTCCAGTGATTTGGGCTGGGGTCCAAAGTTGGTGTGCCTTCAAAGGTGTTTCCTAGCCCAAGCAGCATCTGGAGGAGAGGAGCACCAGGTGCGGATCATAGGCAGTTTCTCAATGAGATTTGCTCAACTCTTGCGTCCTCTCTCCTCTGTCCTCCCTCGCCTCCTTTTGAAAAAGGTCAAAGGTAATTGAGGAGAGGCTGCGAGGAGAGTGAACATGGACGAAAATGCTCTTGTATGAAATGAGAAGCTCTTTCTCCGCTCTTGCATCATCAGGCAAATTCTGTTTACGTGGGTGGATCCCAAAATAAATGTGTAAATTGATAAAAGCAAATMAAGTTAGTTGTGCAAGACATCATATAGATAAAAGGATAAGTAGAATATAGTTTTAAATGTGTGCATGCTTTTCTCCTCTGACAATACAACATCTGATTCAAAGGTGGTGTGGCAGATATCAACACTCTTCCATCGTCAAAAGGAGGCTATTGAGGAGGGGAGGACCATCTTCCGAAATTACACATTCCTCGACCACTTATCGGTTCCGGGTCACGGAGGAGAGAGGAAGGAGCAGAGAATATGGAGGACAGACTTTTTCCCAAGCGAGAAAAGGCCATAGACACACACAAACACATATGCGTGCACTCACACATACACACATGCACACACACTCTGCTCACCACACATACCCCCCCAGAGGCAAGAGTCAAGAGTTTTCTTTCATAATCGCCACCAGGTGATCGGATCCCTGACCCAACACCCTCACTGGAGGACATGGATGAAAGCAGGGGATCACCTCCGTTACTCCTGGATCACCCCTACTGGCCAGGCCCCGCCGTGACCTTCATCTACGACCCCTAGCCGAGCGCTCTGATTGGCTCTTCCTTTTTCGCTTATTAAGAGCCAGTAATTAACATGTCTTATGCCTCTCTGACACTGCGTCGAATCTGAGGCGTAGAGAAAGAAGGGAGGGGAGGAAGGGGAGGGAAGGAAAGGAGGAGAGGACAGACGGGGGTGTTTGCTGGCAGAGGAGTGTGAAATCTGTTAATTAACGTGACCTCCCTTTGATCCGGGGAGAATACACACATGACATCTGAATTGGGCTGAGCAGAGGAGGGATGAGGAGACGCAGGGGGAGGCGCAGCGGAGGGGAGTAGCAGGGGGGCCCAGCACCGCCCAGCACCACCTAGCACCACCCAGCCCAGGCTTGCAGGGACTTGGCAAGTGGGTTTAACCCTGTGACTCCTGACTGCCAAGACAGAGGGGCTTAGGCTACGGCTTCATGAGGCTGAGCGAAAACAAACACCCCTCCCTTACTCATATGCTCCATCACTGCAGTTGAGCTTGCCCGCTTTGCATCATGGAAGTACAGGTCTGCCATGCGGTGCCATGTGGTGTGTTATTTGTAGCTCTGTGTTTGATAACAAACACACCATTTCCTCTTCTCTGTGCAGTTACACTTTCCAGCTCTGCAGTTTCCATTTGATCCTTTTAAGAAAATAATTATACAATGTCTCCAAATTATTCTACTCTTTATTATCTGAAGCCTCCACTCTCACTCCTATTTCTACATATCCTATTCAACACCCGCCTCAGGCTTCTTCCTACAAGCCTCTCCTCATCCCTCCTAGCCCTACCTCTCTCTGTCTCTCTCTGMTTATCCCTCCTCTCTCTCTTTCTGTTTATCCCTCCTCCTCGCTCTCTTCTCCGTCACCTCTCAGGCCACGCCAGTGGGACAGGTGGGGACCAGGCCGTCCCCTGCCACCATGCAGCGTGTCTGTGTCAGGCCTTGAACGGGCAACCCCGTCCCCCCTCCCGCTCTACTCCTGCTCCCTTCCCAGTCCCACAGATGGCCCACACGGGCCCCTGCCTGTCTGCCTGCAGAGTGGATGTTGTTGTCGTGTGTGCTCAGGCACACTTGATTAGAGGAAGAGGAGACATCTCTTCCTCTCAACATCCCACATATGGGGCTCAACCAAAACAACCCACCTGCTATTCTTTCAAGTCAGACACCCAGGACAGATTGGGTGGTGAAGGGTAGTGGAGGGGGGCCGGATTGTCAGTTGCAATTATGCTTAATTTCTTGTATGTATGTATGTATGTATGTATGTGTGTGTGTGTGTGTGGTAAAAGCCTTCAGAGTCCAGCTTGGGCTTTATCCCCCCTTTCTCCTTTCTCCGTATGCCCCATGTGTCCCTCGTGCCAGCTCTTCCTCACCAGTGTGCCAGGAAGAAGGTTCCCTGCACTGCAGTGGGTTGTAATGCACCAGAGAGCACCACATGCAATAATAATGTCTGTTTACCTGGCCTGTCTACAACCTTAACCCCCACCTCTCTTTATTTTCCACTCAGCTTGTTGTGATGCAGGAGATGGTGTGGGAGGATAAACATCACACATGCACAGGGTCAGTTCCC
Organism: Salvelinus sp. IW2-2015; assembly: GCF_002910315.2. NCBI lineage: Eukaryota > Metazoa > Chordata > Actinopteri > Salmoniformes > Salmonidae > Salvelinus > Salvelinus sp. IW2-2015. The sequence continues at coordinate 21,281,472 of NC_036839.1, forward strand.
AACGCCCTCACCTTGTTACAACATTTATCAGCCTGTCACGTGACTCCACATGAATATCACTACTCCACTGATGCCACTAATGGTGTACCTGCCTACAATAGCATACAGGACACCAAGCATCTCCCTGGCCTATGGCTTTGGCGATGCAGCTGTGAGGTTGTTGCTGCTCAATTCCACTGCGGGTCATACAGAGTCATTGTTGAATCATTTTATTGGAGAAACTGCTGCCTTAGCCAAGGCAACGAGTGCGAGATAGAGAGGGAGGGGTGCAGGCAGAGAGAGAGATTGAGAGAGAGCAAGCGAGATGGGAGAAGAGCTAGTCAACGGCGGTGTCTTAACTCAACGTAGGTAGCTGGCCTGAACAGACCCTATTTATTGCCTTTCAGGTAACACAAAAATCACTATGTGCTGTCAGATCTGTGGCAGGCTGTCTTGGCCAGATTAACAACAGCAAAAGACAGTATCTCTACATCTGGCCGTGTCTACACGCCAAGCATCACCCAGTGGAAGCACATTAGAGACCTACTCTCATTTATCTCCTCCAGATCCAATCCTCCTGTCCTGATCTGATGCTATACTACTACTGGTCTGAGACAGGATGTATGGAGCAGTGTGAGGAACTATACTACTACTGGTCTGAGACAGGATGTATGGAGCAGTGTGAGG
>NC_036839.1:21283405-21298558 GCF_002910315.2 Salvelinus sp. IW2-2015
CCATGAGCCCGTCCAAAAAAGCCAAAATGATTGTGCCGTTATCCAATACATTTATGATAAATGGTGAGCTCTCATCCACCTCTACGCAGACGACACCATTCTGTATACTTCTGGCCCTTCTTTGGACACTGTGTTAACACCCTCCAGACGAGTTCAATGCCATTCAACTCTCCTTCCGTGGCCTCCAATTGCTCTTAAATACAAGTAAAACTAAATGCATGCTCTTCAATCGATCGCTGCCTGCACCTGCTCACCCGTCCAACATCACTACTTTGGACGGTTTCTGACATAGAATATGTGGACAACTACAAATAACTAGGTGTCTGGTTAGACTGAACTCTCCTTCCAGACTCACATCAAACATCTCCAATCCAAAGTTAAATCTAGAATTGGCTTCCTATTTCGCAACAAAGCATCCTTCACTCATGCTGCTAAACATACCCTTGTAAAACTGACCATCCTACCGATCCTCGACTTCGTCGATGTAATTTACAAAATAGCCTCCAATACCCTACTCAAATAAATTGGATGCAGTCATCACAGTGCCATCCGTTTTTGTCACCAAAGCCCATATACTACCCACCACTGCGACCTGTACGCTCTCGTTGGCTGGTCCTCGCTTCATACTCGTCGCCAAACCCACTGACTCCAGGTCACTCTACAAGACACTGTAGGTAAAGTCCCCCTTATCTCAGCTCGCTGGTCACCATAGCAGCACCCACCTGTAGCACGCGCTCCAGCAGGTATATCTCTCTGGTCACCCCAAAACCAATTCTTTCCTTTGGCCGCCTCTCCTTCCAGTTCTCTGCTTGCCATGACTGGAATGAACTACAAAAATCTCTGAAACTGGAGACACTTACCTCCCTCACTAGCTTTAAGCACCAGCTGTCAGAGCAGCTCACAGATTACTGCACCTGTACATAGCCCATCTATAATTTAGCCCAAACAACTACCTCTCCCCCTACTGTATTTATTTATTTATTTAGCTCCTTTGCACCCCATTATTTCTATCTTTACTTTGCACATTCTTCTACTGCAAATCTACCATTCCAGTGTTTTACTTGCTATATTGTATTTACTTCGCCACCATGGCTTTTATTTGCCTTTACCTCCCTTATCTCACCTCATTTGCTCACATTGTATATACTTATTTTTTTTCTACTTATTATTTGACTGTATGTTTGTTTTACTCCATGTGTAACTCTGTGTTGTTGTATGTGTCGAACTGCTTTGCTTTATCTTGGCCAGGTCGCAATTGTAAATGAGAATTTGTTTCTCAACTTGCCTACCTGGTTAAATAAAGGTGAAATAAAAAATAAAAAAAAATAAAAACATTACCCACAACATAAAAACATAAAAGCCCATAGATGTAGCTAGCTATATGCTCTCTTATGTAAATAAATTAAACTAGCTATGGTAGGCTAATCTTTTTCAGTGTGAACTGTATTACTGTACTGTATTATACTGTATTTTCAAATCAAAGTTTATTTGTCACGTGCGCTGAATAACACAGGTGTAGACCTTACACTGAAATGTTTACTTACAGGCTCTAACCAATAGTGCAAAAAAGGTATTAGATGAACAATAGGTAAGTAAAGAAATAAAACAGCAGTAAAAAGACAGGCTATATACAGTAGCGAGGCTACATACAGACACCGGTTAGTCAGGCTGATTGAGGTAGTATGTACATGTAGATATGGTTAAAGTGACTATGCATATATGATAAACAGAGAGTAGCAGCGCGTAAAAAGAGGGGTTGGGGGGGGCACACAATGCAAATAGTCTGGGTAGCTATTTGATTACCTGTTCAGGAGTCTTATGGCTTGGGGTAAAAACTGTTGAGAAGCCTTTTTGTCCTAGACTTGGCACTCCGGTACCGCTTGCCATGCGATAGTAGAGAGAACAGTCTATGACTGGGGTGGCTGGGGTCTTTGACCATTTTTAGGGCCTTCCTCTGACACCGCCTGGTGTAGAGGTCCTGGATGGCAAGCAGCTTAGCCCCAGTGATGTACTGGGCCGTACGCACTACCCTCTGTAGTGCCTTGCGGTCAGAGCCATTACCAACCTTTCAAAGCACTTCATGGCTACAGACGTGAGTGCTACGGGTCTGTAGTCATTTAGGCAGGTTGCCTTTGTGTTCTTGGGCACAGGGACTATGGTGGTCTGCTTGAAACATGTTGGTATTACTGACTTAATCAAGGACATGTTGAAAATGTCAGTGAAGACACCTGCCAGTTGGTCAGCACATGCCCAGAGCACACATCCTGGTAATTCGTCTGGCCCCGCAGCCTTGTGTATGTTGACCTGTTTAAAGGTCTTACTCACGTCGGCTACGGAGAGCGTGATCACACAGTCGTCCGGAACAGCTGATGCTCTCATGCATGCCTCAGTGTTGCTTGCCTCGACTCATCTGGTAGGCTCGTGTCACTGGGCAGCTCGCGGCTGTGCTTCCCTTTGTAGTCTGTAATAGTTTGCAAGCCCTGTCACATAAGACGAGCGCCGGAGCCGGTGTAGTATGATTCAATCTTAGCCCTGTATTGACGCTTTGCCTGTTTGATGGTTCGTTGCAGGGCATAGCAGGATTTCTTGTAAGCTTCCGGGTTAGAGTCCCGCACCTTGAAAGCGGCAGCTCTTTAGCTCAGTGCAAATGTTGCCTGTTATCCATAGCTTCTGGCTGGGGTATGTACGTACAGTCACTGTGGGAACGACGTCCTCAATGCACTTATTGATAAAGCCAGTGACTGATGTGGTGTACTCCTCAATGCCATCGGAAGAATCCCGGAACATATTCCAGCCTGTGATAGCTAAACAGTCTTGTAGTTTAGCATCTGCTTCATCTGACCACTTTTTTATAGACCGTGTCACGGGTGCTTCCTGCTTTAATTTTTGCTTGTAAGCAGGAATCAGGAGGATAGAGTTATGGTCGGATTTACCAAATGGAGGGCGAGGTAGAGCTTTGTACGCATCTCTGTGTGTAGAGTACAGGTGATCTAGAATTGTTTTCCCTCTGGTTGCACATTTAACATGTTGATGGAAATTTGGTAGAACTGATTTAAGTTTCCCTGCATTAAAGTCTCCGGCCCCTAGGAGCGCCACCTCTGGGTGAGTGGTTTCCTGTTTGCTTATTTCCTGACTGAGTGCGGTCTTAGTGCCAGCATCTGTCTGTGGTGGTAAATAAACAGCCACGAAAAGTATAGATGAAAACTCTCTAGGCAAGTAGTGTGGCCTGCAATTTATCACAATATACTCTACTTCAGGCGAGCAAAATCTAGAGACTTCCTTAGATTTCGTGCACCAGCTGCTGTTTACAAATATGCACAGACCTCCCCCCCTCGTCTTATCGGAGTGTGCTGTTCTATCTTGCCGGTGCAGCGTGTATACATATCGTCATTCAGCCACGATTCCGTGAAACATAGGATATTACAGTTTTTGATGTCCCGTTGGTAGGATATTCGTGATCGTACCTCGTCTAGTTAATTGTCCAATGATTGCACGTTGGCGAGTAGTATTGATGGTAGCGGCAGCTTTCCCTCTCGCCTTTTCCGGGTCCTGACCAGGCACCCGGCTCTTTGTCCTCTGTACCTGCGTCGCTTCCTCTTGCAAATAACGGGGATGTCGGCCCTGCCGGGTGTTGTGCGTCTTGTTTGTTGAATAATTTTTTTAGTCTAATCCGAGGTGAGTGATCGCTGTCCTGATATCCYGAAGCTCTTTTTTMCCGTAATGGTTGCAGAAACATTATGTTCAAACTAAGTTACAAATAACGCGGAAAAAAACACATWATAGCACAATTGGTTGGGTGCCCGTAAAACTGCTGCCGTTTCTTCCGGCGCCATTTTAATGGACTGGAATTACGCATCTCCTTCAAATAATGATAAAGCAGGGAGAGAACATGCAGGGAGAGAACCTGATTTTAATGTTGAAATATAATAGGGCCTATTTGTATAATTAGTGGTTGACATACCTTTCATAATATTTATCCTAATGTTGTTGGCCTACCTCCTCTTTCTCTCTCTGTGTTGCTCTCTATTGATGCTTCAAGACCCACTGGATGTTGCCTATTTATAAAACCCTCTTAGGTCTCACTCCCCCCTTTCTGAGATACCTACTGCAGCCCTCATCCTCCACATACAACACCCGTTCTGCCAGTCACATTCCGTTAAAGGTCCCCAAAGCACACACATCCCTGAGTCGTTCCTCTCTTCAGTTCGCTGCAGCTAGCGACTGGAACGAGCTGCAACAAACACTCAAACTGAACAGTTTAATCTCAATCTCTTCATTAAAAGACTCAATCATGGACACTCTTACTGACAGTTGTGGCTGCTTTGCGTGATGTATTGTTGTCTCTACCTTCTTGCTCTTTGTGCTGTTGTCTGTGCCCAACAATGTTTGTACCCTGTTTTGTTCTGCTATCATGTTGTGCTGCCGCCATGTTGTGTTGCTACCATGTTGTTGTCATGTTGTGTTGCTACCATMCTGCGTTTTCATGTGTTGCTGCCATGCTATGTTGTCATCTTAGGTCTCTCTTTATGTAGTGTTGTGTTGTCTCTCTTGTCGTGATGTGTGTTTTGTCCTATATATTTTTTTTATATATTTTTTTTATCCAAAGCCCCAATCCCTGCGTGGGGGCTTTTGCTTTTTGGTAGGCCATCATTGTAAATAAGAATTTGTTCGTAACTGACTTGCCTAGTTAAATAAAGGTTAAATCAAATAAAAAATAAAAACAGTTAAATAAAATATGTATAATTGTCCTTATCTTTATCATTCTAATGACATGCTTGCATAATATAGGACAATAATATATTTTAAATTTATTTTACCTTTATTTAACTAGGCAAGTCAGTTAAGAACACATTTTTATATACAATGATGGCCTACCCCGGCCAAACCCTAACCCGGACGACGCTGGGCCAATTGTGCGCCACCCTATGGGACTCCCAATCATGGCCGGATGTGATACAGCCTGGATTTGGAGTCCCATGCAGGAAAGGCTAGACTAGAATAGTTTACTGGACATTTTTTCATTGCATTTCTTCTCCAATAGACTATTCGAAGAGGGACGCAAGCTCTTGTTTGATGAATGTTAAATACAGCAGCCAATAGAACTCACAGATCGTTTGAAAGAAGAGCGAACACGCAATGGTGGTCGGCTAAAGCACTTATTTATTCAGACCCATAACCATTCAATCTTCCTGAAGAGAAGTGAAAGCCGTCTGCATCTAATTTGGGCTCCCGAGTGGCTCAGCTGTCTAAGGCACTGCATCTCAGTGCAAGAGGCATCACTACAGTCCCTGGTTTGAATCCAGGCTGTATCACATCCGGCAGTGATTGGGAGTCCCATAGGGTGGCGTACAATTGGCCCAGGTTTGGCTGGGGTAGGCTGTCATTGTAAATAGGAATTTGTACTTAACTGACTTGCCTAGTTAAATAAATAAAAAAWATATATATTCTTTTTGAAAGAGCTAAGGAGTGTTTTTTAAGGAGAGAGGCCAGCAGAGCACAGGTTTGTGCGTATTGTGCAAGAGACCGAGGCTACAAGTTAGAAGCTTATTATGCATGACCCATCATTAATTAGTTAAATAGAAGGCTAATACTGCATTGAATGTATTACCTGAAAGAGATAGGCTAGGATATCTATACAGTACATATGCCTTTATCAATCTTGAACAGGATTATCTATTTCGATGCAATTTGAATGGATTTGAGAAAGGCTGCGAGAGAGTGCTCTCCCGTGCACTGATTAAATGCAATGATATTTGAGTGATAGGCTGTTTTAAAACATTGCAGCTGCAATAAAAAATAAAAAATGTACAATTAAAAAATAAGTTGACCCCCGAAAGCCAGATGGAGATGGGTAAATTAAACGCACAGTCAGTCTTTATATTACTGTAGCATAGGCTATGCTGCAGCAAATGTATGCCTACCTGTCACAAGAAAAACATTTACCATGATGAGATGATAAATCTACATGCATTGTGAACTGCGCTCCATAATGAGATGGGCTGTCTGTCCCCACCCTGAACGTTGATGATTCATCATGCAGAAAGCAGAGAGAAGGCCTTAGAGAAGCCAGATTTAGACATGGCATATCATTTAACAGTTCCATTTCACATCATGCTGTTAATATAAATCATTTATTATAATTTAGATGTTTATCGCAGTTATTTATCCCGGGAAAAGGGAGTGGTTTTGGCCGGTAAATCTCGGTAACCGGGTTCCCGCCATTCAACCCTATAGTGAAGGGTTTCCAAAGCAACCACACTCCTAATACTAGTTCACTGCTAATCTCACTAATCACTTCATTTATTCAGGAACTCTCCCTAACATGGATTAAACACAGATTAAACACGGATTAAACATGTATTTATCCTCCAGGTGGGACGAGACAAGGAGGGACCTGATTGAGATTAGAACAGGTGGAGATTATGATGCAGGAGCTGTGATTGATTTGACGTTGTGTGTGTAATGCATGTCATGTCCACTTTAGAATCAACCTAAACGGAAAACCTGAGTTCACCATGAGACACATGTCATTATAGGAATTATTCTCATTCTACAAGCAAATGGCAGTATGGCACACATCTCAGGGCACAGTGTATAATTGTGATATGGCCAGCGTTTTTACAGTACCTTTTGCCTACGGAGTCTTTTCAGGCCATTAAGGGTCCTTGGATGAAAACCTTTCATTTTTTGCAAACAAATACAGAAATACTCACATTTTAACAAAAACGTGTTCTTTCATTTAAAATGCAAATTCCGATACTGCAGTATCACACAGACACTAAAATGGCTCCTACAATCACTACTGGAAGTCTTTCAATACATTTCTAACGTTCCAATTCCCTAATAAAGCAAAGCAGCAGTATTGGACAATAGCCTTTTTTGCTTCCTTTTTAAAAGCCAACTGTCCCCTTCAGCCCTGAAGGTCACTTTCTATTTCATTGTTGACTCTAATGTATTCCTTTCTACCAGGCTCGGAGGAAGGAGGTTGAATATTTCTAATTATTGGGAAAGCGTCAGATAGAGGACTTGGTAATTAAAGCCTAGTCATCACAGAGATGGAGGGGGGAGGCCCGGAACCTTCTATACGTCACATGTCTACTTGCTGCCACAACCAATCAGCATCACTCCATCCATGTGTACGCCCGGCAGCCTGTCCGTCGTTCTTTCCGTCCATTCACCAGCCCAACAGTCCATCCATCCAGCCACCCATCCTCTAGCTTCAGCTCAGATGTTACTGTTTGATTTCTACATACTGGTGGAGGAGAGGAGATCACAACACTGAACCTAGTAGTCACAATATGTCTATTTCTGTGGGATGTCTTACCAGTCCTCCTGTCTTTAACTAATGTTGCCATGGTACCCTTGGTACTCTTATGTACCCTGTACTCCCTGTTCACCCATGACTGTGTTACTACACACGACTGCAACTCAATCATCAAGTTTGCTGACGACATAACAGTGGTAGGCCTGATTATTAACAACGATGAGATAGCGTACAGGAAGGAGGTTAAAGCCCTGGCGGAGTGGTGCCAGGAAAATAACCTCTCCGTAAACGTCACCAAAACGAAGGAGTTTATCATGGACTGACTGACAGGAGAGAAGAGAGAACACCCCATCCTCATCGACGGGGGGGGGGGGGGCAGTGGAGTGGGTCAAATGCTTCAAGTTCCTCGCATGCACATCACTGAGGACCTGAAATGGTCTCGCCACAACGACATTGTGGTGAAGAAGGCGCAAAACAGCACCTCTACACCAAGGAGGCAAAACAATGGCCCCTAAGACCCTCACAAACTTCTACAGAGAAAGCTCAGGTGCATCAGAGCTAAAATTGTTTTACCAGACCATCAGACTAATTGAACAGCTTCTATTACCAGACCATCAGACTGCTGAACAGCTTCTATCACCAGACATCAGACTGTGTAACAGCTTCTATCACAGACCATCAGACTATTGAACAGCTTTCTATTACCAGACCATCAGGACTGTTGAACAGCTTCTATTCACAGACTCAGACTGTTGAACAGCTTCTATTACCAGACCATTAGACTGTTGAACAGCTTCTTATTACCAGACCATCAGACTGTTGACAGCTTCTCATTACCAGACCATCAGACTGTTGAACAGCTTCTATTACCACAGACTGTTGAACAGCTTCTATTACCAGACCTCAGGACTGTTGAACAGCTTCTACACCAGAAATCAGACTGTTGAACAGCTTCTATTACCATCAGACTGTTGAACAGCTTCTATCACCAGACCATCAGACTGTTGAACAGCTTCTTTCACCAGACCATCAGACTGTTGAACAGCTTCTTTACAGACCATCAGCTGTGTACAGCTTCTATTATCAGACCATCAGACTGTTGAACAGCTTCTGTTACATCAGACTGTTGAACAGTTCTATTACCATCAGACTGTGACAGCTTCTATTACCAGACCATCAGACTGTTGAACAGCTTCTATCACCAAACCATCAGACGTTTGAACAGCTTCTGTTACCATCAGACTGTTGAACAGCTTCTATTTACCATCAGACTGTTGAACAGCTTCTATTACAGACCATCAGACTGTTGCAGTCTCATCACCAGACCATCAGACTGTTGAACAGCTTCTATCCATCAGACTGTTGAACAGCTTCTATTACCATCAGACTGTTGAACAGCTTCTATCACCAGACCATCAGACTGTTGAACAGCTTCTTCACCATCAGACTGTTGAACAGCTTCTATCACCAGACCATCAGACTGTTGAACAGCTTCTATTACCAGACCATCAGACTGTTGAACAGCTTCTATTACCAGACCATCAGACTGTTGAACAGCTTCTATTACCAGACCATCAGACTGTGTAACAGCTTCTATTACAAGCCATTAGACTGTTGAACAGCTTCTATTACCAGACCATCAGACTGTTGAACAGCTTCTATTACCAGACCATCAGACTGTTGAACAGCTTCTATTTACAGACCATCAGACTGTTGAACAGCTTCTATCACCAGACCATCAGACTGTGTACAGCTTCTTTTACCAGACCATTAGACTGTTGAACAGCTTCTATTACCAAACCACCAAGACTGTTGAACAGCTTCTGTTACCATCAGACTGTTGAACAGCTTCTAATTACCATCAGACTGTTGAACAGCTTCTTTTACCATCAGACTGTTGAACAGCTTCTATTACATCAGACTGTTGACAGCTGTCTATTCACACATCAGACTGTTAACAGCTTCTATACCAGACCATCAGACTGTTGAACAGCTTCTATTACCAGACCATCAGACTGTTGAACCGCTTCTTTACCAGACCATCAGACATGTTTGAACAGCTTCTATACCAACCATCAGACTGTTGAACAGCTTCTTTACCATCAGACTGTTGAACAGCTTCTATTACCATCAGACTGTTGAACAGCTTCTATTCAGACCATCAGACTGTTGAACAGCTTCTATTAACCATAGACTGTTGAACAGCTTCTACACCAACATCAGACTGTTGAACAGCTTCATCACAATCAGACTGTTGAACAGCTTCTATTACCATACAGACTGTTGAACAGCTTCTATCACCAAGACCATCAGACTGTTGAACAGCTTCTATCGACCATCAGACTGTTGAACAGCTTCTATCACCAGACCATCAGACTGTTGAACACGTTCTTTCACCAGACCATCAGACTGTTGAACAGCTTCTGTACCATCCGACTGTTGAACAGCTTCTATCACAGACCATCAGACTGTTGAACAGCTTTCTGTACCATCCCGACTGTTGAACAGCTTCTATTACCAGACCATCAGACTGTTGAACAGCTTCTATCACCAGACCTCAGACTGTTGAACAGCTTCTATTAACCATCAGACTGTTGAACAGCTTCTATCACCCAGACCATCAGACTGTTGAACAGCTTCTATCACCAGACCATCAGACTGTTGAACAGCTTGCTTTACCATCCGACTGTTGAACAGCTTCTATACCAGACCATCAGACTGTTTGAAACAGCTTCTATACCAGACCATCAGACTGTTGAACAGCTTCTATTACCAGACCATCAGACTGTGTAACAGCTTCTATTACCAGACCATCTAGACTGTTGAACAGCTTCTATTACCAGACCATTCAGACTGTTGAACAGCTTCTATTACAGACATCAGACTGTTGAACACTTCTATTACCAGACCATCAGACTGTTGAACAGCTTCTATTACCAGACCATCAGACTGTTGAACAGCTTCTCTTTACCAGACATTAGACTGTTGAACAGCTTCTATTACCAGACCACCAGACTGTTGAACAGCTTCTGTTACCATCAGACTGTTGAACAGCCTATATTACCATTCAGACTGTTGAACAGCTTTATTACGCATACAGACTTGTCTGACACTTCTATTACCAGACCAATCAGACTGTTGAACAGCTTCTATCACCGAACCATCAGACTGTTGAACAGCTTCTTTTACCATCAGACTGTTGAACAGCTTCTATTTACCAGACCATCAGACTGTTGAACAGCTTCTATTACCATCAGACTGTGAACAGCTTCTATCACCAGACCATCAGACTGTTGACAGCTTCTATACCAGACTCAGACTGTTGAACAGCTTCTATTACCATCAGACTGTTGAACAGCTTCTATACCAGACCATCAGACTGTTGAACAGCTTCTTTACCATCAGACTGTTGAAACAGCTTCTATTACCAGACCATCGACTTTAAAGCGTTTTTACCATCAGATGTTTGAACAGCTTCTATTACCAGACCTCAGACTGTTGAACAGCTTCTATTACCCATCAGACTGTTGAACAGCTTCTATCACCAGACCATCAGACTGTTGAACAGCTTCTATCACTCAGACCATCAGACTGTTGAACAGCTTCTATTACCATCAGACTGTTGAACAAGCTTCTATCACCAGACCATCACGACTGTTGAACAGCTTCTATTACCATCGAGACTGTGTTGAACAGCTTCTATCACCAGACCATCAGACTGTTGAACAGCTCTCTATTACCATCAGACGTTGAACAGCTTCTATTACCATCAGACTGTTGAACAGCTTCTATTACCAGACCATCAGACTGTTGAACAGCTTCTATTACCATCAGACTGTTGAACAGCTTCTATCACCAGACCATCAGACTGTTGAACAGCTTCTATTACCAGACCATCAGACTGTTGAACAGCTTCTATCCATCAGACTGTTGAACAGCTTCTCATCCAACCATCAGGACTGTGAACAGCTTCTATCACCAGACCATCAGACTGTTGAACAGCTTCTATTACCATCGACTGTTGAACAGCTTCTATTTACCAGACCATCAGACTGTTGCAAGCTTCTATTACCATCAGACTGTTGAACAGCTTCTATCACCAGACCATCAGACTGAACAGCTTTCTATCACCATCAGACTGTTGAACAGCTTCTATCACCAGACCATCAGACTGTTGAACAGCTTCTTATCACCATCAGACTGTTGAACGCTTCTATCACCAGACCATCAGACTGTTGAACAGCTTCTATTACCAGACCATCAGACTGTTGAACAGCTTCTATCACCAAGACCATCAGACTGTTTGAACAGCTTCTATTACCAGACCATCAGACTGTTTGAACAAGTTCATATCATCTCCAGACAATCAGACTGTTTGAACAGCTTCTTTCAGACCATCGACTGTTTGAACAGCTTCTTATCACCAGACCATCAGACTGTGAACAGCTTCTCGTTACCAATCCGACTGTTGAACAGTTCTTCACCAGACCATCAGACTGTTGAACAGCTTCTTTTACCAGACCATCGACTGGTTAACAGCTTCTATTACCAGACCATCAGACTGTTGAACAGCTTCTATTACCAGACCATCAGACTGTTGAACAGCTTCTATTACCAGACCATCAGACTGTTGAACAGCTTCTATCACCAGACCATTCAGACTTGTGAACAGCTTCTTTTACCACCAGACTGTTGAACAGCTTCTATTACCAGACCATCAGACTGTTGAACAGCTTCTATTACCAGACCATCAGACTGTTGAACAGCTTCTATCACCAGACCATCAGACTGTGTAACAGCTTCTTTTACCACCAGACTGTTGAACAGCTTCTATTACCAGACCAGTAAACTGTTGAATGGCCATCACTAGCCATCTACCAGGTGATTCACACTCACTCACATAAAATACACACACGCGCTATCACACACACACACCTCATGCTCACAAACGCACGCACATACACACATACTCACACACTCACACACACAGCCAACGCTGCTGTCCCATGCTATAGAGCAGGTATTCCTAACCTAGGGTATGCTCTATTGCGTACCCCCTGGGGGTATGTGCATTGCCGTCAGTGGTACGCCAAATAAAAATGTGATTCACATTTAAAACAAATACAGTGAATTCTATGAGTTACAGCTTGATGAGTCAACAGACGTGGCGGGCCTTGCATACCTCCTGGTATATATCCGTTACGTTTATGGGGGGTCAATTAAGGAAGACATCCTCTTCTGCAAACCACTGGAAACCAGGACAGCTTCTGGAAACCAGTGGACAGCTTTGTGACATAAATGGACTTCGGTGGTCAAGATGTGTTGGTATCTGTACTGTTGGCGCAAAAGCCATGACAGGGAGACATAGTGAGTGGTAAAGCGCGAACAAAACAGTTGCTCCCGACGCCACTTGGGTACACTGCAGCATCCACCGAGAGGCTCTTGCTGTCAAGGGAATGCCTGACAGCTTGAAAGATGTTTTGGACACTACAGTGAAAATGGTTAACTTTGTTAAAGCAAGGCCCCTGAAATCTAGTGTATTTTCTGGACTATGCAYTGATATGMGCAGCGACKACGTAACGCTTTTACAACATACAGAAGTGCGCTGGTTATCAAGGGGCAAAGTATTGACACGTTTTTTAAAATTGAGAGACGAGCTTAAATTTTTCTTTACTGACCATAATGTTCACTTGTCTGACCGCTTGCATGATGACGAGTTTCTCACACGACTGGCCTATCTGGGTGATGTTTTTTCTCGCCTGAATGATCTGAATCTAGGATTACAGGGACTCTCCGCAACTATATTCAATGTGCGGGACAAAATTGAGGCTATAATTAAGAAGTTGGAGCTCTTTTCTGTCTGCATTAACAAGGTCAACACACAGGTCTTTCCATCATTGTATGATTTTTTTGTGTGCAAATAAACTCGGACAATGTCAAATGTGATATAGCGAAGCGCCTGAGTGAGCTGGGTGCGCAATTACGCAAGGAGAGGGAGATTAAAGTTTCTTATATCCAAAAACCTCAGTTTTGTTTGCGTGTTTTCTTCAGTAATCCACAGGCTCAGACGCAGTCAAAACAGGAAGACAAAAGAATCCAAATTGTATCCGTAAAGTTCATAGAAACATGTCAAACGATGTTATATTCAATCCTCAGGTTGTTTTTAGCATAAATAATCTATAATATTTCAACCGGACATAACTTAGTCAATTTAAAAGGTAAACAGAAACGCATTCTCTCCGTCTCGCACATTAAAAAGCTCTGTGACACTTAGGTCCACTCATTCAGACTGCTCTTACTTCCTCATTTTTCAGAATACAAAACTGATACAATTTCTAAAGACTGTTGACATCTAGTGGAAGACATAGAAACTGCAATTTCAGTTCCTAGTCAATGGATACTGTTAATGGCATTGAAATAGAAAACTACAAGAACCAAAAAAACTACTTCCTGAAATGGATTTTCTCAGGTTTTCGCCTGCCAAATCGGTCTGTATACTCACAGACACTATTTTAACAGTTTTTGGAAACTTCTAGAGTGTTTTCTTCCAAATCTACCAGTAATATGCATATCATATCTTCTGGGCCCGAGAAACAGGCAGTTTAATTTGGGCATGCATTTCATCCAAAATTCCGAATGCTGCCCCCTACCCTAGAGAAGTTTAAGACACTGATGCCTTGGCAACCACGTACCTACAGTTGAAGTCGTAAGTTTAACATACACTTAGGTTGGAGTCATTCAAACTCATTTTCAACCACTCCACAAATTTCTTGTTAACAAACTATAGTTTTTGGCAACTCGGTTAGGACATCTTACTTTGTGCATGACACAAGTAATTTCTCCAACAATTGTTTTTACAGACAGATTATTTCACATATAATTCAACTGTATCACAATTCAGTGGGTCAGAAGTTTACATTAACTAAGTTGACTGTGCCTTTCATAAAATTATGTCATGGCTTTAGAAGTTTCTGATAGGCTAATTGACATCATTGATCAATTGGAGGTGTACCTGTGGTGTATTTCAAGGCCTACCTTCAAACTCAGTGCCTCCTTGCTTGACATCATGGAAAAATCAAAAGAAATCAGCCAAGACCTCAGAAAGAAAATGTGTAGACCTCCACAAGTCGATTCATCCTTGGGACGCAATTTCCAAATGCCTGAAGGTACCACGTTCATCTGTACAAACAATAGTACGCAAGTATAAACACCATGGGACCACGCAGCCGTTATATCCGCTCAGGAAGGAAACTCGTTCGTCTTCCTAGAGAGAAAATGCAAAATCAATCCCAGAACAACAGCAAAGGACTTTTGTGAAGATGCTGGAGGAAACAGGTACAAAAGTATCTATATCCACAGTAAAAACTGGTCCTATATCGACATAAACCTGAAAGGCAGCTCAGAGGAAGAAGCAGCCACTCCAAACCGCCATAAAAAAAGCCAGACTACGGTTTGCAACTGCACATGGAAACAAAGATTTGTACTTTTTGAGAAATGTCCTCTGGTCCTGAATGAAACAAAAATAGACATTTTTGGCTTATAATGACTATTGTTATTGTTTGGATGAAATAAGGAGGAGGCTTGCAAGCCAAAGAACCCCATTCCATTCGTGAAGCACGGAGTGGCAGCATCATGTTGTGGGGTGCTTTGCTGCAGGAGGGACTGGTGCACTTCACAAAATAGATGGCTTTCATGAGGAAGAAAAATTATGTGGATATATTGAAGCAACATCTCAAGACATCAGTCAGGAAGTTAAAGTGGTCGCAAATGGGTCTTTCCAAATGGACAATGACCCCAAGCATACTTCCAAAGTTGTGGCAAAATGACTTAAGGACAACAAAGTCAAGGTATTGGAGTGGCCATCACAAAGCCCTAAACCAATCCTATAA
>NC_036839.1:21298685-21468647 GCF_002910315.2 Salvelinus sp. IW2-2015
GCAGGTACTTTCCCAAAACAGATGACACAAACAACTGGATTTGTATTCCCTTTCATGCCCTGCCTCCAGTCCACTTACCGATATCTGAACAAGAGAGCCTCATCGAAATTGCAACAAGCGGTTTCTGTGTGAAAATGTAATTTAATCAGAAGCCACTGACATGGTTTCTGGATTGGGCTGCGATCAAAGTATCCTGCCTTGGGAAATTGTGCTGTTATTAACCTCTCTTGGGTACGTGAGAACGTTAGCGTCCCACCTCTTCAACAGCCAGTGAAACTGCTGGGCGCCAAATTCAAATACAGAAATACTCATTATAAAAATTCTGGGAAAAAACATATTTTACATAGGTTTAAAGATTAACTTCTTGTGAATCCAACCACGGAAAATTTGTGGGCAGAACTGAAAAAGCATGTGCGAGCAAGGAGGCCTACAAACCTGACTCAGTCACACCAGCTCTGTCAGGAGGAATGGGCCAAAATTCATCCAACTTATTGTGGGAAGCATTTGGAAGGCTATCCAAAACGTTTGACCCAAGTTAAACAATTTAAAGGCAATGCTACCAAATACTAATTGAGTGTATGTAAACTTCTGACCCACTGGGAATGTGATGAATGAAATACAAGCTGAAATAAATCATTCTCTCTACTATTATTCTTCACATTCTTAAAATAAAGTTGTGATCCTAACTGACCTATGACTGGGAATTTTTACTACGATTAAATGTCAGAAATTGTGAAAAACTGAGTTGAAATGCATTTAGCTAAGGTGTATGTAAACTTCCGACTTCAACTATATGTGAGAGTGGATTCTCCGCCCTCACTAGCATGAAAACTAAATACATGCACAGACTGTGTGTGGAAAATGATTTAAGACTGAGACTCTCTCCAATACAACCCAACATCGCAGAGTTATGTGCATCCTTTCAAGCGTACCCTTCTCATTAACATGTGGTGAGTTATTCACAATTTTCGATTAACAATAAGGTTTTATATGTAAGATGGTTAAATAAAGAGCAAAATTATTGATTATTATTATATTATTATTTGTGCCCTGGTCCTATAAGAGCTCTTTGTCACTTCCCACGTGCCGGGTTGTGACAAAAACTCACACTCATTCTTATGTTTAATAAATGTATTGTATAGTGTGTGTGTGGCAGGCTTACAATGATGGCAAAAAACAACATTTGAGAGTACGCTAACCCTGGTGGTAGAGGGGGTACGCAGCTGGAGGTTGAATGTTTGAAGGGGTACGGGACTATAAAACGTTTGGTAACCATTGCATAGAGACATTGAACCACACATCACTACCAGTTTCACACTGTGTATTTAAAAACAGTATCCCCTGATGTAGCTCATCATAATATTTCTAATACTGTACATTTTAGTTACACTGTTTATACACACCACATATTTATTGATACACTGGACTCTTGACGTAGCTCACTAATATTGTCACGACTTCCGCCGAAGTCGGCTCCTCTCCTTGTTCAGGCAGCGTTCGGCGGTCGACGTGACTGGCTTTCTAGCCATCGACGCTCCATTTTTCATGTATCCATTGTCTTGTTCCCTGCACACCTCGTTTTCATTCCCCAATCAATTCATATGTATTTATTCCTCTGTTCCCCATCATGTCTTTGTGTAGGATTGTTTTGTGTTACGTGTATTTTTATATTGTGGATATTGTTACACGCATTACTTTTTGTCTATGTTCCGTGTTTTGGGAACATTTTATGTTATTTTGTGCTGTCATTTTGACCGGAATAAAAAGTGTGCCTGTTCACTACACTCTGCTCTCCTGCACCTGACTTCACCTCCGATACACACTCCTAACAAATATGTATCTACTGCTGTACAAATCATTCTTAGCTGGTACTGTTTAAATTTTCCCAGTGTACATACCTATAGATTGCATTTGATTACTGCTATAGTGCTATTTGGGTTGTTAATCAGATTCGTCTCGCCATTCTTCATTTCCTGTCTTTTTGTATAATTTCCTTACATATGAATTAATTGACGTTTTGCTGCATTGTTAGGAGCTAGTAAAACAGTATTTCACTGCACCTGCTATAACAGCTGGTAAACCCAGTGTACTGGTTGGCCTTTACCAGAATTATACATGTGGTATGTACTGTGTGAGTGTTGTGTGTGTGTGTGTGGTGTGTGTGTGCGTGTGTGTGTGTGTGTTGTGTGTGTGTGTGTGTGTGTTGGTGGGTGTGGTTTGTGTTGGTTTGGGTGTTGTGTGTGTGTGTGTGTGGTGGTGGTGTGTGTGTGTAATGATGTGATAGAGAGATGGGTGGGTCTGGGGATAGTGAGAGGTTGTCACAGGTTAGAGGGGAGAGTTGCTGGGATCAAACCATCTGTGGTATGCCAC
The DNA here is from genome assembly GCF_002910315.2 of Salvelinus sp. IW2-2015. Lineage (NCBI taxonomy): Eukaryota > Metazoa > Chordata > Actinopteri > Salmoniformes > Salmonidae > Salvelinus > Salvelinus sp. IW2-2015. The sequence goes on from NC_036839.1 coordinate 21,301,056, forward strand.
CAATGACATATCAGCTGCCAAGGTCGAAGCCAAGGGCTGCACACACACCGACACACACGCATGCATAAACATAGACACACAAATACATAAACGTATGCGATGGCGATAGAACATCAAATATGCACATAACTCTATAAATGTCAACTAATGTCAATAAACAGGACTTAAAGGAGAAGCAGGTAATGGTCAACATAACATCCTGTTGTCCTGTTCTCCTCTACAGGGCCTGATGACCTCCCCCTCAGCAGACACTTTATGTTCTGATTCAGCTCCATCTTCCATCTCCTGAATCTCAGGCTGCATCCCAAATGGCAGCCTATTCCCTAATTTGACCAGAGCTGGTCAAAAGTAGTGCACTATATAGGGAAGAGGGTGCCATTTGGGATGCTGCCACTCTGTCCAGACACAATCAAATTATGGTGTTGGCATCGATAGAAATTGTAGGGATTGACTGTCCATGATCTAAATTGCTTTGGATAGGGTCATGTGAAGCCCACAAAGCATTAACACTGAGTGGCCTAATGGACAACAAGCTACTGAATGAGGCCCATCGAAGTGAGGATGCACTGGGCCAACTCAGCCACACAGACTTTTCCAAGTCAAGAACCATTGAAGTGGACTCGATGAAATGGACATTGGACAGCATAGCTAAATAAAGAACTGCATGTTTTTTCAAGGCCTTTATTAAGACCATTGTTCTGCTCACACAAATAGTTTTGATGCACAGAGAGGGAAATCATAACACAAACAAAGCTGGGAACCAAGAGACAGGTATGAGACCTAAGATTGGCCCAGAAATTGTCTAACGGTCTGTCTGTCGGTTTGTCTGTCTCTCTCTGTGGTCCCTGAGAGAGAGCACCTGATTGTGTAAGGCAGATCCGTGGCTCCACAGAGGGCATACATTATGCAGTGCTCGCATTTCTATTCCACTTCATCCTCCTCCTGCACCGTGCTAGTAAAAATAGCACCAACCAACCAATGGGGGGGGGTAGATCCCCCGCTTTAATATTGCAGATAGATTTTGGGTTCTATCAATTTAATTGTTTGCATCATTTATAATCCCCCTTATTTATTATATTATTTTTTGTATGATCATTTTCCCCAACCCTACCAGCCCTCCCCTGATTAGAGTAAACTAACAGACAACGATACTTCTACTGCTACTTACAGCTATTTTACTCGCATGTAGGGTACATGTAGTTAGCATCGTTGTTTACGACACCCCTCTGCCCCTTTCTCTCAATCCCTCCCTCCATCTCTCCCTCTTCCTCTCTCCCTCCTGAGCATGGTTATTGCTGTTGTTATTTTCATCCCTCCTCGGTAGAGAGAGACAAAAGCAGAGGAGGCTGCGTCAGTCTGGACGACAGGGGCCTTAGATGTCAGAGATGCCTCGTCCCCATCTTTTTATTGCCTGCTTAATAAAATGCCTGTGGTGCCACAGTCCCTCCCTCCCTCATATGCTTGCCTTCACTCTTTCTTTGCCATTGCACTTTGGGGGAATGGATAAGTAAAGGGAGGGAGGAATCATAAGTAGATATGTCTTGGTGTATAGTCCTGCTGTGCTTTCTCAGTTATGTTCACATATATAGTCTAAAGGAGAGGAAACCTTTCTAGAGACAGCGATGTGCAGGGGCCAATGCAATAATATTTCCCAGCATGCACTGTGGGCTCTGAGCATTTACATAACAGTGTCCAATTGCAGGCAGGCGGTGTATGAATATTACATGTTAGAGAAGCAGGGGAGTCTCATCCTGCACTGGTGAAAGTGGTAACTACTACTAGGTACATTAATGCAGGAAATAATGGTATTACAAAATAATTACTTAAGTTCATTCACTGGTAGTTATTTCTTCATGGAAGTCAATATTTAATTTGTGATACATGTGTGATGTGCACTCTATACAAGGTCAACCTTGCATTCACACACCTCCAACACAAGCAGAGTTATAATGAATAGAACTGTGTTGAAAATGGACCTCTAGCTACTAATGAGGTTATATTCTCCTTCTAGCTGTGTGCTGCTACACTATAGTACACTACAGACAGCACCTATTGAGGGCTCAATATAGAGACAGAGTGGAGTGCCTCTCCTCTGGCAGTCAGGCAGTCTGGGATCCTTTGAGCCCACACATCAATAACAGCAACATGCAGTTCTCTGTAAGACTGCAGCTATCAGCACTACTGTTGAAACATACAGAGAGGAAGAGAGAAAGAGTCAGAAAGAAAAAGGGGTGGTGAGGGGACGGAGAGAGACAGAGACGGAGAGATAGGGAGGAATAGAGATAGAAGAATAAAGAGAGAGAGTGAGAGCGAGAAAGTGAGAGACAGACAGAGAAATCAAATCAAATGTTATTTGTCACATGCTTCGTACACAACAGGTGTAGCCTAACAGTGAAATGTTTACTTACGGGTCCTTTTCCAGCAATGCAGAGTTAAATATAAGATTTTTTATGTATTCTAAAAAATAAAAAATTTGATACAGTGAATAACATGGCTATATACAGGAAGTAGAAAAAAACATGGCTATATACAGGGAGTAGAAATAACATGGCTATATACAGAGAGTAGAAATAACATGGCTATATACAGGGAGTAGAAATAACATGGCTATATACAGAGAGTAGAAATACATGGCTATATACACGGGAGTAGAATAACCATGCTATATACAGGAGAGTAGAAATAACATGGCTATATACAGGAGTAGAAATAACATGGCTAACATGGCTATATACAGGGAGTAGAAATAACATGGCTATATACAGGGAGTAGAAATAACATGGCTATATACAGGGAGTAGAAAATAACATGGCTATATTGTCACGACTTCCGCTGAAGTCGGTCCCTCTCCTTGTTCGGGCGGTGTTCGGCGGTCGACGTCACCGACCTTCTAGCCATCGCTGATCCATTTTTCATTTTCCATTAGTTTTGTCTTGTCTTCCTTCACACCTGGTTCCAATCCCATCAATTACATTGTTGTGTATTTAACCCTCTGTTTCCCCTCATGTCCTTGTCGGTGATTGTTTGATTGTATGTTATGTGCAAGTTATGTGTTGGTGTGCGACGGGTTTTGTACCCACTTCTATTATTTAGTATATTTTGGTTTTCGGAGTTTTGTGAGCACGTATTAAACTGCTGTCACGAATACCACCGAAGGTGGCTCCCCTTCCTGTTCGGGTGGCGCTCGGCGGTCGTCGTCGCCGGTCTACTAGCTGCCACCGATCCCTTTTTCCTTTTCGTTTGTTTTTGTCTAATTGTTTTCACCTGTTCCTTGTTGGGGTTTTGGGATGGGTGTTATTTAAGTTCGTTTAGCCCGCTGGTGTTTGTGCGGGTGTCACGGTCGTCTATGGGTGAAAGAGTGGACCAAGGCGCAGCGTGAGAAAAATACATCTTCTTTTATTAGACGAAGATGAAACACAAACTAAACACTTACAAACTAAACAAAACAACAAACAACCGTGAAGCTAACAACGTAAGTGCATACACAAGCATCAAACGTACAACATAGACAATTACCCACATTAACCTAATGCCTATGGCTGCCTTAAATATGGCTCCCAATCAGAGACAATGAATGACAGCTGTCTCTGATTGAGACCCATTCAGGCAACCATAGACTTACCTAGACAACTACACTAGACACTGCCCCATACACATACAACACCCCTAGACACTACAAAAACACATACATTCCCCATGTCACACCCTGACCTAACTAAAATAATAAAGAAAACAAAGATAACTAAGGCCAGGGCGTGACAGCGGGCTTGTTGTTATTTCACGTTAGTGGTGTTTGTGTTCTTTTGGGTTTTCGCTGTCCGGTATTTTAGTAACTATGGTTTTGGGTTTGTTGCGCCTGTGTTTTGGGCTTCACCCATGTTTGTAACTGGTTACATTGCGAAAGGACATTAAAGCCTTTTTCCCGTCAACCTTCTGCTCTCTGCGTCTGACTCCACACCCATCACTCTCCAGACGTTACAACTGCTCCGTTTATACCAAGTTCATTCTCCTGCGCCTAACTTCCCTGCCACCAACACGCACCCATTACATATATACAGGGAGTAGAAAATAACATGACTATATACAGGGAGTAGAAAATAACATGACTATATACAGGGAGTAGAAAATAACATGACTATATACAGGGAGTAGAAAATAACATGGCTATATACAGGGAGTAGAAAAAAACATGGCTATATACAGGGAGTAGAAACTAACATGGCTATATACAGGGAGTAGAAAATAACATGGCTATATACAGGGAGTAGAAAATAACATGACATAATAACAGGGAATAGAAAATAACATGACTATATACAGGGAGTAGAAAAAAACCATGACTATATACAGAGATAGAAAATAACAGGGCTGATATACAAGGGAGTAGAAAATAACATGACAATATACAGGGAGTAGAAAAATAACATGGCTATATCAGGGAGTAGAAATAACATGACTATATACAGGAGTAGAAAATAACACATGGCTATATACAGGGAGTAGAAAAAACATGACTATAACAGGGAGTAGAAAATAACATGGCTATATACAGGGAGTAGAAAAAAAACATGGCTATATATACAGGGAGTAGAAAATAACATGGCTATATACAGGGAGTACCGAGGTATTGAGGTAGCCATTACTGTACATATAGGTAGGGTAAAGTGACAAGCAGCAACAAGTGTTGTGTGTGTGTGTGTGTGGTGTGTGTGTGTTGTGTGTGTGTGTGTGTGTGGTGTGTGTGTGTGTGTGTGTGTGTGTGTGTGTGTGTGTGTGTGTGTGTGGTGTGTGTGGTGTGTGTGTGTGTGTGTGTGTGTGTGGTGTGTTAGATCTAGGTGTGGCAATTAGAGAGTGCAAAAGAGTTAGAGCAAAAAAGGTCAATGCAGGTAGTCCAGGTAGCCATTTTATTAGCTATTTAGCAGTCTTGTTTAGAAGTCTTATGGCTTGAGGGTAGAAGCTGTTCAGGGTCCTGTTGGTTCCAAACTTGGTGCATTTGTACCGCTTGCCGTATAGTAGCAGAGAGACCAGTCTGTGGCTTGGGGGGCTTCCTCTGACACTGCCTGCTATAGAGGTCCTGGATAGCAGGGAGCTCAGCCCCAGTGATGTAATGGGCCGTAAGCACTACCCTCTGTAGCACCTTGAAGTCGGATGCAAAGCAGTTCCCATACCAAGAGGTAATGCAACCAGTCAAGATGCTCTCGATGGTGCAGCTGTTGAACCTTTTGAGGATCTGGGGACCCATGCCAAATCTTTTCAGCCTTCTGAGAGGGAAGAGGTGTTGTTGTGCCCTCTTCACGACTGTGTTGGTGTGTCTGGACCATGATAGATCCTTAGTGGAACTTGAAGCTCTCGACCAGCTCCATTACAGCCATTACAATGTGAATGGGGGCATGCTCGGCCCTCCATTAGATGTAGTCCACAATCAYSTCCTTTGTCTTACTGACATTGAGGGAGAGGTTGTTGTCCTGGCACCACACTGCCAAGTCTCATCGTCGTCGGTGATCAGGCCTACCGCAGTTGTATCCCTGGCAAACTTAATGATGGTGTTGGAGTCATGCGCAGCCACGCAGTCATAGTGCCCTCACTATGGGAGTACAGGAGGGGACTAACCACTCACCCGAGGGGCGCCCCATGTTGAGAGTCAGTGTGGCAGATGTGTTGTTGACTACTTCACCACCTGGGGGGCGGCAACTGGATCCTGGAGTCCAGGATCCAGTTGCAGAGAGAGGTGTTTTGTCCCAGGGACCTTAGCTTAGTAATGAGCTTTGAGGGCACTATGGTGTTGTATGCTGAGCTAAAGTCAATGAACAGCATTCTCACATAAGTGTTCGTTTTGTCCAGGTGGGAAAGGGCAGTGTGGAGTGCAATAGAGAATGTGTCATCTGTGGATCTGTTGAGGCGGTATGCGAAATTGAGTGGGTCCAGGGTGTCTGGAATGATGGTGTTGATATGAGCAAGGACCAGCCTTTCAAAGAATTTCATGGCTACAGATGTGAGTGGTACAGTGTGATAGTCATTTAGACAGGTTACCTTGGCATTCTTGGGCACAGGAACTATGCTGGTCTGCTTGAAAGATGTAGGTAGGTTGAAAATGTCAGTGAAGACACTTGCCAACTGGTAAGCGCATGCTCCGAGTAGGGGTCATTATGATAATCGGTCTGGCCCTGCGGCCTTGTGAATGTTAGCCTATTTAAAGGTCTTACATTGGCTACAGAGAGCGTGATCACACAGTGTTCGGGAACAGCTGGTGCTCTCACGCATGGCTCAGTGTTGCTTGCCTCGAAGCGAGCATAGAAGGCATTTAGCTCGTCTGGTATGCTTGTGTCACTGGGCAGCTTGTGGCTGGGTTTCTCTTTGTAATCTGTGATAGTTTGCAAGCCCTGCCACATGTGACGAGCGTCAGAGCTGGTGTAGTACAATTCAATCTTAGTCCTGTATTGAAGCTTTGCTGTTTGATGGTTCATCGGAGGGAGTAGCGGGACTTCTTATAAGCGTCTGGGTTAGTGTCCCACTCCTTGAAAGCGGCAGCTCTAGCCTTTAGTTCAAAACGGATGTTGTCTGTAATCCATGGCTTCTGGTTGGGATATGCATGTACGGTCACTGTGGGGATGACGTCGCCGATACCCTTATTAATGAAGCCGGTGACTGATGTGGTAAACTCCACAATGTCATCAGATGAATCCCGGAACATGTGCTAGCAAAACAGTCCTTAAGGTTAGCATATGCTTCATCAGACCACTTCCGAGTTGAGCGTGTCACTGGTACTTCCTGTTTGAGTTCTGGCTTGTAACCAGGAATTAGGACAGCCTGGTCTCAGAGCATTTTGTATTATTCTGTATGTAAATCCGAAACACTCCATTTAGTACGATATGTTACGTTTGGGATGGTTAAATAAGAAAGATCAACCATCTTAAGGGCAAAAAACAAAGTAGGGTGGTTGGTCGGAGTGGATGGGTAGTCATATAATGTGAACGCCTAGCAATCCAAAAGGTTGCGAGTTCGAATCTCATCTAGGACAACTTAAGCATTTCAGGTAATTAGCAACTTTTAAACTACTTACTACTTTTTAGCTACTTTCCAACTACTTAGCACATTAGCTAAACCTTCCCCTACCTTAACCCATTTAGCTAACCCTTCACCAAACCCTAACCTTAACCCTTTTAGCTAACCCTTCCCCTAACCTTAACCTAACTCCTAAACTTAACCCTAACCTTAACCCTAACTCTAACCCCTAGCCTAGTTAACATTAGCCAGCTAGCTAACTAGAATTCGTATCATATCATACATCTTAAAAATTCATAACATAGCATATGTTTTGCAAATTTTTAACATATTATACGTTTTAGGCAAATTTGTAACATATTATACGAATTGTAATTCGTAACATATCATACGAAATGGGTGATGGATATCCACAAATTAACACATACCATACCAAATGGAATATATCATACTAAATGGATTTACGTACAGAATATTACAAAATGCTCTGAGACCAGGTTGATCAGGAGGATAGAGTTATGGTCAAATTTGCCAAATGGAAGGCGAGGGAGAGCCTTCTATGTGTCTCTGTGTGTGGAGTAAAGGTAATCTAGAGTTATTTATCCCTCTAGTTGCACAGGGGACATGCTGGTAGAAATGAGGTAAAACGGATTTCAGTTTTCCTGCATTAAAATCACCGGCCACTAGGAGCCCTGCCTCTGGATGAGCATTTTCTTGATGGCTTCTGGCCCTATATAGCTCATTGTGTGCAATCCTAGTGCCAGCATCAGTTTGTGGTGGTAAATAGACATCTAAGTAAAATATAGATGAAAACTAATCTTGGTAAATAGTATGGTCTAGAACTTATCATGAGGTATTCTAACTCAGACGAGCAGAACCTTGAGACTTCCTTAATATTAAAGATTGCGCACCAGGTGTTGTTAACAAAGAGACACACACCCCCGCCCTTGAGACAGAGACGGACACAGTTTTTCAGAACTGAGTAGAGAACTCATTCACTTCCACTATACTGAATGAAGACAATAGTCCCCTGCTGTTTCAGACCTATCTGCCTGATGCACATTGAAAGCTTCTCCCTGCAGAGGAAGTAAAGGTGACAACAAGGCTCACTAGCACCTAAACACAGAGCAATTCATCAGTTCCTATTAACTGGGGATAGAATGTAAATAGATGCTGTTGAATGTTGCATAAGGCCCTATGCAAACATAAATTATAACATAGACCAATAACCGTTACAGTTCTACTCAAAACCTCCCCGTCCCCAATGATTAGAAAAATAACCATGTATAAAATATAGCCAATATTTTGTTGCCGTTTGCTTCAGAAAACAAACTATCAAGGGGCAACACAATGCGAGAGAACATCCACAAATAAAGCCTGTATGGTTTTTTTCTATACGAAATCAAACTGTTTTGATATTTCTTTCATGAGCATTTTGAGGAAAGCTTTAGAGAGGAAACAACAAAGAAAGTGTGAGATGCAGTGCAAGCTGTGAGGAACAAATACTACCAAATACTAGATAACAACACACCAAGCTCCTTTAGTAACCAAGGTAAATACATGCATCAGACATAAAGAAATGCCTCATGAACTGTATCATACACTAAGACACCTGTCTCTTTCCTTTGAATTACCATTTGGTTATGCATTTTCAAAGCTTGAGGCATGGTTAGGCCTTTCATGCATTTTTGGTGGAGCACCTTGGCAGTATGAAAGGGTCTCCTAAAGGAGAGCAGAGTAATTCAGCTAGCCCGTCAGGTTGGCTCCATGCTGGCCCAGGGATACGGTCGCGATGAGCGTGAGGCGGGGAGCCAAAGACAAAGCGAGCGCTAACCCAGGGGAAGACACGCAGCGGGGCTCAGAGAGAAAGAAAAAGAGCCTCCACGGCCCACTCTGCTCCAACTGTGCCTGCTTTCTCAAGGTCAATCACAGAGCCGGGTACACACACAGAGCCAGGTACACACACACACACACACACACACACACACACACACACACACACACACACACACACACACACACACACACACACACACACACACACACACAGTCAGCACACACTCACTAGACATACTCAAGGTAGAGAATAAAAAGAGAAGCAGCTCCCTGCATCTCTTTCTATGTGACATATCTCTATATTGAACAAACTATAGTGTTTATTAGCCAAGTCAAAGCCAACCACCTGGTGATAAAAAGCTGATTATTCGAACACAGATGCACAGCGTATTTATGATAATAGACCAAATGCTTCTATTGATTATTCTGTGTCTGTTTATGCATATGTGAGCACGGACAGCTCTGTGTTAGTGTGACTGTGATGTTTGTTCCTCTTTCAAAAAGATCGTTACACTGCTTGGTCAAAATTGTATTTTTTTCTCCTTTGAGGTTTTAGCCAGCAGCCGCAAATTCACTGTTGTTCATTAACGAGGCAGGGTCAATTCCCCAAACAATGTGTTTCATGTCACAATAAAAAGCAGTTTTTTATGGCTCGTGGCCATAAAGCACTATTAAACAGATAAAACAAGTACAAGCGAGTATCTGGAGGATTATAAAAAAAATTGCCTTGATAAACTCACATATCCACCGCAGCAGCTACAACCCCCTCTTAAACAGGCAGTAGGTTGAGACTGGAAGCCATTGGTCCTCTTCCAGTACACTGTTGTAGGGTGCCCCCATCTGGACAGAAGAGGTACTGTCAGTGAAAGGACAACCCATGACAAAGTGGTAAGACCACCCTCTTCTGGGTTATTTCACAAGTTTTACATAACAATAAGAAAAAACTAACAATCATCTATGTGCCCATAGGCTTTGTACAGTATTCTAAAATAATAACAGTCATTATCTCATCGGTGCATTGATCAACCGTTTTGTCAACTGAGGTTAACAGTGATAAGCATTTGAATACTTGTTGGAAATAGAGTGGGGCTGACAAAATGCAGTGTATCAGTTTCTAACCTAAATATATTGATTGATATGTGATGTAGAGAATGGAGAAACATCAATCCATTCGTGCTCTTTTGATAAATAAAATGAGTTCAGATGTCTCAACCGCTTTCTTTTTCAATAGGCCCAGACCTACCCTTTTCAATAGGCCCAGACCTACCCTTTTCAATAGGCCCAGACCTACCCTTTTCAATAGGCCTAGGCCTACCCTTTTCAATAGGCCCAGACCTACCCTTTCCGATAGCCCCAAACCTACCCTTTTCAATAGGCATAGTCCTACCCTTTTCAATAGGCCTAGTCCTACCCTTTTCAATAGGCCTAGTCCTACCCTTTTCAATAGGCCCAGACCTACCCTTTTCAATAGGCCCAGACCTACCCTTTTCAATAGGCCCTTGCTCTACTTTTTCAATTAGGCCATGATACTTTTTCAATAGGCCTAGTCCTACCCTTTTTCAATAGGCCCAGACCTACCCTTTTCATAGGCCTAGTATACCCTTTTCAATAGGCCCAGACCTACCCTTTTCAATAGGCCCAGACCTACCCTTTTCAATAGGCCCAGACCTACCCTTTTCAATAGGCCCAGACCTACCCTTTTCAATAGACCTAGTCCTACCCTTTTCAATAGGCCGGCCGAGGCCTACACTTTTCAAAAGGCTTTCTACATTTATACATTCCAGTGGGCTAATGTCAACTGCACGTTTCATTCAAGGAGCAATAGAAAAAAAGTCTGATTTTTATCTTTAATTTGTCTCTTTAATTTATCTTTAATTTGTCTCCAATTTTGGACGTCTATCCATCATCCATTTAAAACACAGGTTCTAGGGGACAGGGAACAGTTGGCGGAAGGTATAAAAAAAACTTCATAAAGGCTTCATAGAGCTAGCCTCCACTGTATAGAACTGACACCAAGTTCTACTGTGCTTTCACAGACACTAGACTAAGTCCATATACAGTGCCTTCAGAAAGTCTCCATGCTTACATTGACTTATTAAACATTTTGTTGTGTTACAGCCTGAATTCAAAATTGGTTGTTGATCATTGCTAGACACCCATTTTCAGGTCTTGCTATGGTCTGATGAAACCAAGATTGAACTCTTTGGCCTAAATGCCAAGCATCATGTCTGGAGGAAACCTGGCACCATCCCTACAGTGAAGCTTGGTGGTGGCAGCATCATGTTGTGGGGATGTTTTTCGGCTGCAGGGACTGGGAGATTAGTCAGGATTGAGGGAAAGATGAACAGAGCAAAGTATAGAGAGATCCTTGATGAAAACCTGCTCCAGAGCGCTCAGGACCTCAGACTGGGGTGAATGTTCACTGTCCAACAGAACATCAACCCTAATCACACAGCCAAGATGTAATGTCGCAATGTCCTTGAGTGGCCCAGCCAGGACCTGGACTTGAACCTGATCGAACATCTCTGGAGAGACCTGAAAATAGCTATGCAGAAACCCTCCCCATCCAACCTGACAGCGCTTGAGAGGATCTGCATAGAAGAATTGGAGAAACTCCCCAAATACAGGTGTGCCAAGCTTGTAGCTTAATACACAATAAGACTCAATGCTCTAATCGCTGGCAAAGATGCTTCAACAAAGTACTAAAGGGTCTGAATACTTATGTAAAATGTTTTTGCTTTGTCATTGTGGGGTGTTGTGTGTAGATTGATGAGGACAATTTTTTGGAATGCATTTTATAATAAAGCTGTAACGTAACAAAATGTGAAAAAAGTCAAGGGGTCTGAATACTTTCCGAAAGCATTGAATATGTTTTTAGAAAAGTAAAAAAAAATATTAAAAAAGAAAGCAAAAGTTGTCCAATTTGCTGTCGGTGCAGACGCATCTCCCACGACTTTACTCATCGACTTCTGTCTACAGTTTGCTACTTTCAGCTTAACACTCAAACGCGCCCATTGTTAGTTAGCAGTTTGAAGCACCTGTGCACATGTGCAGATACTTTGTGTGACTGTGTGAGAGCAAATTATTGCATTGCGCTCATCTCAATGGGAGCATGTGTTCATCTGCTCAGACGTTGCTGACGTCTGCTAAATCCTACAACACTTGGATAGGTATTTTAGGTATTAGCTAACCACATCATGGCCGCGTACCGCTGCTCAGAAGTTGCATGCATCAACCAATGGGTGCATGCCAAGTCGTTGACTGTGCAATCGAGCACCAGACTGCTATACCATATGATGTGGTTAGCTGATGCACAAAATACCTATCCATGCATTGTAAGATCTGGCATGCTTTCGGAAATTCTGAGCAGAGGGACGTAACTAAAATGTATAGAAATCTGATGCATGCAACATCTGAGCAGGGGAACACAACCAATATCTGCATCTCTGCTTGTGGAAATATAAATTTTGCTGAGTCTACATTTGAATTAAAGTAAATCTCAATGTGACCCACCAGATTCAGAAGCTTAAAAACACTTTAGAAAAAATTGTGAAAACCCCATTTGATTTTGCCCAAAACTTTGAGAGAAAAAAACTAAAACTGAAAACATGATGTTTTTTATTGTAATTGATTTAGTTTTGGAGTCAAATACAGTATAATAGTGTAAGTATATTTTAGTTTATGATATATTTAGTGGTTTGTTCATTTTTGGTTTGTATTTTATTTCGTTTTGGAGTCAAATACAGTATAATAGTGTAAGTATATTTTAGTTTTAGATACATTTAGCGGTTTGTTAAGTATTTGATTTAATATTTTTACTAAATTTACTATAATAACCTTGGGACACACACAGCACAGGTTGCCACATTGTAACATTGCACTTCACTTGGTTGGCGTACCAACTAGTCGCTACAAAGTAACCTCGCTTAAATGTATCAAAATACGCTGCTACTTTGTAACAGAATTATGACCATTTATGTCTCGCCTAAACGTTCGTTCCTTTCCGCCTATTTTCGCGATGACTTCGGTCTACTCCGTCAGTTGTTCGGCTTGTTCCGGCCATCATTCGGTCGTTCTCGATGGTGCCGCTGACGATTTGATTTTCGTCCCTCTCGTTCTCGGTGTTGTTGTTCTCGGTGACGCGACGGAGGTGTAGCCTGACGCGGTCTCTTACGTGTCGGCCTGAATAAAAGTGGAGCTCGGAGGGCCCGGGAGTGACCGAGGGAGTCTGTTTCGGTAAGAGAGGACTAGTGTCCAGGGGAAGAGAGACAAGGCGCGTCCCACATAAACTGTATTCTGGTCCGGTTCATATCGGTTGAACAAAGAGATCATGGCGGCGGGCTTGTTTCAGGCAGTCATGCAGGCATGGAGGGAGGGGAGGCTGCTGCGGCTAGTAGAAAAAGGCAGGGAATGAGGAGTATGCTAGCTTGCCAGTCAGGATCGAGAATATTGCTTGTTTGGACAGCATAGTCTGTGATGCGACATTTACAAGCAAATGCGCACTGTGATCAAATATTAGACTTTCTGCTTTCAAAAGCCTAGTGAAGGCTACTCGCGCGCTGTGGGTATTCTTGCGCAGCAGCCTAGCCCTCGCCTGTAGAGTAGAAATGCAAAGGGGGCTGTCTTAGATTTTATGTAGCCTAAAAAATGTAGTGGTTCTATAAGCCAAACTCAACTGCTAAATAATTGTTCGTACGAAAAATGTGTTGAGTATTATTGAACTTAAATTCTTAAAGTGCAAAATTATGTATTGGCTTTCATAAACCAGAATAAGAAATTATGAGAAATGTCGATTTTATTTATAGGGGTAGGCCTAGTCCACTTGTCAAACCAACTATTTGGGAGAAGMGTTGTTGCTTTGCTGTCCTAGTCTATAATAAGAAATCGTCAGTTTAGACACGTGCTCTAATTTGGATTATGTATCCATATGCCTGGGTCGCTACAATAATATGACCCATCYCGTAATGCTAGTCTATTTGCTTCTAGTCGTTTTTTGCCAAAATAAAGTTATGTAAGTGGAGTCTAGTCAAAACATTCTCAAACACATAAGGCCATGAGTTTTTGGTAAGCCTATTTTGGATATTCACTTATTATATAGCATGAAATAATGTTATATATCGCTCTCAGAAGTTCACAAAAATTGTCGCGAACTAAATGTTAAACCAATGGTAAGCTATTTATGAACGGTATGACACAAAGGGGGCGTCGCTACTCTCCATGTGGCTCTCTGTCTTGTCACTGAGCAGATATAAAGTCGTTATGTACACATATTTTTACAGTTAGAAAATGTGTGATATGGTGGTTAGAGAAATCTTTTTTTATACTGCCATGTTGCACTGAGCCTTGCTGTTGAAAACCACATTAGTGTCCGACTTTCAGCTGTCTCCTCCAACTTCACTCCTCGACTATTGTCTACAGTCGGTTACTTTAAGCCTTACCGCTCGAACACACCCAATGACTTTTGAAGAGGGCGAACTCTGTAAGATTTCACAGAGACGTTATGAACTGTGACCGACTGTGATGCAGTGTGTGAGCTCACGATGCTTTAATTTCTTTCTTTTGAATGGGACTTTAATAATGATTGATCATTCTACACACTATTACTGTTGCATTGCTATTTAGTAAAAACTATTTTTTTTWAATTACATTGTCAAAATATTATTGTCAAAATCTATAGGCTACACTCATGGTTGATAGCTTTATTCCACAAATGTTCTTCTGCCGTGCTCTTTCTCTATGGTTCTGAAAAGGTTAAATAAAATAAAAAGGGCAAGAAAAAAGAGTTGACTAGCAGGGGAGAATGAAGCTGTTTCTCTCCCTTTGTCTACAGGCACCTCTTTCATGACCCTGCTTTTCCACTGAGGGAGGGCTTGTGGCTGCTGGCCCTCCCTCCCCTCCACAACCAGACTACCATGTTTAGCAGCCAGCCAATGGTCACTGGTAGTAGGGGGATTTCCAACATTGTATTCTCTGACAGACAGAGCTAGCGCCGTTGGGGTGGCACTGGCAGACCAGACAGGCCAGACAAGTCATAACACATATGTGCCTATGGCCACAGACTGCCTGAGAGCCCTGTCCCGTGTGTGTGTCCTGTCCTAGCTATCCCTGTTAGGTGAAACATTTCTCTGGCTAGTCTAAAGACATGGCATATTGACAAGACAGTGGAGTAGGAGGCGGAAGTGTTTTGGGAATCTGGGAAAAGCCTCTAGCGGATAAAGCCAATGCATGACATGTTGGTAATGGGTTTCTGGCAGTGCACATGTTTGCCAAGTCTGAGTTGGTCGGACTCTGTGGAGTTTAGCAACAGCTATCAGAGAATATTTAAGCTTAAAGGTCTAGAGAAGAGTCCAAAATGGCACCCTATCCCCTTTATAGTGTATTACTTTTGACCAGAGGCCAGCACACTATCCCGTAAATAGTGCACTACTTTTGGCCCCCCAAGTTTTCTGATATTTTTTAATTTTTTMGGGGACATAAAAGACTGAAAAATCACCAGGGAATTAGCTCAAAATTATTTTAATTGAGTAAATCTGTTCCCAAGTATTCCCACCCATAAATAGAGAGGCATATGTGATTGTATTCCACTGTAATTAAAGTTTAAAATGATTCTGTTTTTGTCAAATACTGTTTGGGATTCTTGCGGTCTGTTTGCACTGTACAAATTATTTATAACTATGTTCCGGCCCTCCGACCATCCGCTCAAGGAAAAATCAGCCCACGGCTGAATGTTATTGGGGACTCCTGATATAGGGTATAGGATGCCATTTCATGTGCAGCCATGCTATGTTTGGTAGCCATTAGGTGGATGTACAGGCCTTCTGCTGAACAAGGTGTACCAGAGGGAATGTCAGCTGCCCAAACCAAACACACGCTAGCTGCTAGGCCCTATACGGAGGAAAGTGACGCATTCCTAGACAATGAGATGAATGACCTCTCCAGGGGATAGGGGGGGGTGTTTGTGTCAAATCACATTTTATTGGTCGCAAATACATATTTAGCAGATGTTATTGCAGGTGTAGGGAAATGCTTGTAAATGTGTGTGTGTGTGTGTGTGTTCATAACCTAGGAAGGGGTCACTTCCTTACTCCTCTACGCCAGTCTCCAAGGTATTTCTCAGCCAGAATGGAATAATTTGTTCTTTATAGTAATGCCATCTGTTTTCCAAGGTTGTCTCAGGACATTCCTAAAAAGATTTCCAGCCCAAAAAGGACATCACATTGTCAAKGGGTAGCCCCAACTCTCTTATGTAGCTTTAGAAGAGTATGATCAAGCTTAGGAATAGCCCTGAGAACTTATCAACTTACATTGGACCTCTCAGTTACATCCGTGAGAAGCGGCTTCGCCCCGCTTGACTTCTGAGAGGTACAAGCTATCATGTTGCCAGTCACTTTTAAGTGACACAAGACATATAAAACTGGGTCAGTTACAAACAGTCACATAATCCACATCTGTTTCAGTTATTAAATACTCTGTTCATAAAAGCTGGAAGGACGGCTGTGGTCAGTTTGCAGAAACAAACACTTGTCTAACAGACAAGGAGTGGGTTGATTCTAGAGACAGGCTTTCCACTGATTTCCTTTCAATGAGCTGTGAAGGCAGATTAATTACATGCATTGCTCACAATCTGCTATTACATGGTAATTAGCATGATAATAACACATTTTTACCTTTATTTAACTAGGCAAGTCAGTTAAGAACAAAGTCTTATTTACAATGACGGCCTAGGAACAGTTGGTTAACTGCCTTGTTCAGGGGCAGAACGACAGATTTTTACATTGTCAGCTCGGGGATTCGATCTTGCAACCTTTCGGTTACTGGCCTAACGCTCTAACCACTAGGCTACCTGCCGCCCCAAATTCCATTTGGTGCCAGGTAACTAACTATCTGTTGTGTTGAATCCTTCAAAATAAGTACAAGTAGAAAGTACTACTAAGCACAATACTACCATATCTCTCAACAAAAACCAGGTCAAACCAGCTGAAATGATCATCAGCATTACTGAGATTTTCTCCTTAATGATCATAACAAGACATCCATAAAATGTATCAGAAAGTCCAATATAAGCCCTCTCTAACCCTAATGTCCTTCTCTCCCTTTTCCCCTACAGCTAAGTCGATGACCATGGAGTCGGGAGCAGAGGTTCATCAGGGAGGAGACACGGCAGTGTCAGAGACAGAGAGCCAACAGATCTCCCAGGCACAGATAGCCACCCTGGCACAGGTAAGTAGCCGGCCCATCTACCTACCACACACTAGTACAGTATAACATTACTACTACCACTCACAGGTAAGCCTACTCTGCCTCTCTACCACACACTCGCACATTACATCTACCACTCACTACCCCACTGACTCATCTATGACTGGACTCAGTCCCTCACAGGGTTGTGAATACTCTCTGACTGATAGGGAATGGTATGCCACTTCACACACCCAGCAGATATATACAGTATGACTCACTGGGAGACGGTAGTCAGCATGACCCTGTTGTACAAGAAATAGGAAGACATGGAAATAGTCACCCCCCCACAAGTTCAGTTACAGCAGAAGAGGCTGATGCAAGATGCAAGCAGGAGACAGTAGGATGTCACAGAATATACTGTACATACTGACATCATTCACGCTACCGCTTCATTCTCATATGCACACCAATGCAGTAAATATGTATACATACAGAGACAAAAGAATGTAGCAAACAGGTGTTTTATAAACGTAAGTAGTAGGGCCCAGTTTTTCCAGACCAGGAGAACTCGGGGGTTCTAGTTATAGGTGTGTGTCCCCTGGACAGCAGGATTATGTTTATGCTTTGCAGGTTTCCATGGCAGCAGGTCACGCCACATCCAGCGGTCCTACGGTCACCCTGGTGCAGCTGCCCAACGGTCAGACGGTCCAGGTTCACGGCGTCATCCAGGCCGCTCAGCCCTCTGTCATACAGTCACCACAGGTCCAGACTGTTCAGGTGAGTAGACCTTTTCATCTAACCTTTATTTATAGAGCTTTGTCGTTAAGATAAAAAACTTTAGCCAAACCCTTAGCTTAGATACAACAACTTAGCACTAGAAGAATTCACTGTGATCCCAACCAGACTTGGTCATAATACACCAATTATGATCACCAACCCTGGTGTTGAAGAAATACAGTGTAAATAAATATTTGTTCCTGCCCAGCACTAACACACCTGATTGGACTTTTCCAGATCTCCACCCTAGCAGAGAGTGAAGACTCTCAGGAGTCAGTGGACAGTGTGACTGACTCTCAGAAACGCAGAGAGATCCTCTCACGACGCCCCTCATATAGGTACCGTTTGGTGTGTGTGTGATAATGCAGTGCTGTGATTACTGTAGGTGTTCCTTTGTGTTTATCTGACGTCCTGCCCTATAACCCCAACAGGAAGATCCTGAATGACCTGTCATCAGGTGACACCCCAGGGGTTCCCAGGATCGAGGAAGAGAAGTCGGAGGAGGACACAGCGCCCGCCATCACCACGGTTACCATGCCCACATCATGCCCCATCTACCAGACCAGCAGTGGCCAGTACAGTACGTCACGTTTGACCCTTTGTTCTTTTACTCAACAATGTCATGGTCATCGGAGCAGCAAAAGTTATTTTTTCAGTCACTGACAGAGGTAATTTAAGAGGGTATTTTAAGCAAGATGTTTAGTTGCTAATGTTACAACATTATTTTCCTTCTCTCGCTCTCTTTGTCTGCCCTCATTCTCTGTCTCTCTCTTTGTATTCTCTTTGTCTCTCTCTCTCTCTCTCTCTCTCTTGCTCTCTCCTTCCCTCCCCTCTCCCAGTCGCCATCACCCAGGGCGGGGCAATCCAGCTGGCCAATAACGGAACAGACGGGATCCAGGGACTGCAGACCCTGACTATGACCAACGCTGCGGCCGCCCAGCAGGGCACCACCATCCTGCAGTACGCTCAGACCTCGGACGGCCAGCAGATCCTGGTGCCCAGCAACCAGGTGGTAGTGCAAGGTGAGTGGTAGTGCCTTACCTCTTGATATGGATAAAAACACACAGTCAATCGGAGTGGTTGAGATCGTTTGGATCGTTTCCATTGTTCCCCAGCTGCGTCGGGAGATGTGCAGGCCTACCAGATCCGCACGGCCCCCACTAGCACCATCGCCCCTGGGGTGGTCATGGCCTCCTCCCCTGCCCTGTCTGGCCAGGGGGGCCCAGAGGTAGAAGTTACCCGCAAGAGAGAGGTCAGACTCATGAAGAACAGGTAAGGACAGAGTGAGGTTCCCTTTGGTTATGGTCTATTGTGAACTCCATTTAGCCAAGACCTGTAAACCTTATAATAAGCCATTTTAGGGCTTATACATGCTACAAGTAATAAAGCATTATACCTGCTTGCATTAAGTAAAGTGTAACCAAGACCATCAATTCATTCAATTCCAATAACTTCATGTATGGTGACGGATTGCTAGATACAAGACAGATGACATACAACACAAAACATGTACAGCATAAAGGATTGGAAGAATTCTATGCAGTCACAGGCTATATATATACATATTTACAAATACAAATGAAGAAAAACTTCAAGAGTTTTTGGCACAAAACTAGAAGCTGCTCTAGAGAAGATGATGTGTACCATCCCATGCTAGCTGAGCCAATAGCCAGAGGTTTCCCTAACTGTGTCTTGGTCCTTGTTGTGTCACAGAGAGGCGGCCCGCGAGTGTCGCAGGAAGAAGAAGGAGTATGTCAAGTGTCTTGAGAACCGCGTGGCCGTGCTGGAGAACCAGAACAAAACCCTCATAGAGGAACTGAAAGCACTTAAAGACCTGTACTGCCATAAATCTGAGTAGCTTCAAAATAACCCATCCTAGCCCAACTGTCACTCCCTATTCAGCGGGCATCAGACTGCCCACTGACCTGTACAGAGACTCTGCCAAGCATTGGCCTACGGGCATGACCCATGACATCTGAAGCAAGAGGATGTGAGAGAGAAGACAGAATGAAAATGGATTGATGGACGGGAGATCAGTGATGGACAGTGCTTTGTGGGAATTGTAGTAAACACGACCACTTTGGCCCATACGTCCCCCAATCTCCCATCCACCAATCCATTTTCACCCTGTCTTCTCTCTCACATCCTCTTGCTTCCACTCCTTCTTCTCCCGCTCACTTGTTATCCACCTTTTCATCTTTCTTTGCCTCTCCCAACTTCTCTCAATATTATCCCACCGCGGAACTGAAAGGATGAGGATTCATTCGTCAGTTGTGGTTCCAGGGATAACGTGGTGAAACACAACACTAACTCTTTTACCCTATTCAAGCTTCTTGTTTGGGGTTTGATTACTGGGAAGAGAAGTCACAGACTTCTGACATAGTCATTTTTTATTAACCCAAAGCCTCTTATGTCTTCACTAACAAAGGTTAGCCAATCAAACAAGAGGGTTAGCGTCTGAATGTCCAATCAGCTCAAGAGGAAGTCAAGACAAGGAAGTCAAGGTAGCCTCCAGAACCCTGGCATTGGAGTCAGTTAAGACATTGTAGATTTCCCTGGGCCCGGTTTCCCAAAAGCATCTTAAGGCTAAGTTCATCGTTAGAACCTTTGTAGGAGCCTCGTTAAATCTCGTTATTAACATTGCACTTGAAAGCGCTCGTAATCTAACGCATGCTTCACACCACTCGTAGAACAGCAGTGCGTCGTTAGATGCTTTTTTGCCCTCCCTTTATATACAGAAGATCTCTGCTAAACATCACATGGTTTATCCGTCTCTCTGTGACCGCCGATAACTTCAGAACAAAGTTGACTACGAATGCAAAGTTGACAATGTCTTTGTAATTGATACAAACAAGCAACGTCTAAAAATATGCTTCAAATGAAAACCGAGATGACTGCATTAAAATATAAACAGTAGGATATAGGCCTATTTCAGTCCTATTGAAATACATACCATGTTCAATCAATTGAGTTCTATTTTGCTACTAGGCTAATGTTTGTAATTTGTCTCAATATATTTCATGATGTGTAGCCTAACGTGCTCAATGATGTGCCAAATCTTTGATTTAGTGGGTAAGCATTAGACTAAAGGCGCCTCAATATTTGCATCCATAGGTGGTAATATCCACAGCCGCGGGAAGTAAGGGTGCTGAATCACCCCCTGATATATCACAATAAACCAAATTAGTCCACTAGGCCTTTGAATAAACCAAATTGGTGCACTAGGCCTTTATTACCCCTGTATGAGCGGAGAAAAATACTCAACAGCAGAGCGGGGAAATGCCCCCCAACTCCCCCGTCAACAAAACATTTCAGCACCCCCACCCCAAAACAACTTCCTGCGGCCATGGTAATATCACTCTAGGAGCTGATCTGTCGTCAGTATTGTGAAATAATTATAATGTTGAGGAAAGTTCCCTTTCTTTCAATCCTATCAGTATCGACACATGATCAAACGACGCTCTTAGCGAGCGTTCTCTCTATGTGGTGTTTTGGGAAACGCATGTTACATCTTCGGGAAAGATACATTGTTAAAACACGCCTAAATTCCATCGCTATCAGGAAACCGGGCCCTGCTTAGTAGATCATATGAGATCAGATTATGTTATTTTCTAGATCTCAGTGCTTAGGTTAAACCTCCATAATCAGTATAACCCATCAACTCGGATTCATCTTCCATTTCAAGTGTCTTGGGTATTTTCTTTATTTCGTTACATTTTGATATCTGAGATTTGAGCTACTTTTGTTACGCTCTAAAGATTTGGGCTGTTGCTAGGTGGTGGTGGAATATGGATCCCATATAACTACTGAAGAAAACAGATTCATGTCTGAATACAGGGGAAAGTTGTCAGTACACACCACATAGCCCTCTATGGGTTAATGGCAATTATCTGAGATTAAATTCACCCAAGTAAATCTTGTTGGAATAGATACATTTGTAATCTCCGGCATACACATATTTATGGTGAGTGTACTACTGTACATACATTCAGTACATACACTACCGTTCAAAAGTTTGGGGTCACTTAGAAATGTCTTTTTTTTTTTTTTATCAAAGCACATTTTTGGGGCCATTAAAAGAACATCAAATTGATCAGAAATACAGTGTAGGCATTGTTAATGTTGTAAATGACTATTGTAGCTGGAAACGGCTGATTTTTAATTAATTATCTACATAGGCGTACAGAGGCCCGTTATCAGCAACCATCACTCCTGTGTTCCAATGTCACGTTGTGTTAGCTAATCCAAGTTGATAATTTTAAAAAGCTAATTGATCATTCTAGGCAAGAGTTCCTCTGTCCAGTGTCTGTGTTCTTTCGCCCATCTTAATCTTTTATGTTTATTGGCCAGTCTGAGATATGGCTTTTTCTTTGCAACTCTGCCTAGGCCAGCATCCCGGAGTCACCTCTTCACTGTTGACGTTGAGACTGGTGTTTTGCGGGTACTATTTAATGAAGCTGCCAGTTGAGGACTTGTGAGGCGTCTGTTTCTCAAACTCGACACTCTAATGTATTTGTGCTCTTGCTCAGTTGTGCACTGGGGCCTCCCACTCCTCTTTCTATTCTGGTTAGAGACAGTTTGCGCTGTTCTGTGAAGAGAGTAGTACACAGCGTTGTACGAGATCTTCAGTTTCTTGGCAATTTCTCGCATGGAATAGCCTTAATTTCTCTGAACAAGAATAGACTGACGAGTTTCAGAAGAATGTTATTTGATTCTGGCCATTTTGAGCCTGTAATGGAACCCACAAATGCTGATGCTCCAGATACTCAACTAGTCTAAAGGCCAGTTTTATTGCTTCTTTATTCAGAACACCAGTTTTCAGCTGTGCTAACATAATTGCAACAGGGTTTTCTAATGATCAATTAGCCTTTTAAAATGATAAACTTGGATTAGCTAACACAACGTGCCATTGGAACACAGGAGTGATTTCAGCTACAATAGTAATTTACAACATTAACAATGTCCACACTGTATTTCAGATCAATTTGATGTTATTTTAATGGGCAAAACATTTGCTTTTCTTTCAAAAACAAGGACATTTCTAAGTGACCCCAAACTTTTGAACGGTAGTGTATACGATTACATTAACAATTCGTTAGTAGGTTTATGTAGGACTTGGGATCAATCTTCCAACATCACAGACAGAGATACTTTATATTCTGTTTATGATAGGATAAAGTAGTACCATGTTGTATTACATATTGATTATTTTTCTTTTGATATAATTACTGTACATGGAGCCTACAGCATGTGTAGATTTTACTATGATATTTCTATTGATTTGATAAGAAAATTGTTATGCATAATATGAAACCAATATAGATTAACGTATTTGTATCATATACTGCAGCACATAAAAAAAATATAAAAATATATACATGTATATTCCTTTAGCTTACCAGGCCTATTACAATGTCGGCAGCTATTTAAGAAAAAGGCCTTTTTTAAACTCATCATGCTTTGTGGTGCTCTGCTCATCTTCTTTTGAGGCAGGCGAGTGAACAGCCTGTTGGAAGCTATTACAACCCACAAGACATATTAGTTCAATTATTCCTCTGGGTTTCATTAAACTGTAAATGGCTAAGAAATAAATGTGATTCTGCCGGCCACACCACTCATCTGTACAGAGGACTGAGAGCCCTAAGTGGTTGTAAAAGCCTCTTGCGAATGTTGTAACATGCTTACTATAAATGCATTTCATCACAGAGCACACCCCCACCCCCCCTAGATTAGGAAGCAACACCATCATGCAACAAAAGCTTTTTTTCTTTTTGTTAGATATTATGTCATATGTAATGTCACGGTACAGTAAATGCATTTCTTCCTACATTTTTTGTCTTTGTTTGTACTTTATAAATAAGAATACATTTTAGACACTAGAATATTCCTGAATTGAATGTGAAATAAATACATGGTTCAGCCAAGTCCAAAACTGTAATATCTTTTTTTTTAAACATTATTTGTGGAAATAATCAGTACCAAAATCCTAGTTTGTTAGTCTTTTTGTATTCAGGAATCTAAATATATTGATCCTGGGTGAACCATGAAAAACAAATCAACACATTGGAATTGGAATGTATCTTCAGTGTGAATACCCAGATTCATCTCATGCACATCAAACAGCATAGCTTCTTGAGTTTTCAGTTTTCTGTTAGGATGGGGGTAGTTTGTTAATGGTTATCATTTTTACTGTGTTTGTACGTTGAGATTCAGTCAATCCAGTGTCACTCTGCTTGCTTTATTTTTCTACATTAACAGACTGTTTATAATGTACACCATTCATCATATTATGTGAATGGTATTGTAAAAAGAAAAGTGGGTTGGGTTCGTGTGAAATGGTCACAGAAAGTAATGTTTCTGATTATCATTGTGCAAGGGTAGCACTGTAATTTTGTTCTTCTGTTGCTTGCAAAAGGCAAAGCCATCTATTGAGTCGTTTGAATCATTACCTTGTCCTGGCCCTACTCTTTCAGTTTTTACAGACGCTTTGACAAGTCATTTGTGCGGCTGAATCCAAGCATGACAAATTGCAGAGGTAATCTCTTAGCAAAGCTTTTTCAGGGTAGATTATGGATTCATGCTGAAGGGATGCAATTTGACACAGCACACCTTGAGCTTCAGCTTTGCCGGCTCTGTAAAACTAATTATTTTATGACAGAAGAGCAGAACTGAGCAGAGCAGGTCAATGGCGCTTACAAAACAGTAGGTGAGGTTTGCTTGAACAGAAGAATTCATCTTGACAAAATACCAGTGAAGATACCAAGAGGTAAACTTGCCTATAGGCTTTTTTATTTAGCATTTAATTAAATTTAAGTAGCTGAATGAATTCAAAAAAGATCAATAGCCTAGTGGTTTGGTTTCTGTATCATTTTGAGGTACATAACCTGGCTTTACTTCTTGCATGAACAGCCTGTCATAGTGGAACTTTGAACAATAACCTTTTTCTAAACTTTTGTGCCCTGTTTGAATATTGCCAATTTTACAAATTGTAATCTTTAAATACCATTTATTGTACATAATGTAATCCTGTTAAGGGAGGTTTTATTGTGTTCCAGTTGTGTATCTGTCCATTGTATATACTGTCTGTGAACAGCATTAAACTAAAGCGCTAAACGATCCACACTTTAGACAGATACAAAGCCGTGGGGAATAGGGGTGCTGTCCTCTGATCAATAAAGAAATAAACATTTAATCAAATTAGTGCACTAGGCCTTTATTACTCCTGTACAAGTGGAGCGAAGCAAAGTACTTGTCAGCAGACAAAAAAAAATCTTTAAAAAATGTCACCACCCCGAAACATCTTTCCACAGCTATGGACAGATAGACATTTTGAAAGCGCTATGTAACACATTGTACCACTCTTTTGTAAACATTTATGCCACAATAAATTGCATTCAAAGTGCCTTATTTGTCATCATTTTATAGAACTTTTTAACTGTCAAAACAATAACATGTTCGATATGCACGCGCAAATCATCAGACAACGTTAATTTCCTGGTTATTATCCGTTTGCTCTGGTGCTGTTACATTTGGCGAGCACAGCAAATAACCACAGAGCTAGCGTGATGTCAAAGTAAAGATCAGCTTACCTTGTTAGCCAGATAATTTATCTCAAGACAGCCAACAATATAACTAAACTAAATGTTGCTAGCATACGAGTCCAATGTTTTGACGGCCACATTGTTTACATCAAAAGTTAGCTAGCAGCAGTAATTATCTCACTATCAACCTCTCACTCCCCCCTCACCAATCTGTCTCTCCTAGCTCTTCATCTACTTCCTCCAAAACGCAAATATATTTTACCAAGCGTATAGCTCACTTAGTTTCAATTAAGAAATATACTGTAGTTTTAATGACCCACTAGCTTGTGCTAGGCATGTATTATTGACCTCACAACTACTAGACCTAGCTAGTGGTTTGTTTACATTGTAAAGCTATAGGAGACTATTGTACAAATGCTAATGTAACAGTATAACTTTAGTACCGTCCCCTCGCCCCGASACGGGCGCGAACCAGGGACCCTCTGCACACATCAACAACTGACACCCACGAAGCGTCGTTACCCATCGCTCCACAAAAGCCGGGGGGGAAACCCTACTTAAGTCTCAGAGCAAGTGACGTAACTGATTGAAACGCTACTAGCGCGTACCCGCTAACTAGCTAGCCATTTCACATCCGTTACACTAACGCAGATCATTTTTATTTATTTTTTACCCCCTTTTTCTCCCCAGTTTCGTCATTTCCAATTCGTAGTTACAGTCTTGTCCCATCGCTGCAAAGGTCAAGAGCCATGCGTCCTCCGAAACACAAGCCGCACTGCTTCTTGACACACTGCCCGTTTAAACCAGAAGCCAGCCGCACCAATGTTTCAGAGGAGACACCGTCAAACTGGCGACGTGCATGCGCCCGACCCTCCACAGGCGCGATGGGACAAGAACATCCCTGCCTTGCCAAACCCTCCCCTAACCCGGACGACGCTGGGACAATTGTTTGCCGCCTCATGYGTCTCCCGGTCGAAGCCTGCAATACAGTCCAGGATCGATGCAGTGCCTTGGACCGCTGCACCAGTCGGAAGGCAACTTGTGGTGATAATGTAGAACTGCATATTAATTACACCAGAATGATACATGAAGCAAACAAATTGCAACTTTATTTAAAGCAACATGTATTTTGAAATTAAATCAAATAACCTTAAATAATTCCTTTCTGCAAACACTCATAGTGATATTTGCTAGTAATATCTCTCTCCTGTGCATGTCATCCTTAAGGCCTACCTACCTTCATTACAAGGATCAGGCTTGCACTAATCCATTTCATGACAGCATATACAGTAGCTGTAGAAGTCAAATTGGATATCCTTCAACATGGTTAGCCTCATTAATTGTCTTATGAAAAAGAAAAACCCACACACTGATCTTGCCAGTATCAGCCTTTTCTATTCTTTCATGTTATTAGCAAATGATTCCCACACACCACAAAAGGTTGCAGAGGGGAGAATGGTTCATAATAATGGATGGAATGGAGTTAATGGAATGGTATCAAACACTCTGACACAATGTGTTTGACTTGTTCGATACGTTCCATTTTTTACGTTCCAGCCATTACTATGAGCCCATTCTCCCCAATTAAGGTGCCTCAGGCCATCTGTGACACATATAAATTATCACTGATATGTGATTGCGTTTCCTATTTCTAATACTATAATTTGAAATGGAGAAAACATCTCAACAAAATGTAAACAATGTGTGAGGATTTGCTAATCCGGTTTCAGTATAGAAATGACAAGCCAAATGTTCAAGTGCATTAAACAAATCAAATTTCAAATCAAATGTATTTATATAGCCCTTCTTACATCAGCTGATATATCAAAGTGCTGTACAGAAACCCAGCCTAAAACCCCAAAAAGCAGCAATGCAGGTGTAGAAGCACGGTGGCTAGGAAAAACTCCCTAGAAAGGCCAAAACCTAGGAAGAAACCTAGAGAGGAACCAGGCTATGGGGATGGCCAGTCCTCTCTCTGGCTGTGCCGGGTGGAGATTATAATAGAACATGGCCAAGATGTTCAAATGTTCATAAATGACCAGCATGGTCAAATAATAGTAATCACAGTGAACAGGTCAGGGTTCCATAGCCGCAGGCAGAACAGTTGAACAAGGAGTCATCATGCCAGGTAGTCCTGAGGCATGGTCCTAGGCTCAGTCCTTCGAGAGAGAAAGAAAGAAAGAGAGAATTAGAGAGAGCATACTTAAATTCACACAGGACACCAGATAAGACAGGAGAAATACTCCAGATATAACAGACTGACCCTAGCCCCCTGACACATAAACTACTGCAGCATAAATACTGGAGGCTGAGACAGGAGTGGTCAGGGGACACTGTGGCACCATCCAATGATACCCCCGGATAGGGCCAAACAGGCAGGATATAACCCCACCCACTTTGCCAAAGCACAGCCCACACCACTAGAGGGATATCTTCTACCACCAACTTACATCCTGAGACAAGGTCGAGTATAGCCCACAAAGATCTCCGCCACGGCACAACCAATGGGGCCAACCCGGACAGGAAGACCACGTCAGTGACTCAACCCGCTCAAGTGACGCACCCCTTCTAGGGACGGCATGGAAGAGCACCAGTAAGCCAGTGACTCAGCCCCTGTAATAGGGTTAGAGGCAGAGAATCCCAGTGGGAGAGAGGGGAACCGCCAGGCAGAGACAGCAAGGGCGGTTCGTTGCTCCAGTGCCTTCCGTTCACCTCACACTCCTGGACCGACTACACTCAAATAGGACCTACTGAAGAGATGAGTCTTCAGTAAAGACTTAAAGGTTGAGACCGAGTCTGCGTCTCTCACATGGGTAGGCAGACCATTCCATATAAAATGGAGCTCTATAGGAGAAAGCCCTGCCTCCAGCTGTTTGCTAGAAATTCTAGGGACAATTAGAGGCCTGCGTCTTGTGACCGTAGCGTACGTGTAGGTATGACAGGTCAGGACAAGGTAGACAGGTAGGCCAGCAAGCCCTGTAATGCTTTGTAGGTTAGCAGTAAAACCTTGACATCAGCCCTTGCCTTAACAGGAAGCAGTGTAGAGAGGCTAGCACTGGAGTAATATGATCCATTTTTTTGGTTCTAGTCAGGATTCTAGCAGCCGTATTTAGCACTAACTGAAGTTTATTTAGTGCTTTATCSGGGTAGCCYGAAAGTAYAGCATTGKAGTAGTCTAACRTAGAAGTAACAAAAGCATGGATWKATTTTTCTGCKTCATTTTTGGACAGAAKATMTCWGATTTTTGCAATGTTACGTAYATGGAAAAAAGCTGTCCTTGAAACAGTCTTGATATGTTCGTCAAAAGAGAGATCAGGGTCCAGAGTAACGCCGAGGTCCTTCACAGTTTTATTTGAGACGACTGTACAACCATCAAGATTAATTGTCATGCCCACGAGGTCAATATTAATCTCATCGTATGTCTGCATTTGGCATGCATGCCATAAATAATCTCACATCCACTGTAACCAAAAGGGTAGAGCATGGATAGGTCTGATGGGCGGGACCTTGCACCTTCTCCTCCAATACAGTTGCAAGACAATACAGTTGAGGAGGTAGAATGCGAGTAATCAAGGAAAGACAAAGTATGGCAAAGCCCTAGTAGCCTTCGTGTGGTGATGTCCCCTGCCCTGCGAACTAAAGTACTGTTATCCTAGCCCAACCAAGATTATGTTTTTTGTAGGATAATGGACGCTGCTTTGTGGGTATGAAGTGCTGTTGTGGACAGGGGTTGCATCCTAGCTCAGCCATACAGAGATTGTTACACCTATAACAATGATCAAGGACATCAGCTGCAGCTGCAAATCTGTGCAATATAATCAGACAAAATGAGAGTAAATGACAACCAAATAAACCAGACAAACAAGGAATGTTAAATTACCAAAAAAMACACTATACTTAAATCAAAGAATCAACACTTTATTTCATATCATACAAAGAACGCATATGTAAATGGTTAGTGGGTTTAAACATTCATCTTACTCTAAAACAAGTGTCTATTACAAATAATAGCCAGAATGTCAGGGCTGGAACAGAAACCTGCACACCCAGTAGCTAGACCTCTAAGAGCAAGGTCGTCCATGCATGTTCTAGGTCTATGCATTGTTACTTTTAACAGTATTTTGGTAGTCCTACAACCAATTGTAACAGTAAACCAATAGCATATATGACACGTTGGAGATATACCCTTCAGTCTCTCCAGGACTTGGGACTTTCTTTGGGACATTCATCAGCAGACAGGGTTTATCAGCTTTCACAGGTCTCTGTATCTGAGGTTAGGAAACAGAAATTAGACCTGGACTTGCATCATTATTTTGAAGTGATATAACATTTGATATTTTTGTTGCAATTGTGTTTTTGTATTTTCATAGTTCTCTCTTTGGGAKTGGAACGCTGTTCATTAGCTAGCTACTAGCTATGTAGCTAACATCGTTGATTTTACCAGGTCAAGCTAAGAGGGGTCCTGAAAGACACTCTTCCCCCGGTACTGCTGCTCATTCAGTTCACCAGCTCCGGAGGTCTACATCACCAGCCTTCTAGGCGTCACTGAACTGAATTCACTACCACCAACCGCGGACTGTCTTATCTCATTACGCGCACCTGGTTCCCATTCCCCCTGATTAATATGTGTATATATGTGCCCTCTGTTCCCCATTGTCCTTGTCGATCATTGTCCCATGTCCGTTGGTCGTGTGCTCCGTTGTATCGGCTTTCGTGCTACGTGTTATTGTGCACTTGTTATTACGGGTCTCGTCCCGTGTATTATTTAGAGGTTTACACCTCACTCTATTGTTTGGGTTACATCCCTGTGTTATATATATATATACGTGTTTGTTTTTGGGCTTTGTCCTCARTGTTTTCATGACGTACTTTATTTTAGGTCCTATCATTATACAGCGTGACAACAGGGGTGTCCACTGAAAGTTGACTAGAAACAACAACTGGAACCTAAAACACACCCACCATGAGCACGCACTAAATTAGCCTAAGTTAAAACCCACACCAAACTTCAAGACAAAAGCAAACCAAAAAGTGCAGCAAAACGAATACAGGGAAGATCAGATAAAGGATTGTTTGTCTAGAAATCAAATACGGAGAGACAACTAAAGGTGTTAACCCTCCACCTCTCTCAAGACCAACAGACAACAATTCCGTAAATTACAAAAGACGGAATCACAAAGRCATGTTAAGTTCTTAAGGGAACAAGCCTGTCTTTTTGGACTTTGAGGATTTAAAGACACTCATACTTCTCAAGCAGTTCAAAAATTGCCTTCACGAAAAGGGTTGCTACCTACATTTATGGATCTCACTCCTGAGAAAGCTGCAGTTCTTGTAGATGAACAAAGCACCCAGTAGTTATCCCTACGCAAAAAGCAATCCAGAGAAGTCACCTCCTACTGCGAGGTTTCAGTCCTTTTCTGCAGTGCCCAAAGATAAGGATTGGCGCAAAACAGTATTTTTTGTATCTGCCAGTTTGTCATTACTACCGTGGGAAAGGACACATTGTCTCTGTGTCCTAAGTTAAAACATAAAAATTTGAGAAAAAGCAGTTTGTTCTTGTGGGAGCACTCCAGCCCATTAAGTGTCTGGTTGTGACTGGTGTAGCTCCTAAACAAGATTTTGGATCAGATGTGCATGAACCCGGGTTCGTGTCTCTGCAGAGTGGCAATGCTGTTAAGTAGCCGGTGAAGACACTGCGAGATACTGGGCAGCCCAGTCATTCATTTGAAGGGTGTATTGCCTTTGTCTGACACTTCAACAACTGGTTAGTGCAAGGCGTGGAGATGGGTTTCATGGAAGTTCTTTTGTATAATGTGGAACTTGAGTCTGATCGTTGGAGTGAGGCCTAGCCTACCAGTGACAGGGGTCTCATTCATTTTGGGAAACGATTTGGCTGGAGGGAAGGTCGTGCCAAATCCTGTCGTTTGTAAGGAATCCAGAGTATAGGAACCTGATGGGTAATCAGAAAGTACCCTAGAGTGTTTCCAGCGTGTGCCGTTACACGTGCTGTCTAAGAAAGTCGCCGGGAACAAGTCTAGTGTTGAGGAGGATGTCAACAATCCCACCATGGTCAATCTGTCTGAGACGTTTATGGGTTATCCTGATTTCGGTAAACCTCCTGAGTTGACCTCTCCTGAGTTGACCTCTCCCTTGAAAACACCAAAAGTGGGCCTCCCGAGTGACGCAGTGGTCTAAGGCACTGCATCGCAGTGCTAGCTGTGCCACTAGAGATCATGGTTGGAGTCCAGGCTCTGTCGCAGCCAGCTGTGATGGGAGACCCATGGGACGGCGCACAATTTGCCCAGCGTCGCCCGGGTTTGGCACAGCAGGGATGTTCTTGTACCATCGCACACTAGTGACTCCTGTGGCAGGCAGGGCGCAGTGTACGCTGACACGGTCACCAGGTGTGCGGTGTTTCCTCCGACACATTGGTGTGGCTGGCTTCAGGATTAAGCAGGCATTGTGTCAAGAAGCGGCTTGGCTTGGCTGGGTTGTGTTTCGGAGGACGCACAGCTCTGGACCTTCGCCTCACCCGAGTCCGTATCGGAGTTGTAGCGATGGGACAAGACTGTAACTACCAATTGGATACCACYGAATTGGGGAGAAAAAGGGGTAATAAACAAAAAAAAGAAACCCCAAAGGTGAGCGAGTTTGTAGGACTTGATGTCTAGGAAGCAGCTGATTGCTGAACAAAGTAAAGATGTTTCCTTTTCCCCTCTTTTCGCTGAGATACGTCCAGAGGAGGAGTTTGATTAAATTTGTGGGGGTTACTTTGACAGAGATGGTGTTCTAATAAGGAAATGGCATTCTCGCGCCACTTCTGGGCATGTCGATTGGCCCATTGTTTCTCAAATTTTTGTTCCAGTTACACTTTGACAAGAGATACTGAGGTTGGCTCACAATGGTAGTATGGCAGGCCATCTTGGGGTCAACAAGACGTATGACCGTATCTTGCATAAATTCTTCTGGCCTGGTCTGAAACAGGATACTGTGTCTTACTATAAATCCTGTTGTGCTTGCTAGCGGACGGGTAAACTGAACCAAGTTGAACCTGTTGCACCTTTGCTGCCTATTCCTGCTTTGGACAAACCTTTCAGCAGGGTTCTAGTGGTTTGTGTTGGTCCTTTGCCCAAAGCAAAGAGTGGTAACCACTTTATCTTGACCATCATGTGCACTGCCACTCATTTCCCTGAGGCCATTCCACTGAGAAAAATCACAGCTCCCTGTGTTGTTAAGGCCCTGGTGAAATTATTTTCAGCGTTTGAGCTTCCGCAGGTAGTGCAATCGAACAAAGGTTCGAATTTCATGTCAAAGGTCTTCCCGTCACTGCTACAGCAATTGGGTGTTACCCATTGCCCCTCTAGTGCATACCACCCAGAGTCTCAAGGTGCTCTTGAGAGATTTTATCAGACTTTGAAGTCGATGTTAAGAGCTTACTGCTTTGAGTTTGAGAAAGACTGGGATGAATGGATCCCGCTGTTTTCAGCCCAGGAGGTTGTTCAGGAATGTCTTGGTTTTAGTCCGAATGAGCTTGTGTTTGGACACAGAGATCCTTTGAGCTTGCTGAGAGAGAGGTTGTTGCAGGGCAACACCTTAAACACAAAACAAATCTGTTGGAGCACGTTTGCGCTTTTCGATACAGATTGCACCGCACGTGTGAGTTTGCCAGTGAGAATCTGCAAAGCACAGCCCCCACACCACTAGAGGGATATCTTCTACCACCAACTTACCATCCTGAGACAAGGTCGAGTATAGCCCACGACGTAGGCCCCTGCTCCTACGTCGCTGGAATCGGTGTACAAAGCAAATGGACAACGAAAWTCCGGAGCAGCTAGCACCGAAAGGGTCTTTGTCTTCTCAAAAGCCAGAAAACGACGTTCGCACTGATCAAATCTGTAAGTAGCGCAACAATCACAGCAAAGTTCTTGCAAAAAGTCCAGTAGTAACAGAAAGACGATAACAATGTTAAACTCCCTATGGGGTACTTTTCAAAGAAATTGGCTTTAGTTTTTATATTTCGAGGTTGGATGTTAGCACGTGGGGCGCACCAATTAGTGTCACCTCGTTAGTCAGTATGGTTACACCTGTGCTGGTTCGTCATCTCGGAAACCACATGTTTGAGTCTGTTCCATTGATTCCATTCCAGCCATTAAAATGAGCCTATTAAAGCACACTATTCAATTCAGAAACATCATGTCCCTAGACACCCCCATCTTCCAGGAGTCTGTTTTCCCTGCCCTACAAGCTGACTGTCATGAGTCCACCCCTGATGTGATGGTTGACCTGTATAACAGCACTCTAAGGACCATAAACAGCCTTGCCCCTGAAAAAACACGTAAACTATCCTTSCAATGGTCATCCCCATGGTTCACAGAGGAGCTGAGTTGCATGAAGACCAATGATGTGTATAAACCCTGGATGACTGACAGGGGGCGCTGTATTGAAGCCACCGCACAGCAATCTTGTTACTCCTCTACCATTGTTAAAAAGATTTTGGAAGCTATAAAAATGCACTTATTAATGTCTACATTTGTTTTTGACACGTTTATTCTATTAGACACCTTAATGCGTACATAATTATATAAATAAACATAAAAATAAAACATTTTCCTTAAAAAAATGTTTTGTAGCGCACAAATGTTACTGTTCCCACTATAACAACAAAAATACTTCCATACATTTAATTTCGTCCTTGAAACATTTAATTGAAACACTGTAGAATTCCATTCATTCCTATGGAGGACTGCTGCTACTGGGGAGTGCCAATATGGCTGACCGGTGGCTTCAAAGCCTCTCAATGTCCAATATATAGCATCAGCAATCCAGGGTTMATATACAGTACACCATTGATGAATACCCATGGCCGCAAGCTAGAGCAAACCATAAAGACCACCAGGCTTGCTATTTCAAAGCATTAAAGCAGCCCGCTCCACCTTCTACTCTGCCATGATAGACAACAACCGAGGAAATCCTAGGACCTTGTTTTCCACCATCAGTCACCTCCTCCACCCTACAGACTCTGGCCCTCCCACAGCAACTACCGAACAATGCAATATATTTGCTGAGTTCTTCAAGGCTAAAATCAACACCATCCGAGAGAACATACTATCCTCCAAATCTAACCCCACTCTGGCTCCTACACCACCACCCGTATCTGCTCATCCTCTAAGTGACTTTGCTAATATAAACTAATATAAAAAATGAAAACTACCAGTGGCACTCTCGACCCTATTCCAACATCACTGTTCAAAACATGCTCAGCTGCTCTCATCCAGTTTTTAACAAATCTGTTCAACAAGTCCCTCCACAGCGGGCAGGTGCCTTCACTATTCAAAATTGCTGCCATCACCGCTTTTCTCAAAAAAACATCCCTTGACCCAGACCTCCTCTCAAACTACAGACCTATTTCCAACCTCCCATTTATATCTAAATTCCTGGAGAAGATGGTGGCAACTCAACTTCCCTCACACCTCAGCGCTAACCAGCTTTACGAAGCTCTCCAGTCTGGCTTCAGACCCATGCACAGACAGCCCTGGTGAAGGCGGCTGCTAATGACCTGCTCATTACTGCAGATACAGGATCCCCCACCATCTTGATTCTTCTGGACCTCAGTGTTGCTTTTGACACAGTAGAACACAGCAGCACCTCAGAGAGCACACTGCCATCTGTGGGACTGCCCTAAACTGGTTCACCTCCTACCTCTCTAACTGCAAGCAGTATGTGTTATAATTTCTGACCTGAGCGTCTTCTAATTGGAATTTTAAAATGTTCAGAATGAAGAGCTATCTCAATATAAAGGCGCTGCTTCTGTAAGAATAATTGAGGTATGGCCTTTTCCTTGTTTTTTTGTCCAATCAAATGACGATTAAACAAGCGGTGTCGTTATATGGAACAACTTGATTGTCTCCCGAGTGGCGCAGCTGTCTGGCACTACAGACACCCTGGTTCGAATCCAGGTTGTATCACAACCGGCCGTGATTGGGAGTCCCATAGGGCAGCGCACCATTGACCCAGCGTCGTCCAGGTTTGGTCGGTGTAGGCCGTCATTGTAAATAAGAATGTGTTCTTAACTGACTGGCCTAGTTAAATAAAGGTTACATCAAAATAAAAATTGGACATGTACAATGAGCGGATTCGATTAATCAGGCGGTCGGGTCGGCGTGTTTTGCACAGGGTGAAAGTTGATTGCATTCGTTTTAGTAATAAACTGTTCGGTGAGTGTATGTTTTATGGAAAATATATGTATGTTTCTGGACGATGCACCATGGTGCCTTGTTGACGACAGGACCACGCGACMTAGGTTACGTCACAGGCCATGGGCCGGTGTCCCGCGGCTCAGAATGATCGAATCCGCCCATTGAACGATGGGAGACGGTCATTCTTAATTATTCATATTTTGAAGAGCAATAAGGATGAGATGTATGCTCTGAACGTATTTATTTTCCCGAATTAATTTCAATTTACACGTTTTTGAACCAATGGCCATTGAGAAATTCCACTCGTTTTGATTACACGCCCAATAGTAATTTAAGGAATTCTGTCAACTGTGCATGCCAGGTAGCGGTGTTCGGAACAGATGGCGGTAGTGGCTGCGAGCGGTACGCAGAACTGGCCGGTGGGGAAGAGGGGGTAACGGATGATCCTGAGTCCGAAAGTTAGGGGGGTGGGGTCGAAGATGAACTTCGGGAAGACTTGACCAGATTGACTTCGATAAATGATTTGAACCGCTCCGGCTTTGATTTCTTTATCAAGACGGCAGCTACGTGAACACCAAGCCTCGGGATAGAGTTGGCGTCTGATCCTGGGATTGGTAATCAAAAAAGGGACTGGCGTGAGATATCTAATTTACTTCGGAATCGACGGTTGGAAACTAGTTGCATATGCGTGGAGTAGTTATATTGTTTAAAGGGACAAGCTAATCGCTCATACAGACAGTGTTCCGTTGCTGCTATAGCTAGCTTGCTGGCTAGCTGACTTTGCTTGTAAAGGAATGGCCAATGGATGAATGGGCAGCCACTTGTATTGCTCAGGTTTAAATAGCTTCTTGATGACCTCGGTGTTACAAATGATTTATGTCGTTAAGTAGCGAGCAACCTTGTTTTTGCTCAATGTAGCTAATATAGTATACACGAAGAAACATCGCTTTTTATTTTTGTTGCACAGCCAGCAATCTTGATTAATGCATGGTGCGGAAGGAGAACAGGCAAGCACACCCCCATGGACAGAAGTGCAATTCATTGATATTTATTGTCAGCAATTTGGTTTATAATTTAATATTTTCTGTTTTTAATGTTTTTTGTAGCTGAATGATAAGCGTATGTATTTGTTGGTAGCTGAAACTAGCTAGCTGGCATACTTGATTTGAAGGAATTTTGCACTACTCTTGATTCTAAAATAGTATTGAAGTTATTCCTCGTGCGGAATGGGGAATACGATAGCATGCTGCGTGTCCCCGGAGAGAAGCCCAAAGTTACCAAGGCAACTGGCGGACCGCCAGGAAGACTACCAAATAAGCGCGAACGTGAGGGAAGACACCGGCCCGTACCTGCAGCACATTAGCGACAGAGAGGAGCCTGACGGTAGGTGTCAAGCACGCGCAGTTGGGATTAGCTGCTGTAGTTGCTGCAGTAGAGATACTAAAGGTACAATATTCTGATTAGTTTTACACACATTTAGTCTTTTGCGCACACCATTTCTCATACACCTCCCTCAGGTCTGTAGCCAATTGAATTACATGCACATAAAGTTAGGTGTGGTGAGGCTGCCTGGGAAGGAGGGGTGTTTGAACCAGGCAAATAACAGCGCAGTACAACAGTGGTGTGTGGAACAAAATCTCGTAACACACAACTTGTCGTTCCTTGTCATGGATGGGCTATTGCAGCAGACGACCACACCGGGTTCCACTTCTATCAGAGGAAAAACAAGAAGTGGTTCCAGTGGGCACATGATCACCAAAACTGGACAATTGAAGAGTGGAAAAACATTGCCTGGTCTGACGAATCCCAGTTTCTGTTGCATCATGCTGATGGCAGTCAGGATTTGGCGTAAGCAGCATTATCGGAGTGGAACCCGGTGTGGTCATCTGCTGCAACATGGCCCTATCCTGCCTGGTCTCAACAGTACAGGCTGTTGATGTAATTGTGTGGGGAATGTTTTCCTGGCACACGTTAGGTCCCTTGATACCAATTTAGCAACATTTCCATGCCCCAAATAATTCAGGCTGTTCTGGAGGCAAGGGGGGGTCTGACCCGGTACTAAATGGGTGTACCTAAAATGTGGGTGTACCTAAAACGCTAGTGAGTGTATGCCATTTACCAGATGCTTTTATCCAAAGTGACTTAGTCATGCATTTATACATTTTACATATGGTTGGTCCTGGGAATCAAACCCACTACCCTGGCATTACAAGTGCTATGCTCTACCAACTGCACTACAAAGGACTACATTTAGTGCACTACCAGAGCCCTATGGGCCCTTGTCAAAAGTACTGCACTATGGCATAGGGTGCCATTTGCATGGTGAGGCTGGCTGGTTGGTGTAATATGGCACAGACCCCCAAGAATCTATTCCCCAAATCTGCCAGATATCCCTGGCATCCCGATGTTATACCACAGGACAGCTGACACACACACACACATCATATACAAGTGGAAAATCTGTTTTAAACCAATACTATGTACACTATGCTCTGATAAGCAGTGTTATGTAGCTACAGTATAACTATTTTAATCCTCAGTGAGTATAAGACCCCTTGTGTCTATGGATGACTCCCATGTGATTTCATTGCATGCCTTCCAGCTTGGGATATCCTCCTCATGAAAGAATTGCAGCAATGTTACAAGGATGTTTTGTTTTAGCAGTCCTTGCCATAAACGGATGAATGAATCATTGATATAGCCTCTGATCTCTGCAACACCTTACCCACCCTACTGTAACAGAGGCATTCCCTTGAGAGAGCACTTTTCCCCAGCCCCCTTGGTTTATTTTTGACTTCAGAGAGAGAGAGGGTCTGCCTGTCTATTAGCACTAAGCCTAGTGTGTTGGACCCAGCTGTTGTAAGGCTAACCCTGGGTCAGGGTTAGATGGTCAGTCTCTCTTTGTGTCCTTATGCAGTAGTGCTGAGTTGTTGTTGTTTTTTTACTGAAATGTCAGTTATTTTTCATTTTTAAACTGACTTTGGTTAAATTATTGGAATTCCATGTTCTTTTTTGTTGTTGGGTGAGCTCAATGTGTGCTGCAGTTTCTCTAGAGATAAATCGGATCAAGCTCAAACGGTGTGATGTAGAAGGGAGTTGTAGTTTCCAACATAGTTTCTACATAGTTTACCGCAGACAACTTGATAATTAACTACAATGACCATAGTCCATTGACTGCTAAACTTGTCCAGTCTGTTTCTTTTACGCCTGCTACATAGGAGACAGAAGAATCCACGATCAAGAGAGCAGTTTTTTCATGAGGCATCTTTACCTGAAAATACATTATCTAAGTGATTAATAATTGGTATTCAACCGTTACAAAAGTATTCTTATTTACTTTGAACTACTACAATAGTGGTTTTGTTAGACAGCATAGGAAACAGCTCTATAGAGATGATTTGGAATGAAATACAAGTTATCAAATAAAACATGTTAAAT
Organism: Salvelinus sp. IW2-2015; assembly: GCF_002910315.2. NCBI lineage: Eukaryota > Metazoa > Chordata > Actinopteri > Salmoniformes > Salmonidae > Salvelinus > Salvelinus sp. IW2-2015. The sequence goes on from NC_036839.1 coordinate 21,340,027, forward strand.
ACACAACCTGAAATATTTGTATTAAATACTGTGAATAACTGATTGTTAATAAGTGTCATGGGTATGGCAGTCACTACCGTCATGTGACTTTTATTCATTGTTTTATTGTGGTTTTACAGCATTCAACCCACATAATGCATAGTGCATTTCATGTTTAAAAACAATTATCGAAACCGAAAATCTTTATTTTTTAATAACCGAACCGACCTCAAAAAGCACTAATTGCTCAGCACTATTATGAAGACAGTCCTCCTGCTTTTCATCACAGGTCTAGGACCAGCTGTAGGTGGATGATAACGAGTAGGAGACTGAACTGAGGGTAGATCACCTGATAAGGGCCACTCATGCCAAAGTGTTGTCTTGTGAGAGCCAGGAAATGAGAAGTTTTAGAGCGTAATCACCATGTGCAGAGACTTCAGACAGCCACTCTTCGGCCTAGCGCCAGTGACGCATTTTAGCACAATAGACTACATCACCATCACAACCATCGCAGCGRGAGCAAAGTGGATACTAGATATGTTTTTATTTAGCATGTAAGAACAAACCGGCAAGTCAGACTAGGCTTCGCTGTCACGCAGCCTCTGAGTGCCCGTGACATAGAGGAAAAACAGAGCGGTGAGTGACGGTTGTGCTTTCGCATTTACATCACTGAATCGCAACACTAAAATTCAAACATGGCATGGGGCCCCCATTGATTTTGAGTCACTCGGATAGTATAAGAACACAGCATGAGCCATGGCAAAAAGGGACGAATACGAGTGAAGGGGGCTGAATGAAGTAATCTGTGTATCCAGTTTGTATGACCACTGGTTATGACTCGGAAGACCTATACCTGCTGTAGTAGGTCCAGGGGCAGGGCAGATTCTCATATAGGCCTACTACTGCAGTAGTGGGTATGTATAGGCTAGTGGGTAACATGCTAACCATGGCTTGCCCTCCTTACTGTTGAGAGATACTGTATGCCCGCCTGGCTCCACCTCCACATCCCATTCCTGGCATCACATGGCAGTGGCATACCTCTTAAACTGGAGCAGTGGAGCCGGGACAGAAATACCATGACGGGCACAGWCAGTGCTCAGCGGGCATGGGATTCCCCGGCAGGAAGACTCCAGTCCATGTAGGGGTCAGGGCGTGAATGGTAGATGCTGGTGGAGGGAGGAGATGTGTGGCTGGGTAGGGGAGCTGAGGCTCCATCTTATCTAGGATGCAGTAATCACATGATGGTGTCTGATGTACTCTAATCTGAGTTGTATTTTATTTAACCTTTTAACTAGGTAAATCAGGTAAGAACAAATTCTTATTCACAATGACGGCCTACCCCGGCCAAACCCTAACCAGGACGACGCTGGGCCAATAGGGCGGCGCACAATGAGATTCCTGATCACTGCCGGTTGTGATACAGCCTGGAATCGAACCACGGTCTGTAGTGATGCCTCTAGCATTGAGATGCAGTGCCTTAGGCAGCTGCGCCACTCGGGAGCCCAGGGGCTCACAATCCCAGACAGCGTGCCATTTATCTGATCGGTAGTGGCAGAAGTGTGTATGTTGCACCGTGTTGCAAAAGTCTACCTCGGCAGTTCTCAACATTTTCTGTTCCGGGGACCACCAAATCACAAATATTTTAGTGGTCAAATTTAAGAGTCAATTTTATCAGTGACTGTAACAGATTTAAAGGCCTATTGTAATATCAAATTGCTTTTTACCAAAAAACTACCTCCAGTACCCCACGGATCAACAGTGGTTGGACCACAGGTTGAAAACCACTGGTTTTACCTGTTGGTCCAAGTTGTCCATGACGCTTCTCTATGCTCTGCAAAGCGCACACGCTGTTCGGTAGCATGTCTGCAGATGGGCAGGCATGACTGGCACTCTGCTCCACCTTCTGTTTCTCAGCATGCTGGCCAGTATGGGTGGAGCTTAAGGAGAGAGAACCCAGTGTTCTCCACAGAGACCCCAGACAAAGGCCTCATTGTTGCCCCTTCCCTGCCAGTCCCATACCACCATCCCCGGCCACAGCCTGAGTGGACGGGGGGTATGCTGGCTCTGCCAAGCCGCCTGACCTGATATCCCCCTGGCCCTGCCTGCCACGTTCCACACCAGGGGCTCACAATCCCAGACAGAGAGGCAGCTGTTAATACATTACGGTTGGTTCAGGTTGTCTAATTGCTAAGCCTAACCATTGAACCTGTGTGTAATGGACCGATTTATGTGGTGTGGTTTCAAATGAGGTCATCAAATCGATCTTCATCGTTTAGTATGCGATGATGCTGCTGTCAACATACCGGCCTCGGGTCAACATACCGGCCTCGGGTCAACATACCGGCCTCGGGTCAACATACCGGCCTCGGGTCAACATACCGGCCTCNGGGTCAACATACCGGCCTCGGGTCAACATACCGGCCTCGGGTCAACATACCGGCCTCTGGTCAACATACCGGCCTCTGGTCAACATACCGGCCTCCGGTGAACTAAGAGTTTACACAGGCTGTTCTCTGTATCACTAACCACGGAACAAGTCAGTCTCTTCAATAACAGTCTGTATCATTATCCCCTTTTATCTACTGTTTTCTATTGGTCCATGGTGACTTTGTGTGTTCCAGACCTGGCCCAGGAGTCCCACCCATCGAACCATGCCCGAGTCAGCACCATCTTCCTCAGCAAGTCCCAGACAGACTGTGCGTGTAAGTAATCTACTCTGCTCGCATCACATCATCACACGAGACATGATCATGATGCCGTGAGAGTCCATACAGCACACGTCTCAAACTCTCGTTTTATGCACTTTAGCTACTTGGTACGGTGGTAACTCGCCCTCTCCACCACCAATGTCTCTGCTCTAGCACGCTATGTAAAGAGATGATACTTAGGCTACTGTAAGTGACTCTTCTATGCTCTCTCATAAGCACAATGTGACTGTTCCTCATCCTTTCCCTTTCAATGTGACTGTTTTGCCTGAGTCTGACATGGCCTATTTTCTTTTTCCTTCCAGTGCAAGACAAGAGGAAAAGCAATCACATAAACCATGTTAGTCATGTAAGTATTTCATGGTTAGGTTGGGTTTTTGTCAACCAACAATAATTAAGGTTTTGTGTGTGTGGGGGGTGGCTACTGTGTGTATTCATCACATGCTCTAGAGTTAGCTGTATGATGTCATTGTCACCTGGGGTCATCGGATGCACTGTGGCTCTGGCAGATGAGACACCAAAACATTGTGTCCCTACTCTGGAGGACAACACCAAACTAATACATATGCAAATTTAAATATCTGACATCATACCTGATGATTGGTCAGCTTTTATAGGGTCTGAGCAGAGGGTTGGCTGACATTATGGCTGCCCTCTTAATCTTTGTTTGRTCTGACCTCTATTTAATATCTCCACTGTGGAAACTAACTAATTGCCTAGGCTTTTTGACCTGGTCAAATACCCTACTGTGTGTGTGTGTTCATGTAGCCTATGTACTTGTGGTGAACAGAACAGACTAGCCCTGTAGTAAGTGGCTGGGGTGTCCGGTCAGCTAGAAGACAAACACAATTAAACAGGAGACCTGGTATGAATGTTTTAAGTGTGTCCACTGTCCTGCCTCAACTACACATCTGTATTATAGTGACTGCCCTGACCCAAGATTACATAGCCTAGTTCACCCACATTTCAAACCTAACCTTTTACCTTGGAAGTAGTTTGTCAGGAGTGACTGCAACCAATTGGTGACGTCATTATTTGGCTATAGCCACCACAGGCTAGCGTTAGCATCAATTACCTCAAAGGGATAGGGTTCAATATACACTGCTCAAAAAAATAAAGGGAACACTTAAACAACACAATGTAACTCCAAGTCAATCACACTTCTGTGAAATCAAACTGTCCACTTAGGAAGCAACACTGATTGACAATAAATTTCACATGCTGTTGTGCAAATGGAATAGACAAAAGGTGGAAATTATAGGCAATTAGCAAGACACCCCCAATAAAGGAGTGGTTCTGCAGGTGGTGACCACAGACCACTTCTCAGTTCCTATGCTTCCTGGCTGATGTTTTGGTCACTTTTGAATGCTGGCGGTGCTTTCTTCTAGTGGTAGCATGAGACGGAGTCTACAACCCACACAAGTGGCTCAGGTAGTGCAGCTCATCCAGGATGGCACAATCAATGCGAGCTGTGGCAAGAAGGTTTGATGTGTCTGTCAGCGAGTGTCCGAGCATGGAGGCGCTACCAGGAGACAGGCCAGTACATCAGGGAGACGTGGAGGAGGCCGTAGGAGGGCAACAACCCAGCAGTAGGACCGCTACCTCCGCCTTTGAGCAGGAGGAGCACTGCCAGAGCCCTGCAAAATGACCTCCAGCAGGCCACAAATGTGCATGTGTCTGCTCAAACGGTCAGAAACAGACTCCATGAGGGTGGTATGAGGGCCCGACATCCACAGGTGGGGGTTGTGCTTACAGCCCAACACCGTGCAGGACGTTTGGCATTTGCCAGAGAACACCAAGATTGGCAAATTCGCCACTGGCGCCTGTGCTCTTCAAGATGAAAGCAGGTTCACACTGAGCACATGTGACAGACGTGACAGAGTCTGGAGACGCCGTGGAGAACGTTCTGTCTGCTGCAACATCCTCCAGCATGACCGGTTTGGCGGTGGGTCAGTCATGTGGTGGGGTGGCATTTCTTTGTGGGCCGCACAGCCCTCCATGTGCTCGCCAGATGTAGCCTGACTGCCATTAGGTACCGAGATGAGATCCTCAGACCCCTTGTGAGACCATATGCTGACACATGCACATTTGTGGCCTGCTGGAGGTCATTTTGCAGGGCTCTGGCAGTGCTCCTCCTTGCACAAAGGCGGAGGTAGCGGTCCTGCTGCTGGGTTGTTGCCCTCCTACGGCCTCCGCCACGTCTCCTGATGTACTGGCCTGTCTCTGGTAGCGCCTCCATGCTCTGGACACTACGCTAACAGACACAGCAAACCTTCTTGCCACAGCTCGCATTGATGTGCCATCCTGGATGAGCTGCACTACCTGAGCCACTTGTGTGGTTTGTAGACTCCGTCTCATGCTACCACTAGAGTGAAAGCACCGCCAGCATTCAAAAGTGACCAAAACATCAGCCAGGAAGCATAGGAACTGAGAAGTGGTCTGTGGTCACCACCTGCAGAACCACTCCTTTATTGGGGTGTCTTGCTAATTGCCTATAATTTCCACCTTTTGGTCTTTTCCATTTGCACAACAGCATGTGAAATTTATTGTCAATCAGTGTTGCTTCCTAAGTGGAACAGTTTGATTTCACAGAAGTGTGATTGACTTGGAGTTACATTGTGTTGTTTAAGTGTTCCCTTTATTTTTTTGAGCAGTGTAGCATTGTCTGACTTCCAAGACAACTTCCACTGAATGTCACACATTTCCTTTTGCAGACCTCTCCTCTCTCTAAGAAGTACAGTTCCTGTTCCACCATCTTTATAGATGACAGCACGGTCAGCCAGCCCAACTTGAAAAGCACAATAAAATGGTGGGTTCCTGCTACCTTCATATGCACAGACAAGACATGTACCTTTTCTAGTTGAACACAGGTCCTAATGGATTATCTTTCTCCTCTTCCAGTGTTACACTAGCGATATACTACCACATTAAAAACAGGTGAGTGGCAGTGTCTTGACTTGTTCATTTTGAGTATACATAGGTAGTAGGTATTATGGATCTGTTGGTGGTCTCTGGGCCTGGCAAAATGTCTGTGTATTGGGGTTTGTGAAAGAGTGGTGTTCTCTCTGTCTCAGGGACTCTGACAGGTCACTGGACATTTTTGATGAGAAGATGCACCCCTTGTCGGTGAGTGGGCAGTTCCAGTTTTGCCATAATCCACTCTGGGTTTGCAGAATCTTATGTATTCCAAAGAATAGCTTCTAATATAGGTTTACATCCAAACAGGGATCTGCAGTGGATCTACTGTTGTCTGTACTGGTGTGTCTGCCCTTGTCTACATCAATATCTGGCATCAGCCAGTCTGCCCACACCCTTCTAGACCTTACACTGTAACTTTATGCCATAGCCCAGCCCAGTGCACCTCTAGTTCCAACTTCAGCATAAAACACACCACTGCAGGAGGATTGAATAATATTTAGTTTAGCTAGTAGAAAACTCAACATAAACCCATTAGGTTTGATAGTTCACCTAAATTTAGAAATTACTTAAATATTTTATTTACAGTTGAAGTCGGAAGTTTACATACACAGAGGTTGTAGTCATTAAAACTTGTTTTTCAACCACTCCACAAATTTCTTGTTTAACAAACTATAGTTTTGGCAAGTCGGTTAGGACATATACTTTGTGCATGACACTAGTAATTTTTCCAACAATTGTTTACAGACAGATTATTTCACTTATAATTCACTGTATCACAATTCCAGTGGGTCAGAAGTTTACATACACAAAGTTGACTGTGCCTTTAAAAAGCTTGGAAAATTCCCGAAAATGATGTCATGGCTTTAGAAGCTTCTGATAAGCTAATTGACATCATTTGAGTCAATTGGAGGTGTACCTGTGGATGTATTTCAAGGCCTACCTTCAAACTCAGTGCCTCTTTGCCTGACATCATGGAAAAATCAAAAGAAATCAGCCAAGACCTCAGAAAAAAAACATGTACAAACAATAGTACGCAAGTATAAACACCATGGGACCACGCAGCCGTCATACCGCTCAGGAAGGAGACACGTTCTGTCTCCTAGAGATGAATGTACTTTGGTGCGAAAAGTGCGAATCAATCCCAGAACAACAGCAAAGGACCTTGTGAAGCTTCTGGAGGAAACGGGTACAAAAGTATCTATATCCACAGTAAAACGAGTCCTATATCGACATAACCTGAAAGGCCGCACAGCAAGGAAGAAGCCACTGCTCCAAAACCGCCATTAAAAACCCAGACTACGGTTTGCAACTGCACATGGGGACAAAGAACACCATCCCAACTGTGAAGCATGGGGGTGGCAGCATCATGTTGTGGGGTGCTTTGCTGCAGGAGGGACTGGTCCACTAAACAAAATAGATGGCTTCATGAGGGAGGAAAATGATGTGGATATATTGAAGGAACATCTCAAGAAATCATTCAGGAAGTTAAAGCTTGGTTGCAAATGGGTCTTCCAAATGGACAATGACCCCAAGAATACTTCCAAAGTTGTGGCAAAATGGCTTAAGGACAACAAAGTCAAGGTATTGGAGTGGCCATCACAAGCCCTGACCTCAATCCTATAGAACATTTGTGGGCAGAACTGAAAAAGTGTGTGTGATCAAGGAGGCCTACAAACCTGACTCAGTTACACCAGCTCTGTGAGGAGGGATGGGCCAAAATTCACCCAACTTATTGTAGGAAGCTTGTGGAAGGCTACCTGAAACGTTAAACAATTTATAGGCAATGATACAATCAACTAGTATTTAGTATGTAATCTTCTGACTCACTGGGAATGTGATGAAATAAATCATTCTCTCTACTAATATTCTGACATTTCACATTCTTAAAATAAAGTGGTGATCCTAACTGACCTAAGACAGGGAATTTTTCCTAGGATTAATTGTCAGAAATTGTGAAACTGAGTTTAAATGTATTTGGCTAAGGTGTATGTAAACTTCCGACTTCAACTGTATCTTGTTGAGAGTAGTCTATACGCCATTTAAGACTGAATGTGTTGAATCTGGGCTGGTGTATCATGTGAGGTTGGTGGCATATTATTTGGGGAGGACGGGCTCGTGGTAATGAGTGGAATGGTATCAAATGCATTAAACACATGGTTTGATACCATTCCATTCGCTCCTTTTCTAGCCATTATTATGAGCCGTCCTCCCCTCAGCAGCCTCCACTGGTGTATATTGTATCTGTGTCTAACCCGGTCTTCTCCCTGAAGAGAGAGCAGGTTCCTGGTGACTACTCTCGTACGGACCCCGAGCACAAACGCATCTACCGCTTTGTCAGAACTCTGTTCAGCGCTGCACAGCTCACTGCAGAGTGTGCCATTGTCACCTTGGTGAGTCCAGTCAGCAACAACACAATCAAAACACATTATACACCCACGTATCAGCAGCGAATACATGATTAATCAACACATATATGAAAGGATACAATAGATCAGTGGAGTTTGCTGAGGGGAGGATGGCTCATAATAGTGGCTGGAACGGCGCGTGTGTTTGCTGTATTTGATACCATTCCGCTCCAGCCATTAACACAAGCCCATCCCCAAATAAMGTTCCACCAACCTCCRGTGCTGTAGATGTATTCRGCTAGATATTGTTGTCCAAGAAAGCGAAGGTAACCTTCCTAAATGATTACCACCACGTAGCACTCACGTCGGTACTCATGAAGTGCTTTGAAAGGCTGGACATGGCTCACATCAACAGCATCCTCCCGGATACCCTAGACCCACTCCAATTCGCATACCGGCCCCAACAGATCCACAGATGACGCAATCTCAATCGCACTTCACACTGCCCTTTCCCACCTGGACAAAAGGAACACCTATGTGAGAATGCTGTTTGTTAACTATATCTCAGCGTTCAACACCATAGTGCCCACGAAGCTCATCACTAAGCTAAGGACCCTGGGACTAAACACCTCCCTCTGCAACTGGATCCTGGACTTTCTGACTGGTTGCCCCCAGGTAGTAAGGGTAGGCAACAACACATCTGCTACGCTGATCCTCAACACTGGGGCCCCTCAGGGGTGTGTASTTAGTCCACTCCAGTACTCCCTGTTCARCCACGACTGCATGGCCAAACACGACTCCAACACCGTTATTAAGTTTGCTGACGACACAACAGTGGTCATCGACAACGATGAGACCGCCTATTGGGAGGAGGTCAGAGAACTGGCAGTGTGGTGCCAGGACAACAACCTCTCCCTCAATGTGAYCAAGACAAAGGAGCTGATTGTGGACTACAGGAAAAAGTGGGCCAAACAGGCCCCCATTAACATCAACGGGGCTGTAGTGGAACGGGTCGAGAGTTTCAAGTTCCTTGGTGTCCACATCACCAACGATCTATCATGATCCAAACACACCAAGACAGTTGTGAAGAGGGCACGACCAAATCTTTTCCCCCTCAGGAGACTGAAAAGATTTGGCATGGGTCCCCAGATCCTCAAAGGTTCTACAGCTGCACCATCGAGAGCATCCTGACCGGTTGCATTACAGCCTYGTATGGCAATTACTCAGCATCTGACCATAAGACGCTAGAGGGTAGTGCGTATGGCCCAGTACATCAATGGGGCCAAGCTTCCTGCCATCCAGGACCTAATATAATAGGCGGTGTCAGAGGAAAGCCCATAAAATTGTCAGACCAGTCACCCAAGTCATAGACTGTTTTCTTTGCTACCGCACAGCAAGCGGTACCGGAGCGCCAAGTCTAGGACCAAAAGGCTCCTTAACAGCTTCTACCCCCAAGCCATAAGACTGCTGAACAATTAATCAAATGGTCACCGGACTATTACATTGACCCCCCCCATTTGTTTTGTACACTGCTGCTACTTACTGTTTATTATCTATGCATAGTCACTTCACCCCTACRTGCATGTACAAATTACCTCTAACCTGTACCCCCACACATTGACTTGTTATTGTTACTTTTTATTATTTTTTACTTTAGTCTACTTGGTAYATATTTTATTAACTCTTCTTGAACTGCACTGTTGGTTAAAGACTTGTAAGCATTTCACGGTAAAATCTACACTTCTTGTATTCGGTGCATGTGACAAAGTTTGATTTGATTTTGTATTAACCTGCATCTGCACTAATGTACCACCAGAGGGCAGCAAAGTATTAGAAACCATTGATAAAGCACAGCAAGTCAAGTGAACAGAGCCTCATCTCAATGAACAGAGTAGACCTGCATTTGTTTATTACAGTGTGATTGGTTCAAATAAATCAATAACATGCTGTTACCCACTGATTGCGCTTACTTATTTTCTTTGTTGTGCCAATCACATTTCTGAAGTGAAATAGCCACCGCAGGTTTATCTACCTCACCAGGTGTACCTGGAGCGTCTGCTGACCTACGCTGAGATAGACATCTGTCCATGTAACTGGAAGCGCATTGTACTGGGGGCCATCCTGCTGGCCTCCAAGGTGTGGGATGACCAGGCTGTCTGGAACGTAGATTACTGCCAGATCCTCAAAGACATCACCGTGGAGGACATGTACGTCTGCCACAGTTGTCACTTTTATATAGAGTCATTACACACAATATACCCTTTTTTCACTATTGTGCCAACCTGAACCGTACTGTGCTGGTTCCGATGTCATCTTTTCACATTGAAGGAAGAGGCTCATTGGCAGTCATTCTTTTGAGTCATGTCCAGGTGGAGGACAGACGTAGACCGCCTTCCTGGTCTGATGATCAGTCATTGGGCGGTGGTCTGTAGACTGGTATAGTAGTCTTGTCTCTAGCTCTGATCAGGGCTGTGTGATGTGGGCCCCTGTGTTAGGATCAAACTGAGAGGAGACTACAGAGGGAGAGAGGCACGGAGGCTGAGTGAGGTTGTGTTCAGAAGGCAATCTCAAAGCAATCAGTAGGCTGCTCCTCACTACACTACTGGCCATCATTCTAGTAGGTTTTGGAGTGTGTTGTATGTCTCATTTGTTTAACAGTACACGTGTGTACATGTTTTTCTGTGTGTGTGCTCTCCCTCTCTTCTCGCGGTCTAGTTTCATCTCCTCCATTGAAGTGCTCTTTGTGAGCTGGGCCAAGGACTGGCGGGGGTAGGAAAGGGGAGGGAGGGTCTGGAGTGGCTCTCACCGCTACTACATAATGGCCCCAGCCCTCGCCCGCTCCATTAGTTTCCCTGGGAGACCAGCCTTCCAATACACACACACACACACACACACACACACACACCAACCTTCAGCCACCCTGGCCCTCTCATGTCTCCTTTCCCACAAAGCATCCTGGATGCTGTCTCCATGGTGACCGGCATGCCGCTCTTATTCATTGTCGTGAAGATGAGGATGATGAGGGGGATCTGTACAGGGAGAGACATGATATACCTGAAGCAAGCCGCTCTGTCAGAAAGCCAGTATGGTCTTCACTGCAGGACAGTTAGAATGAATAGCCCTCATGTACCGTTCTCCTTGCTGCTCCAGGGAAAGACAAGTGGAGTTTGCTATTGATTAGATTGATGCCCTGAGGGCTTGCCTGTGGATGAAGCTACCCCTATCACTGATCTAAAGTCCATTTGGRATTTCTCCCCCACTGATTGTCAGGGTTATTATTTCATTTGGGGAGGTTGATCCTATAGCTGTGCCTAAGAGCAACTTTTACTAGGAATGTTTAACCATGTTTCCCTCGCTCTCTCCCCTTTCAGGAACGAGATGGAACGCCAATTCCTGGAGCTGCTGCAGTTCAACATCAACGTCCCGGCTAGTGTTTATGCCAAGTACTACTTCGACCTGCGCTCTCTGGCTGACGACAACAACCTCCGCTTCCCACTGGAGACACTCGGCAACGAGAGGGCACAGAAACTGGAGGTACGGCAATGAGGGGTAGTTAAAGGGTGGTGGGTGGGAGAGGGCTATGATGGAGCTTACAGGTATCAGTAGAGGTTTGAGAATGCGTCACAGAAAAGATGGTAGCAGAGAGGGACACATAAGAGTTGTAGAAAGGGAATTTAACCAGTCCATTAGGTTTGAAGCCACAGTGACTAGTCACTCATCCCTGTGTGTGTGTGTGTGTGTGTGTGTGTGTTCAGGCCATCTCCAGACTGTGTGAGGACAAGTATAAGGACCGGAGCCGAGCAGCCATGAGGAGGTCCTTTAGCGCTGACAACCTGGTGGGCATCCGCTGCTCCAATGCTGTACTCTCATAGGCCAGCCATACTACAGTGCTGTTCTCTCATTGGACAAATGTCACTCGAATGCTGTTCTCTTATTGGACAGCCATACACCAATGTTGTGCTCACTGGACAGCGACACAATATCTGACCTCTACGGCCTAACCAACAAACACTCCAGGATACCTAACCATGACTCGCCACAAACCCCATACCAACTCGTACCTCTCAGGGATTTGTCGTTGGCAGCCKCTCATGCCCCCTCCCCTGACTGGCCGGTCCCAGACCCCTGTGCAAAAAAACGTATTCACTACAGAGAGAAAAGAAAAGACTCCTTTCCTGTTTATTAAAAAAAAAAKAATTGCTTACTATGTAGGCTGCTAGCTGTGACATTTTTTTCTGTTTTTAAATGGAAAAATAATTTGCAGATGGAGTATTTTAAATAAACACTAATCATGAAACATCCGTGTGGCTTTCATTGGAGTGGAGATGAGACTATGCAAGAGTGGCACAGCGCATTGTAAAAATGTACATTTTACTTTACACATCAAATGACACATACTCAGAAACAGATTGGTCCACAGTTTAATTCTCTATCAGTCAGAGACAAATGAAACGAGTGAAAGAATGCATTTTCATAAATATCTATTTAAAGAAATCTGACATTTCATTCTTGGAGAATTAAGTACACACAACGATGCAGTCCAGACTCCTATGGAAGGATGCCAAAGCCGATGTACAAATGATGGGGTAGAACACACACAGAGGAAACAGGCTAATAAATGAAACAGACACTGGACCATTTACACATTAGTCTGGTTAGAAAAACAATGAGGCACACGACAACTTGGACAAGCACAGCAGAGTAAAACGGCTACTTGACAAGGTTTTGGTTCACCCAGAGTTTTGGTTCAACCATACTCTGGCTCTCCACCACAGTTCCTATAGATGATTAGTATATCAAGTGTGAGAAGACAGTTTTTGATGTCTGCAGGATACCATTGAACAGAAATGTTTTGCCATTTTTTGTAAACCTCTGACTTGTAAAACTCACAAGATAAGTACTGACACGGTCATTGAAAATGTATACAGAGCCCTAAGAGATACATAAGTTCACCATTGGGTTGGTGTGAACAGTTCCTGTGTGTACCACTAGGGGCAGTAACACAATGGCAAAGGACTCACTGAGCAAAAGCCAGGTGCACTTTGAGACTACTCTCTTCTGGCCTGGGAGACTGATCTGACAGACAGTAGTCTCTCCAAACCACTTTACAACATGTTCAGTATCAAGGCTATTCCAAAGCACTACATTTACTGCAATGGCTATTATGGGGCTTGTGGTTTTTTAGAGGTTACCTTTGACATTGATTTCTAAAATAAAATAATACACTGTTTGAGAAAAGTATAGACTTCATAACTGTTGTTTACTGGTACATTGCTCCACATCCATACTCTGATTACCTCTTGGGAGGCTGTTTTACCATAACTCCAGTCCAGCAACTGGTCAACAGTTGGGCTAGAGGTCCTCATCCTACTATTGTACTGACCGGCTAGGTTGTTCACAGACCGGCCAGTCAACCAAGCTGGATTTACCAGGCAGAATATGGCAAAGATTTTGTGCATTGGTACATACTGATTGATTCAACTCGAGCAGCATACAAACACATCCATACCACATATGTACTTGATTCATACAGAATATTGTGATTTAAATCACGGGATCATGCTGAAAATAAAAAATATATATTTTCATCAGTGTTCCTCGAGTTTTGTTTTCACCCATTACGGACTCAGTGTCCACAATGAATAATACCCTGGATAATGGGGGCATTCTGGGCCAGCTCAATCCATAATCTTTTATAGAGCATCATACACAGTACCAGTCAAAAGTTTGGACACACCTACTCATTCAAGGGTTTTTCTTTGTTTTTACTATTTTATACATTGTAAATTAAAAGTGGAGACATCAAAACTATGAAATAACACATATGGAATCATGTAGTAACCAAAAAAGTGTTAAACAAAGCAAAATATATTTGAGATTCTTCAAAGTAGGCACCCTTTGCCTTGATGACAGCTTTGCACACTCTTGGCATTCTCTCAACCAGCTTCATGAGGTAGTCACCATTTCAATCAACAGGTGTGCCTTGTGAAAAGTTCATTTGTAGAATTTCTTTCCTTCTTAATGCATTTGAGCCAATCAGTTGTGTTGTGACAAGGTAGGGGTGGTATACAGAAGCTAGCGCAAGAACTTTGAAAGTTTCTTCAAGTGCAGTCGCAAAAACCATCAAGCACTATAATGAAACTGGCTCTCATGAGGACTGCCACAGAAAAGGAAGACCCAGAGTTACCTCTGCTGCAGAGGATAAGTTCATTTGAGTTAAATGCACCTCAGATTGCAGCCCAAATAAATGCATCACAGTTCAACTAACAGACACATCTCAAAATCAACTGTTCAGAAGAGACTGCGTGAATCAGGCCTTCATGGTCGAATTACTGCAAAGAAACCACTACTAAAGGACACCAATAAAAAGAGACTTGCTTGGGCCAAGAAACACGAGCAATGGACATTAGACCYGTGGAAATCTGTCCTTTGGTCTGATGAGTCCAAATTTGAGATATTTGGTTCCAACCGCCGTGTCTTTGTGAGACGCAGAGTAGGTGAACGGATGATCTCCACATGTGTGGTTCCCACCGTGAAGCATGGCAGAGGAGGTGTGATGGTGTGGGAGTGCTTTGCTGGTGACACTGTCTGTGATTTATTTAGAATTCAAGGCACACTTAACCAGCATGGCTACCACAGCATTCTGCAGCGATACGCCATCCCATCTGGTTTGCACTTAGTGGGACTATTGTTTGTTTTTCAACAGGACAATGACCCAACACACCTCCAGGCTGTGTAAGGGCTATTTGACCAAGAAGGAGAGTGATGGAGTGTTGCATCAGATGACCTGGCCTCCACAATCACCCAACCTCAACCCAATTGAGATGGTTTGGGATGAGTTGGACCAAACATTGAAGGAAAAGCAGCCAACAAGAGCTCAGCATATGTGGGAACTCCTTCAAGACTGTTGGAAAAGCATTCCAGGTGAAGCCGATTGAGAGAATGCCAAGAGTGTGCAAAGCTGTCATTAAGTCAAAGGGTGGTTACTTTGAAGAATCTAAAATCTAAAATATATTTTGAGTTGTTTAACACTTTTTTGTTTACTACATGATTCCATATGTGTTATTTCATAGTTCTGATGTCATCACTATTATTCTACAATGTAGAAAATAGCTTCAAAAAATGTAAAAACCTTGAATGAGTAGGTGTGTCCAAACTTTTGACTGGTACTGTATACAGGAATAAATAGTGAGTAATCTCTAATGGTTCAGATAGATTGACAGGAGTACTGGTTTATACACATAAAAACACATCTCCATTTTCCCCCTCTCAGAGAATGTTCTAGTGGCTCTTTTGAAGTAGTGGTACTTTACCAAAGCAGTAAGGCGCATCAGAAGTACCACAGAGTTCATATGATACAAACGTTCCATTTCTTTCCTGTTAAAACACATTTGTGTCTGTTCTTCATGTTCCAAGAAGAAGAGCTAGTGAGGCTGGTTGGTCAATAAATGTTCTATTTAGAACCTGTGGAATTACTTGGTTATCTCCTTGTCCTCTGTCCCTTTTCCTTCCAGAGAGCTGTATGGTGTTTTTATCACAGTCACCATCTTGTCCAATTTCCAGGTGAGGCACGTTCACAGTCAACATAGGACAGGGGGCTATCACTGGACATGTGCATTCGTGGCTCCTCTACCCTCTAGGGTCCCGTTCACACGTGTGAGGGCAGGGCAGGTTTGTGGTAGGACCCTGGTGGCAGGGCCACACTGGGGTGTCCTGTGAGGGCCGTACTGGCCTCGCTGTACATGGAGGGGGGTGCGGTGGGCTTGGAGGCCCAGCAGAGGCAGCAGCGAGCGGTGAACCTCCTCCACGACTCCAGGGTCTTTCCGGACCAGATCCACACACCGGACGTAATCCCCACCACCAGACACATGAAGTATTTCAACATGAAGACGGCGTAGTCGGGCCCCAGGCCCAGCCTCTGTCTCTCAGCCTGACAGGAGCAGGATAGAGCCCGGTCCCAACCAGGCCTGTAGTGCTGCTCGTACACCAGGCAGGCTACTACTATAGTAGCAGGAACKGTGTAAAGCACCGTYAACAARCCYATCCMGATCATKAGCTTCTCCAGTTTYTCRGTCTTGGTCCCTCCCTGTTTGATGATGCTGCGGATGCGGAACAGAGACACAAAGCCCGCTAGGAGGAACAGGGAGCCGGTGAAGAGGTAGACCACCAGGGGAGCTAACACAAATCCCCGCAGGCTCTCCAGACTCTGGTTCCCCACGTAGCAGATCCCCACCACTGGGTCTCCGTCCACAGAGCTCAGAGCGAGGACGACGATGGACTTGACGCTGGGGATCAGCCAGGCAGCCAGGTGGAAGTACTGGGAGTAACCAGCGATCGCCTCGTTGCCCCACTTCATGCCCGCGGCCAGGAACCAGGTGAGGGAGAGCACCACCCACCAGATGGAGCTGGCCATGCTGAAGAAGTAGATGAGCAGGAAGACCAGGGTACACAGGGGTGGGCCAGTGGTGTCATACAGGATGTGCTGCTGGTCTCCGCTCCCAGTGCACGCCACCCTCTCGTGACCCGCCACTAGTCTTATAATATAGCCCAGGGAGACAAAAAGGTAGCAGGCAGCCAGGAAGATGATGGGTCTCTCAGGGTACTGGAAGCGCTCCATGTCGATGAGGAAGGTGGCAACGGTGGTCAGGGTGGAGACGAAGCACAGGACGGACCACAGGCCGATCCAGAAGGTGGTGAAGGTGCGTTCGTCCTGGGAGAAGTAAGGGTGGTGGCAGGGCTGGGCACAGTTATCCACAGGGCCAGTGTGGACCCGGTTGTATAAGGGGTGGGCGTCTTTCTTGATAGGCACCAGAGGGTCCCGACAGCGGCAGTCCCGGTCACACTCCTGGGGGGCGGGGGGTTTGGGGGCGGGCTGCCTGCGGCGGGTGCCTTTGGGGGTGGGTTTGGGCAAGGGAGGGGAAAGGGTGGTGGTCTCGCTACTGTTCTGTTCCATACACAGAGTCTCGTCTCCCAGCTGAGGCAGCTGCTCACAGCTCATCCTCTCTGGCCACTCAAAACCATACTGGATCATGAGGGGTGAGCAGCCTCGCTTGGCCCGCTCACATACAGAGCGGCAGGGGGGCAGGGGCTTCTTGTAGTCCTGCAGACAGATAGGGGTGTACATGGAACACAGGAAGAAGAGCAGATCTGGGGAGCAGTGGATGCGGACCAAGGGCCAGAACTGATGGACCTCCAGCCCCACCTCCTCCTGGGTGTCGTGGTTGAACTGGTTGGGCATGTAGGTGAGGTTGTATCCGATGCCCTTACACATGGGCACCGTGATGGGCTCACACACTATATCCTTGGAGGCAGTTTGCGCGAGCCGGGGCAGCTGGGAGAGGAGCAGCGCGAGCAACCAACGGACGACACCGCATAGCGGGGTTTTTACTGTGGTCGCCATTGGAAAGTGGGATATTTCCAGAAAGAAATATAGGTAGAAAAATTGCACTGTGTGCTGTGGATTTGAGTATTTTCTCAGCTCAGTCCTTCCTTTAATTTATGACTGCATCTCGGAAATATGAAATCCCAGGAGAGAGTAATTGCTCCAGCAGCATGCCCAGAGTCCTCTGTTCTATAAATCACCGACAAGTTTCATTCCAGACCACAAGTTTCTGTTCCAACAGCACGAGCACCTTTCGAATGAACCATGGTGATTATAAATGCAGTTAAGGTCCGGGAAAAAAATCTAAATAAACGTTCACTGTTGTTTAATCCAACGAATCAATTAAACATGTGTGAGGATTTCGAAAGATGGACTAAAGCACCAAGTCGAGTGTCTAAAGAGGTCGAATTGTAAATCATTCACCAAGCTTTACAATTACATGAGTTTAAAATGAATTTCCTCTTTACTTGCAGTTAGGTCACGCGCCAATAAATGTAACAACTGTAACCGCAGGCTTAATCCGGAAACGATTTCCTATTCCTAGTTTGTATCCCGCATGACAGGTGAAGTCACCCGTGCCTCGGTCACAGCAGCTCTATATTCAATAAAAAACAGTTGGAAGCAAAAATGTTTGAATACATTTTAGGAAAATYATGTGTTTAATTTGAAGTCCAGATTAAAATCCAATAAAAACAGAATCCACTCTTTATGCAGCCGCTCTCGGGGTCCTAATGTAGAGGTAGAAAACAGGTTTACACTCCTCTCTATCCAAAYTTTGGGAAACTCGTTACGCTTGCCTTTGTCCGATCACTTGGATAACCACAAAGACGTTTTATTCCAAACTAAKGCACTTGTTTTCCAAATTTGTATCCAATGATATTAGCAGGTATCACTGTGTTGCGCTACACATCTCACTGCGCTGGAGCCGAAATAACTCAGGAGACCCCTCTCGTCCCGCTACAGAACGCCCACCTCATTCAGAGCGCCAGTCCTCGAGCACTCGGTTTCATTGCCCAGGACTGTTTGGATAGTTTTACCACGCCTACTCGCACTTCAACGCCGCGCCCCTTGTACCTTTTGTGCCAATCAGGACCTGAGTTGTGGGCGACAATATTGACCAAATCAGTTCAATTATGGACTAAGATGTAGCCCACCGGATGTGGAGGGACAGGTGGCATTTGGAGACGTAACGCACCTGCACTTCAAGGGAAAGTATGATGGTGAAAAAAATAAAGTATGATAACACACACCAAATATGCCATACTCTAGATGTATACTGTGGGCTGAATACAACCTTTTGAGTAGTATGTAGGGAAATGTAGCCTACATACCCTCAGTATGTGAACTTGTGATCCAGATGATGGCAGCCAGACCCTACTGTAGTGTAGTCTTAATACAGGATTTCACACAATACATGGATGCAGCRAGCAGGTTGTATATGTATATGCACCGTGGGTCAAACAAATAGCTAAAGAGTCAATGTAGGGACAAATYAAGGGTGGGGATTGTCTTGGAGAGGGTGTGTYTGTGTATTCATGGGTCCCTGTATAGTGTGTGTTTACCCTAAGGGCCTATTCCAGCAAAGGAATGAAGTGGCATGAAACTCGTCTGATTAGCTATTAAAATGCAGCCTGAATGATCAACACACACCTGCAGAAAAAGGAACTACATCCCCTTGACATCACTTCCTATAGGTCCCTAGGGTCAGTCTCAGCTTTGCACATGGTCAGGAAAAACGAATTCATATAATAATAACATAATATATGCCATTTAGCAGACACTTTTATCCTAAACGACTTACAGTCATGCGTGCGTACATTCTTACATACGGGTGGTCCCGGGAATCAAAGCAAGCGCCAAAGCTGGGGAACAATAATAAGTTAAGGGGAGGGGAGAGGAGAGGAAGGGGAAGAGTGGACCCTAAGGTCCCCAGTTCGAGTACTATACAATTAGTATCTTGCAATTAGTATCTTAAATATTCAGTTATCTGTTGCAGTTTCTTGTGGACTGCATATTACCTGATATAATTATAAATTCATCACATTCCACTGGGCACAGATGTCAATTCAATTTGGTTCCCACGTCATTTCAATGAAACTACGTTGAACCAACGTAGTAGTTCAACGTAGTAGTTCAACGTAGTAGTTCAACGTAGTTTCATTGGATTGACGTGGGAACCAAATAGATTCTACCCAGGTGTGCCCAGTGGGAAGGAAGCTAGTGGTTTGTGACACACGAGAACAACCGTGGGTTAATGCTCAGTCTGATTTACTGGATGACCCTAATTTTAGAAAGATAAAAAGGGCTGGAGTATAGCAGGGTCTATATGGAAACTTCCAGCAGGGTCTATATGGAAACTAGTGACGCGTTGTCACTCAAGTTTTTTTGCATGGGAGGACTTGGCTGGCAGCAGACTGGGCTGTGGGTGAAGCAGGCCAGGTATTGGTGGCAGCAGACTTGACACTGGAGGAAGCAGGTTGGACTGTAGTGGGAGCAGTTTGGGTGGGCCTGGCAGCAGAGAAGTCAGCAGTGGTGGTGTTAGTGAAGCCATCCAAAAGACTAGCCTCTGGGGTCCATTGAATAGTCCTGAATATCAGTCTCTTCTGAGTCAGGTCCATGTCATGTATGGCCTTCCCAGTCTGCCTGAGCAGGTTGTCCACACACCAATCAGCTCTCCTGAGAATGACAAAGACAACTGAATGCAAAACAAGCCAAAAATAGATTAATATGATTACTCACAATATCTTAATAAAATCAAAACACTGACACAGTTTTAAAAACAATATTAGTTAAGAAATGACAGCGTGTTTGTACTGAGGTTCCTCTTAGAGGCTCTATCAGAGGAGAGCACTTAGAGACTCTATCAGAGGAGAGCACTTAGAGCTCTATCAGAGGAGAGCACTTAGAGCTCTATCAGAGGAGAGCACTAGAGCTCTATCAGAGAGAGCACTTAGAGCTCTATCAGAGGAGAGCACTTAGAGACTCTATCAGAGGAGAGCACTTAGAGTCTATCAGAGGAGAGCACTTAGAGACTCTATCAGAGGAGAGCACTTGAGACTTACGAGCTTAGAGCTCTATCAGAGGAGGCACTAGAGGCTCTATCAGAGGAGAGCACTTAGAAGACTCTATCAGAGGTAAGCAATTACGAGACTCTATCAGAGGAGAGCACTTAGAGACTCTATCAGAGGAGAGCACTTAGGAACTCTATCAGAGGAGAGCACTTAGAGACTACTATCAGAGGAGAGCACTCAGAAGCTCTAGAAGAGCTGGCGGTGCCCATTAGAAACAGCAGAGTGGCTGTCTTCACAGAGGATGTAGCAGAGGGGGTCTGGGAGAAAGGCGAGGTGGTCTTCACAGAGGCTGTAGCAGGGCTGGAGAAGGGCCGAGAGGAAGGGGAAATGGTAGAAGATTATTATATAACCTAATATGAAAATGATTTGAGGGTGAACAGTATTAACCAAACAAGCTCTTGACAGGTTAAGCTATATAATATTTTCCCAAACAGGCTTCCTAGGCACATCATGCTGAAATGCTAAAGGGAAATATGTGTATGAATACCGACAATATGGTCATGCGATATTTCAAACATGACACACAATACTTTTTCTCCATCATGTTTGATTGATGTAAGTTCTAGGTATTAGTTCTAAAATGACAACAGTGTATGATGTAGCAGGTACAATTCCACTCACAGACAGGGGTGCAGGGATTGGGGTACTCAGACGCTGTGTAGTGGTGGGGGKACTCAGAGAGGCTGTAGAGAACTTGGCCGGGCTACGGACATCTATGTAGTTACATTAAGATTATTTAAGGTTATACTGTTATAAAAACAGATCAATACAAGCCAAGCTTTTGACAGGTTAGTCTGTATTTGATTTACATGAGCAGGCTTTCTTAACTGACTTGCCTAGTTAAATAAAGGTTAAAGAAATAAAAAATTAAAAGGCTTCCTTGCCAAGTTAAGGTTTGGTCTTACTGCAGAAACGAGAGCCTCCAAAAACMTTGCTTATTGAACTGCAAAAGAGAAAGAAAAACCTAATAGTAAAAAAAGAAATGTAACATTTACCATTGACAACAAGTTCAATTGCAGTCCTCAATGGAGGAGTCTGAACAGCAGACACAGACACAGGCACTGGCGAAGCTGTAGATAGAGACCTGCTTCAAATATAGGGGGGAAAATACAGAGACAACACTAGAGTATGGTATCTAATTTCAGTAAATCAGAAAAGAGAATGCATGTTCGTTTAGCCTGTAAGCTTTATTCATTTGATCTCCTGGGGGTGAAATCCACAGACACATCTCTGAAGCCCCCCGAGCAGAGTTGTCCATGGACCTGCATTGGACAATTCTCTATCTGTAACAATACATAAGCAAGCCTGTTATGAAGTCACCTGCTGGTGACTMCACCATCTCCCAGAACTCACAAGCAGCTCACCCCACTACCCATCCCCCACACCCAAAACCTTGAGTCAAGGGGTGATGAACTCTACCTCTCTCTGGAACTTTTGTTAACCTGTTGTGATTGGTTGACAAGATCACAGCTTGGGACTTTGACACTGTGTATACTCTTTGTTACAATATGCAATGACAATTTGATGGCCAAATATTATAATAAAGTTGCTGTTCATTAGTAGTAAAGGCCTATATTTAATGACAGCTTTTTCTAGTAATACAGTATGTTTTCTAGACGAACAAAAAGTACAAAAGCACACGGTGTCGCCCCACCTCCCGCCTGCAGTGTGCCGGAGTCCTCCTTAGGACTAGCTGGCTAAGCTAGCACACAGTGCCCTTCTTTTAGACATCTGAAACCAACAGGATGGATGTATAACACTACCACAAGAACAATTAGCAATACACAGCAAAGCTAATGTAAACTATGCTAATATAGTCAGCCTACAAGAATACATGGTGTTAGCAAATAGTCAATTTAGGCTATGAAATAGGGTGCAGGCCAGGCAGCAGGCTGTTAGCCAGCCTGCCAGCTTAATGGAGTCTGCCACTAGCGCACTCAGTGTAGTCAGCTCAGCTATCCCCATTGAGACCGTGCCTGTGCCTCGACCTAGGTTGGGCAAAACTAAACATGGCGGTGTTCGCCTTAGCAACTCTCACTAGAATAAAGACCTCTCCATTCCTGCCATTATTGAAAGAATCGTGATACCTCACATCTCAAAATAGGGCTATCTTAATGTTAGATCCCTCACTTCAAAAGGCAGTTATAGCCAATGAACTAATCACTGATCATAATCTTATGTGATTGCCTGACTGAAACATGGCTTAAGCCTGATGATTACTGTGTTAAATGAGGCCTCACCTCTCTGGTTACACTAGTGACCATTCCCCGTGCATCCCCAAAGCGGAGTGTTGCTAACATTTACAAATAGCTTCAATTTACAAAATAACCAATGCGTCTTTTGAGCTTTCAGTCATGAAAACTATTTAGCCTACTCAATCACTTTTTATAGCTACTGTTTACAGGCCTCTGGGCCATATACAGCATTCCTCACTGAGTTCCCTGAATTCCTATCGGTACCTTGTATCATAGCAGATAATATTCTAAATTTTGGTGATGTTAATATTCACATGGAAAAGTCCACAGACCCACTCCAAAAGGCTTCGAGCCATCATCGACTCAGTGGGTTTGTCCACATGTCTTCTGACCTACTCACTGTCACAGTCTCCTGGACCTATGTTTTGTCCCATGGAATAAAATGTTTGGATCTTAATGTTTTTCCTCATAATGCTGGCTATCGGACCACATTTTATTACATTTGTAATCGCAACCAAATAATCTGTCAGACCCCAACCAAGGAGTCATCAAGTCGTGCTATAAATTTCTCAGACAACCCAAAGATCCTTGATGCCCTTCCAGACCCCCTTCGTCCTATCCAGGACGTCAAGAGGACAAAAATCAGTTAACCGCCTAACTGAGGAACTCAATTTAACCTTGCAATACCTAGATGCAGTTGCACCCTAAAAACTAAAAACATTTGTCATAAGAAACTAGCTCCCTGGTATACAAAATACCCAGCTTAAGCAGTTCCGAAACATTTAAAATGTGAACGGAAATGCGCCACACCAAACTGGAAGTCTTCCGCACGCTTGAAAGACGGTACCGCAGTATCGAAGGCCCTCATGCTGCTCGATCATCTATTTTTCAAACTTAATTGAGGAAATAAGAACAATCCAAAAAATTTATTTTTGATACTGTCGCAAAGCTAAACCAAACAAGCATCTCCCCAGATAGATGGCTTTCACTTCACCAGTGATAAATCATCTGAACTTCTTTGAGGAAAAGTCATGATCATTTAGAAAGCAAATTACGGACTCTCTTTAATCTGCATATTCCTCAAACTCAGTTGTCCTAGTCTGCAACAACTCCCAGGACCTAGAATCAAGAGAGACACTTAAGTGTTTTAGTACTATATCTCTTGACATAATGATGAAAAAATCATGGCCTCTAAACCTTCAAGCTGCAATACTGGACCTTATTCAACTAAACTACTGAAGAAGCTGCTCCTGTGCTTGCCCCCTATGTTGAACATAATAAACGGCCTCTATCCACCGATGTGTACCAAACTCACTAAAAGTGGCAGTAATAAAGCCTCTCTTGAAAAAGCAGACCTGACCCAGAAAAATATAAAAACTATCGGCCTATATCGAATCTTCCATCCTCTCAACATTTTTTAGAAAAAGCCTGTTGCACAGCAACTCACTGCCTTCCTGAAGACAAACAATGTATACGAAATGCTCAGTCTGTTTTTAGACCCCATCATAGCACTGAGACTGCACTTGTGAAGTGGTAAATTACCTTTTAATGGCGTCAGACCGAGAGCTCTGCATCTGTCCTCGTGCTCCTAGACGTTAGTGCTGTTTTGATACCATCGATCACACATTCTTTTTGGAGAGATTGGAAACCAAATTGGTCTACACGGACAAGTTCTGGCCTGTTTAGTCTTATCTGTCGGAAAATATATCAGTTTGTCCTCTGACAAATCATCTGGAAATTTCCGTGTTCCTCAAGGTTCCATTTTAGGACCACTATTGTTTCACATATATATTTACCTCTTTGGGATGTCAATCGAAAACATAATGTTAACTTTACAATGCTTTGCGCGATGACACACAGCTGTACATTTCAATAAAATGGTGAAGCCCCAAATTGCCCTCGCTAGAAGCCGTGTTCAGAAAAAAGGAAGTGGATGGCTGCAACGTTCTACTTTTAAACTCGGACAAAACAGATGCTTGTTCTAGGTCCCCAGAAACAAAGAGATCTTCTGTTGAATCTGACAATTAATCTTGATGGTTGTACAGTCGTCTCAAATAAAACTGTGAATGACCTCGGCGTTACTCTGGACCCTGATCTCTCTTTTGACGAACATATCAAGACTGTTTCAAGGACAGCTTTTTTCCATCTACGTAACATTGCAAAAATCAGAAACTTTCTATCCAAAAATTATGCAGAAAAATTAATCCATGCTTTTGTTACTTCTAGGTTAGACTACTGCAAGACTCTACTTTCCGGCTACTGGATAAGCACTAAATAAACTTCAGTTAGTGCTAAATACGGCTGCTAGAACTCTGACTAGAACCAAAAAATAGATCATATTACTCCAGTGCTAGCCTCCCTACACTGGCTTCCTGTTAAGGCAAGGGCTGATTTCAAGGTTTTACTGTTAACCTACAAAGCGTTACATGGGCTTGCTCCTACTTATCTTACCGTTTTGGTCCTGCCATACATACCTACACGTACGCTATGTCACAAGACGCAGGCCTCCTAATTGTCCCTAGAATTTCTAAGCAAACAGCTGGAGGCAGGGCTTCTCCTATAGAGCTCCATTTTTATGAATGGTCTGCCTACCCATGTGAGAGACGCAGACTCGGTCTCAACCTTTAAT
This sequence comes from Salvelinus sp. IW2-2015, assembly GCF_002910315.2. Lineage (NCBI taxonomy): Eukaryota > Metazoa > Chordata > Actinopteri > Salmoniformes > Salmonidae > Salvelinus > Salvelinus sp. IW2-2015. Next base: position 21,365,252 of record NC_036839.1, read on the forward strand.
TCTTTACTGAAACTCATCTCTTCAGTAGGTCCTATGATTGAGTGTTAGTCTGGTCCAGGAGTGTGAAGGTGAACGGAAAGGCACTGGAGCAACGAACCGCCCTTGCTGTCTCTGCCTGGCCGGTTCCCCTCCACTGGGATTCTCTGCCTCTAACCCTATTACAGGGGCTGAGTCACTGGCTTACTGGTGCTCTTCCATGCCGTCCCTAGGAGGGGTGCGTCACTTGAGTGGGTTGAGTCACTGACGTGATCTCCTGTCCTAGTTGGCGCCCCCCCTTGGGTTGTGCCGTGGCGGAGATCTTTGTGGGCTATACTCGGCCTTGTCTCATGGTAAGTTGTGTGTTGAAGTATCCTCTGTGGTGTGGGGACTGTGCTTTGGCAAAGTGGGTGGGGTTATATCCTGCCTGTTTGGCCCTGTCCGGGGGTATCATTGGATGGGCTACAGTGTCTCCTGACCCCTCCTGTCTACGCTCCAGTATTTATGCTGCAGTAGTTTATGTGTCGGGGGCTAGGTCAGTCTGTTATATCTGGAGTACTTCTCCTGTCTTATCTGGTGTCCTGTGTGAATTTAAGTATGCCTCTCTCTAATTCTCTCTTTCTTTCTCTCTCTTCTTTCTCTCTCTCTCGGAGGACCTAGCCCTAGGACCATGCCTCAGGACTACCTGGCATGGACTCCTTGCGTCCCCAGTCCACCTGGCCGTGCTGCTGCTCCAGTTTCAACTGTTCTGCCTGCGGCTCTGGAACCCTGACCTGTTCACCGGATGTGCTACCTGTCCCAGACCTGCTGTTTTCAACTCTCTAGAGACAGCAGGAGCGGTAGAGATACTCTTAATGATCGGCTATGAAAAGCCAACTGACATTTACTCCTGAGGTGCTGACTTGTTGACCCTCGACAACCACTGTGATATTATTATTTGACCATGCTGGTCATTTATGAACATTTGAACATCTTGGCCTGTTCTTATCTCTCCACCCAGCACAGCCAGAAAGGAATGCGCACCCCTCATAGCCTGGTTCCTCTCTAGGTTTCTTCCTAGTTGATGCTTTGAGCGGAAGTTTCCTAGCCACCGTGCTTCTACACCTGCATTGCTTGCTGTTTGGGGTTTTAGGCTGGGTTTCTGTACAGCACTTTGAGATATCAGCTGGTGGAAGAAGGGCTATATAAATACATTTGATTTGATATATCAGCTAGGCTCCTGAGTGGTGCAGCGGTCTAAGGCACTACATCTCAGTGCTAGAGGCGTCATTACAGACCCTGGTACGATTCCAGGCTGTATCACAACCGGCCGTGATTGGCCCAGTGTCATCCTGGGTAGACCATCATTGTGAATAAGAATTTGTTCTTAACTGACTTGCCTGGTTAAATAAAATATCATGGACTGACTGATTTTAATTCCTAAATTCCTAAACATATGTTAGCTATGGCTAGAACAAAGTTCATCCCCTGGATATCAAAGCATTATCTAACTTACCTGGCATAATAATACAGCTAGCTGGCATAATAATATAGCTACCTAGCAAAAAAAATTCWAAATGTAATGCGTGACCATACCTTAAGCTGTTTACATAGAGTGCAAACATTAGCTAGATAGCTAATAAACTTAGCTAGCAGAATAACATTTACTACAATGGGCAATAACTTAACGTTAGCAGATTGTATTATATTTTAGATCTCACCAACTTTGAGAGTTTTCTTACCTATGAAAACTAATGCTAGAGTTACTGTAACTTTACTGTACCGTTACCAGCGGTTGCTATTTAACTTCTACTGTTGGAAAACAAGTTTGCTCTGGTTAATATCACCATTGCAGTATGGTGTTTAATCTTACCTTGTGGTATGAAAAGCTGATCATTTAGGAGAAAGTTGGAGATGGTTGGCTACAGTAGCTAGCTAGCTACAGTTCTGTCTGGTTGAGTCAACCAATAGCATCACACCCCTCCATCTTTCAAAAGATGGAACGACGCTATAGGCTGAGTCCTTCTTCCAAAGAATGAGAAGCTATACATGATTGGCTTTTGAATCATGGACATGGAGATGGTGATTGGACATGGTTGACAGCCTAGCATTAGTAAAATAGCGCCAAAGTCAAAGCCATGCTCTGCGAACTGAGCTACAGAGGACCACAAGGACCCACCTTGAGGCCCTGCATTATTGGACCAGTCCAATTCTTAACATCCTGAATTATCAGTCAGTGCAGGCCGAGGTATGTAGGTAGGTAGGGAAGTAGGGAAGTAGGTAGGTAGGTAGGGGTGGCAAGTAGCCTAGTGGTTAGAGCGTTGGGCCAGTAACCGAAAGGTTACTAGATTGAATCCCCGAGCTGACAAGGTAAAAATCTGTCGTTCTGCCCCTGAACAAGGCAGTTAACCTCACTGTTCCTAGGCTGTCATTGTAAATAAGAATTTGTTCTTAACTGACTTGCCTAGTTAAATAAAAGGGCAGCCTGGTCTCAGAGAATTCTCTATTATGCTGTATGTAAATCCAGGAAAATCTATTTAGTATGACATGGTATGTATTAATTTGTGGATGTCCATCATCTAATTTCGTATGATATGTTACAAATTACAATTCTTGTGATATGTTACGAATTGCAATTCGTATGATATGTTACGAATTGCAATTTGTTGTGGCTAACGTTAGCTAGGTGGCTAACGCTAACATTAGCTAGGCTAAGGGTCAGGGCAGTGGTTCCAAAACTTTTTAAAGTCCCATACCCCTTCAAAGATTCAACCTCCAGCTGCGTACCCCCTCTAGCACCAGGGTCAGTTCAATCTCAAATGTTGTTTTTTTGCCATCATTGTAAGCCTGCCACACACACACTATACAATACATTTATTAAACATAAGAATGAGTGTGAGTTTTTGTCACAACCCGGCACGTGGGAAGCGATAAAGATCTCTTATAGGACCAGGGCACAAATAATAATAATCAATAATTTTGTTCTTTCTTTAGCCATCTTACATATAAAACCTTATTTGTTTATCAAAAAGGGTGAATAGCTCACCACAGGTTAATGAGATGGGTGTGCTTGAAAGGATGCACATAACTCTGCAATGTTGGGTTGTATTGGAGAGTCTCAGTCTTAAATCATTTCCACACACAGTCTGCGCCTGTATTTCGTTTTCATGCTAGAGAGGGCCGAGAATGCACACATACAGTTGAAGTCGGAAGTTTGCATACACCTTAGCCAAATACATTTAGTTCAGTTTTTCACAATTCCTGACATTTAATCCCCTGTCTTAGGTCAGTTGGGATCACAACTTTATTTAAAGAATGTGAAATGTAAGAATAATAGTAGAGAGAATGATTTATTTCAGCTTTTATTTCTTTCATCACATTCCCAGTGGGTCAGAAGTTTACATACACTTAATTATTATTTGGTAGGATTGCCTTCCTTTCGTTAAGTGCACCAGTACCTCCTGCAGCAAAGCACCCCCACAGCATGGTGCTGCCACCCCCGTGCTTCATGGTTGGGATGGTGTTCTTCGGCTTGCAAGCCTCCTCCTTTTTCCTCCAAACATAGCAATGGTCATTATGGTCAAACAGTTCTATTTTTGTTTTATCAGACCAGAGGACATTTCTCCAAAAAGTACGATCTATGTCCCCATGTGCAGTTGCAAACTGTAGTCTGGCTTTTTTATGGTGGTTTTAGAGCAGTGGCTTCTTCCTTGCTGAGCMGCCTTTCAGGTTATGTCAATATAGGACTCGTTTTACTGTGGAAAAAGATACTTGTGTACCTGTTTCCTCCAGCATCTTCACAAGTTTCTTTGCTGTTGTTCTGGGATTGATTTGCACTTTTTACACCAACGTATGTTCATCTCAAGGAGACAGAACGCGTCTCCTTCCTGAGCGGTATGACAGCTGCGTGGTCCCATGGTGTTTATACTTGCGTACTACAGTATTGTTTGTACAGATGAACGTGGCACCTTCGGGCATTTGGAAATTGCTCCCAAGGATGAACCAGACTTGTGGAGGTCCACCATTTTTTTTCTGAGGTCTTGGCTGATTTCTTTGATTTTCCCATGATGTCAAGCAAAGAGGCACTGAGTTTGAAGGTAGGCCTTGAAATACATCCACAGATACACCTCCAATTGACTCAAATGATGTCAATTAGCCTATCAGAAGCTTCTAAAGCCATGACATCATTTTCTGGAATGTTCCAAGCTGTTTAAAGGCACAGTCAACTTGGTGTATGTAAACTTCTGACCCACTGGAATTGTGATACAGTGAATTATAAGTGAAAATTACTTGTGTCATGCACAAATGAGATGTCCTAACCAACTTGTCAAAACTATAGTTTGTTAACAAGAAATTTGCGGAGTGGTTGAAAAACGAGTTTTAATGACTCCAACCTAAGTGTATGTAAACTTCCGACTTCAACTGTAGGTACGTGGTTGCAAAGGGCATCAGTGTCTTAAAATGTAAAAAAAACTTCTTAAACAAGTTACTACTCGAAAGTTGTCTTGATTCTCGCTCAAAAAACTACAGTTGCTTATTTTTCAAATTGTCATGTTTGGTTTCTAAATGTCTGCGCACGAGTGAAGGTTTCCCGCAAGAGAGTAATGGTTAATGTGATTGGATGTTAACTATTTGACTAGGCTACCTGTATTTGACATTGTGTTGTTATTTTGCTGAACACTAGATGGTTTAATTTTATTTTTGGCAGTGAAACGAGGCTACTCAGGCAAGAAAAAACTCACCCAAATGTATAGCCCCGTTGGAAAATATAAATGTACTATTTGAAAATGTGAAGATTTTTTATTATAAAAAAATAAAATGTTAATCACATTTTTATTTGGCGTACCCCCAACAGGAATACCTGGGTTAGGGGTTAAGGTTAGTGTTAACGTTAGGGTTAGGAGTTAGGTTTAGGTTAGGGTTAAGAGTTAATTTAAATGATTAAGGTTAGGGGAAGGTTTAGTAGTTGCAAAGTAGCTAAAAAGTAATAACTAGTTCCAAAGTTGCTTAGCTAACATGCTAAAGTTGTTCATGATAAGATTCGAACACGCAACCTTTAGGTTGCTAGACGTTCGCGTTATATATGCCCACCCAACCACCCTCCTTTCGTTTTTGCCTTAAGTAACCTTCTGGCTTATGTAACCATACCAAATGTAGCATATCTTACTAATTTGAGTGTCCCAGATTTATGCTTACTATGTTATGTCTAGTCTATGAGACCAGGCTGGATAGGGAGGCAGGTAGGTAGCACAGGAGGTTGGTGGCACCTTAACTGCGGAAGACGGGGTCATCCACTGGCTGGAGCAGAATCAGTGGAATGGTATCAAATACATCAAACACATGTTTAATGCCCTTCCATCAGCTCCGTTCCGGCCATTATTATTAGCCGTCCTCCCCTCAGCAGCCTCCTGTGGTAGAGAGGGAGGGTAGGCATATAGGTAAGGTAAATAAGTAGGCATATAGGGAAGGTAAACAACAGTCGTGCTTTGTGAGTGTGTTGACCTAGCAGGAGTGAGTCTAAACATTCATGACAATGGGTCCAACACACAAGACATACACTGTGATCACATGGAAGGCCCCTCCACAAAGCATGTATGTGTCCCAAATGGCACCCTATTCCCTATATAGTGCACTACTTTTGGGTCCTGGTCAAAAGTAGTGCACTATATAGGAAATAAGGTGCCATTTGGGACGTAGCCCATGGTTTCACTCAGCTTGTTTCTTTTGACCTGTCTCTTTAAGGTCAGGGAACATTCATACAGGATAGGGTTGATACACACACACACATTTCCTGCCCAGGTGACATAGAGGTGCTGAGGCTTTCTGAAGTCCAAAGGTCTTGCAGGGTGTGTGTGTGTGTGTGTGTGTTTGTGTGTGTATGTGCGCAAATGCATCTATGTGTCTGTCTGACTGACTGTGTCTCTTAACTGCCTAGTCAAGCGTTTCGATTACCTGTTCACACCCAGATTCCATTGGATAAACTGCATGTTACCAAGATAAATGAGTCAATAGAAAGGTCCACATTCCTGAAAGACTCTGTGGTATCAATCAAAAGACTGCTCCCGAGTGGCGCAGCGGTCTAAGGCACTGCATCTCAGTGCAAGAGGCGTCACTACTGTACAGTCCCTAGTTAGAATCCAAGCTGTATCACATCCAGCCGTGATTGGGAGTCCCATAGGGCGGCGCACAATTGGCCCAGTGTCGTCCGGGTTAGTATTTGGCCGGGGCAGGCCATCATTGTAAATAAGAATTTGTTCTTAACTGACTTGCCTAGTTAAATAAAGGTTAAATGTAAAAAAAAGAAAAAGAAAACTGTGACACACACACACTAAACCTCACATACACAAAAACACACACGCGCTGGGTCACTCTTGCTAAATTTCCCTGGTACCTGAGATGTTTGACTAAGACTTGACACATTCAAACAAACCCTGACCTGCATCATTGACCAGTCTGGTAACCACAGGTTACAGAGAACAGCATATCAACAAATCTGACAGCTAGGCAAACCTAATCAACAATTGACCACACAGGCGGAGCTGCTCAGAGATTGGACACAACATCTAATCACAGGTCAGTTTATTTAGGTCTTCTGATTTCTTTGGAATCAAAATAACGACCTGAGCTCACCTACAAAACACACACAGTAAAGATTGTGGGTTCCATATCAGTTAGCTTGGGTATGTGAGTAAAATTGAGTGTTGTGGCAAAATCTGTGGCACAATGCTCCCCTCCCTGGCTTTTCCGTCCCGCTCCCTCCCTCCTTCCCTCCCCTCTCTCTCTTTCCAGGGCCAGGGATGAGCCTACGTGCCCGTACAGGTGTCTACACAAAAGCCTTTATCCTGCTCCTCATTCAGCCTTCTCCATAGACACACACACTAACACACACACACAAAAGGCTAATCACACAATGTTACATTTGTAAATGCATTCACATTTTCCTGTCTCCACTCCCCCTCCCACTCTATGATTTAACCTTTATATACATAGACATGAGGTCAGGGATACACAATACCGGACATAATTACTCAAAACAACCATAATCCCACATTTAGGGACCTACAATCATGTGTAAATCCCACTTTTTGTGTGATAAGATTGTAACTCCAATCCCCACTTCTATAATAGTTTGAGTGTTTTGTATAACAGTAATATTTTCAGTGTTGTTCAGTGTTGTCATACAGTGAGGAGCCTCAGCTAGGGACCAGAGATTTTCCTGGTCAGTTAATAACATGGTTTGGAAAACAACCCTGGCCCTATTTATAACACATACCTGGGGCCAGGAATATATCCTGCTATGTGACTCTATCCATGAGCCTGGGCCCAACAAATGACTTAATAACCAGTTCAAACCTTTAGTCAGAGGGCAAAGAGAGCATCACTAGACTGAGAGTGGTGTGACATGTTGTAGAGGGGGTTGGGTTGGTGTTGGTTAGGGTGCTGCTGTGGGAATTTAGCGTCTACCTGGGGAAGTCACTGAATCTGCCTGTCAGAGATGGCTAAACTGCTGTGTGTTCGTAGCAGTCCATCACTGTCCATCCCTGTCTGTCCAACAGAAAGCAACAATCACAGCAGGCATCAGTAGCCATTAGCAACCAGAGCTAGGGTCAACTCCATCTCTATTCAGTAAACTAGAGAAAGTGGATTGGAATTCCACTTCAGGAATGGAGAAATCCTCATTGAAAATAAATGGCCTCTTTCAAATTATTGAATTGGAATTTCAATGTACTGTATCTCCTTAATTGAAATAAAATGGAACTGACCCCAACCAATCAAAATAGTGTAGCTACTCACTTGAGTAAAGCACAATGTTTTTGATAATGTGGACTGAGCAGAGCAATGACCTAGTTTAGATTCATAGGCTTTTACACATGGACATAGGTCTATGCTAGAGGCCCCAGTCAGAATGCACCATAAGGCAACAGTTGTAACTGTACAGAGCAGAAGTACTAGCTACTCTTTCTCCTCTGATCCAGGTCACCCAGAACAGCAGGGTCCTGTGTGCCTTTGTGTGGCTGCCCCATGTCAGAGGGCCAGTTTGTGTGTATGTATGTGTGTGTATGTGTGTGTGTCAGAGAAGGGGAGGGTTAGTAAGGGGGGTCGTAGCACTACTCTCTTCCCCCTTTCAAAAGGACCCTCAGCCTTGCGTTCCATCCCATGTTACCGGTGTCCACCGCCCTCCTCCCTCTACCCTCTCTCCACCCCTCCTCTCTCCAATCGTCTTTTTCTCCTTAAACCGCCTTTTGTTTTCTTTCTTTTTTTATTTTATTGCATTTCTCCTCTCTTGTTGTCAAGGCCCTAAATGAGTCTTGACRGGCCCCCGGGCCACTGGAGAAGCACAAAGGACCGTGTTCCACTCGGTACAGTTGAGCCATTGTGGCCGCTGACAACGCACTAATTGGCAATGACAATTAAGCGCGGTCGACACTCAGGTTCAATTTGCCCTCTCCTCAATACAAATCACAGGCAAATGAGTCAGGCAATACACAGTCTGCACACACACATGCACGTGCCCCCAACCCCCCCCCTCACACACACACTTACATCCACACACACACACACAGAGTTTTGTTACACTTTTACTCGTCTTGTTTGGGAAGCCTGCTGAGAGATTCGGGAGGAGAATAAGGATAGGAACTATAAAGGCTGAGCAACATTTTTTCCCAACCATGTTTGGACACATATCTTTTGTCATGTCGGCAAACTACATACAGAATTTACATACAGAGTTATTGTTTCAAAGTCCAATGACATTTTACAGGGCTTTCATTCCTCTGGTAACTATAGTAGATATATTTCCAATAGAAGGGAAGGAATGTGTCAACCGCTCCACTCACTCATTGCATACAAGTACAAACACTTGGTGTCGTTAATACCTCACACTGAAAATCTGTTTAAAATCTTAAAGGGTTACAACGCCTGTAACCCCCGTGTCCCCTAGGGAAAGAAATGTGTGAGGGTTCCATTTAGGAAAGGGGGGGTAAGGGGGAAAAAAAAGAGAGAGAGATCAACTCTGGCCTGTCCAACATTAAGAACTTAATGGAGTTTGGAATCAACAGAGCGGCGAGGCTCAAGGCCCCTCTAAAAACCACCCAAACCTCTCTGCCACTTCAGAGAACAAAAAAGTGGCGAACACACACACACACGCACACATGGTGGGCGGGCATGTTCCAGCCCATCGGTGGGCCTCAGATCCCGGTGGATTACTGTCTGTCAGGTGGAAAGCTTTAGTGCTCTCTCCTGGACAAGACCTGGAGGAATGGCTGCTGCCAAAAAGGCAGGGAGAAAAGGGGGGCGTGGGGGTGATGGTGGGAGAGTGGGTTTCTCAGGCTTTGTGTGGACTCAGTGGTTTGCTCTGACAGATGGAGCAGGGATCCCATTGGCTGCTGTATGCCAGGGCTCGAGGTAGAAGTTGGCCCTAACCACATATCTAGGATGAGACTACCCTGCATCCAGTCCTATTGTTAACCATTGGGTTAGATGAAATAATATCTGACCCTGTATCAGTGGTTAGGAACAACTCCTCCCCAATCCTATGCCAGGCTGGAGAGGTGTGGCTGGGTGATGCCAGGTGGACCCTGCCTCGCCCATGAGGGCATGCCATTGGATTAATCCATTCTTTCAAGGATTCTTTCAGATCTTAACCTTTGAATAAGGACAGAACAAGGTAATGTACCAGCCTGTGCCAGCATAAACAATATAAGGCAATTCACTATTAAAAAAAGCCACAAAGCGAGTGGTGGAACGCAGTCAGAGCCTTGATGATTACAAGGCTGCTAGTAAAGTGTGGTTTGTGACAGGTCCTCAGGCTGGCTGGGTCTTGGTTCTCCTCCATGAGGAAAGGAACCTGATACATTCAGTCAGGTTTGTAATTTGGGATTAGTGAGAGTCAGAGAGTCAGTGTTTGGACCTGCTCTGGCCCTAAACCAAACCAAGCCCAATATGAAACGTAATTTAGGGCGATCAACAGGACTACGAATATAAATAGACAGGACTGAATAATTTGTTCGACTGTTACCATTCTTAGGTTGGTTCTGACTCACAAGCAGGGACTTATGTATTTCACAAATGTATTATCTAACTAGGACCAGTTTAACCAGACCATGTGACCATAGAAGGTAAATCTCTAGGGACTGGCTTTTTACCTGTTATGGAGAAACTCCTGTCCCTACAGTGTCATCATACATCTGCCTCCAATGAGTATTCACTCCAGATCAGAAAATCACTGTCCACACCAGCCTGTATTAAGTTGTTTGTTTTATTGGCATCAGTGGTAAAAACTGAAAAAAAAAGACAAAGAAAAGCAGGAGGAAGGAGGGATCAGGTACTGAAACACAAGTCTCTGTAAGAGGTTGGCTGTTGGCTGTGATACATATCGAAACAGTAGATAGAACAGTAGGTAAACCTGAAACAGTGCTGAAGTCCAAAGTGCTGGTTGGTGCACAACATAAATAAAATAAATAAGTGATACAAAATAACAAAATGTAACAAAGGCAGAGTAAAATCCACAATAAAAACCCAGTATTGAATAGCAGGGTGTATTCATTAATCCAGAAACTAAGTGCTCATGGTGTGAAGGTTGGAGAAAGTTTGTGGAAAGAAAGATATCCCTATTTGTCGGTCCATCTGAACAGGAAAAACATGTCCAGGAGAATACTTCCCTTAGGTTCAATGCCCTCATCAGTCCCTCAGTAGTGACTGTATTGTCCACCATTTCCAGTGCAGTGAATTCCTGATGTTTAAGCTCAACATACATTAAGAGAAGCAGTAACACTACTAGTCATATAAGCTTTTTAAGACAGTCTATGAGAGCCGGCACTCTGATAGACTTCAGTTATGTACATTTTACTGCAAGTATGCACAGAGTTTTACTTCAAAGAACAGACGGTTTATAAGCCTTCCCTTTCTGCTCTTAGTACATTGAGCTTTGCTAGAAGCCAATTAAAAGAAAATATCATATTTAAGATATTATCTCCTTTGCTTTCCAGATTGGAGTAAACACCTTTATTCAAGCAACAGTGACCATCGGTTTTGGATCTCTTCTATACAATGAAAAACAGAAACATGGCTTAATACTACATGGGCATCTGAGGCATTTTGATGATTAAAGATGGAAGCCCACACGTCAGTCTCACACAAACTACATTATCGCTGTAACAGGATTGGCTTTCATTTTAAGGCAGGCGAAAAGACACTCAATAAATAACATGAATGAAATGGTCAGAGCAGGTAATTATAATTCACACAAAAAACAAGCGATTGATTTACTGGACATAATAGCATACAACCCCAAACATTATAACAGCAAAATAATTGATAGTGCAAAATGTAAAAATACTGAAAAACAAATGATAATGTAGCTGCATTTAAACAAGCACAGCCACTTAGCTAGCCGTTATCTTGCTCTTGTTCAGGGCATTAGTGCTGCTTGGTAACACTGGCTCAGTGTTAGCAGGCCACACAAACAGCCTGAACCAGAGTTAGCTGTTATCCAGCTTTCAATCAAGCCTTTTTCCAGAAGGTGACATGACTTGTAACTTCAAATGTAAACCATACACACTTACATACAAATACGTGAATAAATAAACAAACCAAAACTTGGATGAGCAGCTTAAGGGGTACTAAGGCCCTTTCAGGAGAGATGGGACAAAATGGGAAGAAATGTGGAAAGTGATAAACAAAGACATTCTAGGGAAAGCAGAATCTGAAAATAAAGGCCTAGCTGCATAAGGAAGACATGACTCAAGCTAAAGCTTCTGTCTTGTAAAGTTTGTACGATTAAAGCACAGTACCTCAGAAAGTAGGAGAAGAAAGAGAGGAGAGGAAAAGGCAACAATGCAGAGAAAACATATTATTGCCCAAGTAGAGTTCAAGTAATGGAAAAAGGGGATCCTAAAGCACACATACAGTACACACACTGGGGCTCTCATCCTCCACCACCAGTCCTTTGAGCTTAGACCAGTCACACTAGGGAGTCATAGACCCCCCCTCCCCAAATAACCACCTTTCTCACACACACTCACTCACTCACTCACTCACTCACTCACTCACTCACTCACTCACTCACTCACTCACTCACTCACTCACTCACTCACTCACTCACTCACTCACTCACTCACTCACTCACTCACTCACTATATGGCTCTAGAGTGAGAGCACTGAGTCATAGCAGTAGAAGAGTCCCAGCTCCTGTGGGTTTGAGATGGCTTGCGTAACATAGTCTTTTCCATAGACTGTAATTTGGGCCCTCTGTGGCTGAGGCCTGGGGGATGTAGGGCTGACCTGATGGAGCCTTTCCTACTGAGTATAATGGAGACAGTCAATACATCCACCAGCCTCTAGCCCCATAGGGGCAGCTACTCCCTACTGCTGTCCTATCACTCTCAAGGAAAAAGTATACATGGTAGGATGATATGTGATTTGAAAATAACTATGACTCAATCTCATTCTAGTTTCAAGTGTGTCTTGATCATAATAAGCGTCCCCCCACTTGGACCCTCCAATTGAATATGTCTGGATAAAGGTTGGTTGGTTAGAGGGGCTCTAAGGGCTAAGAGGTGAGTTAAATAAGCAAACTCATCCTTAAATACAGTGGCTACTAGCCCAGTCTGTGGCTTGACATCCTAATGAACATGCATAAATAGTGCAAAAACATGTGACGGGGAGGATAAAGAGAGAGTGAAGGGCAGAGGGACAGTGTGGGGAAGGAGGGACATGTAGAGTTCAGATATATAGTCCAAATATATAGCGAGTTGCGACATCACACCAACAGAGTCCAGATATAGGCTATAGATATAGGCTATAGTGACAGCACACCAACAGTCCAGATATAGGCTATAGATATAGGCTATAGTGACAGCACACCAACAGTCCAGAATATAGGCTATAGATATAGGCTATAGTGACAGCACACCAACAGTCCAGATATAGGCTATAGATATAGGCTATAGTGACAGCACACCAACAGTCCAGATATAGGCTATAGATATAGGCTATAGTGACAGCACACCAACAGTCCAGATATAGCTATAGATATAGGCTATAGTGACATCACACCAACAGTCCAGATTAGGCTATAGTGACATCACACACAACAGTCCAGATATAGGCTATAGTGACATCACACCAACGTCCAGATATAGGCTATAGTGACATCACACCAACAGTCCAGATATAGGCTATAGATATAGGCTATAGTGACATCACACCAGCTGTTCTTCTTTTAAGCAGCTGTTTGGTCACCTGGTGTGTGTATGTCTATGTGGACAGGTCACCTCGTAACACCTTCAGGTGGTGTGTGTGTGTGTGTGTGTGTGCGACTGTGTCCAGAAAGTCAAGAGGACCAATCCCTGCTGTTGAGTCAGCATAGTCCCTCTCCCTTTATTTGTGGTGTCTGTGTTTGTGTGTGTGTGTGTATCTGTGTTTGTGTGTGTGTGTGTGTGGCAGCACTATGAAGATAGCACATAGCAGAGAGGCTAAGAGGCAGAGCAGTTCCTCTCCGGTGGGTGTTGCGTTGGGATCCATCTCTCCCAGGTGAGAGTGATGTCAGCTTAGCTCACAAAGCAGGTGTGTGTGAGAGAGCATAACCCTTTCTTAGTCATCAACACTCTCACTGTGTATCCTGGCCGGCTCACACACACAAACACACATGCTTCCATTGACTTTGGTGAGAGTAGCTCTGTGGAGTGGAACCGCTGTTTCAATCTCTGTGTGTGTGTGTGTGTATCTCCGGGTTGTTGTGTGTTGTGTGTGTGTGTGTGGTGTGTGTGTGTGTGTGTGTGGTGTGGTGTGTGTGTGTGTATCTCCGGGTGTTGGGTGTGTGTGTGTGTGTGTGGTGTGTGTGTGTGTGTGTGTGTGTGTGTGTGTGTGTGTGTGTGTGTGTGTGGTGTGTGTTGTGTGTGTGTGTGTGTGTCTGTCCCAGGATGTGTGTGTATTTGTGATCAGGTGTACTGGTAAGGCAGTGTGAAGCAGCCTGGTGTATCGTCGTCAGGGCTCCAGAAAGACGAGGCTCTCTTATGGTGGAGCTCTCTGTGTACGCAGCGTGGACACGGCTGGGCCTTCTGATGACACTCTGTATGGAACACCGCTCCACAACCATCACATCTGGACACATACAGACCAAGCACAGAGTCACAAACATCAATACAACACAAATCTGAAGGGTGGGAAAAAGCATATTAGTTTTAGCTTGTAGGTTGGTCACTGATGTCGGAAATGTATGAGCTGGAAATATACATTTCCAGATGAACACATCACTGTACTAAAAGAGTGGATGAACATTAGTTTCACCCAGCCCTGTCCAGCCCCGTCTGGAGGCTTGATCACGTTGCCACCCTCCCAGGTATCTATAGGACAGGACAGCATTATACACAGGTGGCAGTATCTAGCGATCTGCTGAGCATATGTATAGAAGATAAGACGAGAGAAACCTTGTTCAGCATCCACTTAACTAGGCTACACAGTTCACCATAAAACTTCTGGAACATGGAATGGTGAAAGCATTTACTTTGCCTGAAAATAAATACATTTTGTAGTGACATTTAGAAAGTTAAAAAAAATAAAGACCATAAATTGGAATAAACAATGTAGAACATATTTCAGAAATGATTATGGAATGCATCCGACACAACATATTCATAGCCACTCTAATCAAAATGGGGCACCAGTCCCAAAGAATCCAATTCTTCACCTATTGATGATTAACAGTGTCTATATGGCAGGCTAACTAACTGAGTGTCCCAGGCTATGTCATGGATGAGGTGGTAAAGCTGATGCAACCAGGAAAGGAGCAGGTCCTGCTCTCGGGGGTCAAAGTCTGGCCCAGGGACTAAGCTGTTACTCGTACTACAGTATAACTGGTGTACTATCACTATCAGTTAATGTGATACTTCCTAGCCAAGGGCAATAAACCCTGGTCAACAGTTGAGGTGTGCCATCCAGCCTGATAGTGAAGGGTGTGTGTGTGTACCAAGCACTGCAATTAAATCATTAGCTCTAGTCTACAGCATCTTCTGTCAGCTGAAGAAACAGCATAATGTTTATGTGGGGAGTTGATACCTTTAAAGCTAGTTGAGCACAGATTAATATATATTATATATTCACTTCAGCAAAGATCGTAACGCACGCACGCACGCACACACACACACAACCGCTGCTTCTCACGGCCCTGCCTTCAGAGGCTCTCCGTTAACCCAGAAGAGAGATGTGTGTGAGCTGAGGCAGCAGAGATCAATAATTTAAGAGTGTGTGGACAGACTAGACATTAATGAATGTTTTATCTGCCTGTCTCGCTCTCTGGCTTCTGGCCAAGAGCAGCACAGCCACGTCTGGCGATCTCCCCTGTACTCTACCCTGTCCTCTTCTGTGTCCTCTKTTCTCCTCTTCTCCACCATCCTCTCCTGTAAAAGAGAGGATCTTCTTTCCTCCTCTTCTCCCCCTTCCTGTCTTGTTCTCTCCAAAGTGAATGAAACCTCCCTGAGGTGAGAGAGGGCCATTCCTTAACAGTGGCATGTCATAAGGCTCAGGCAGAGGGAGACAAGGACAGAAACAGGGACGGAGCAAGGGACTAGGGGGATGAACTGTTCCTCTCCAGCAGGACACCATGTTCTCCCTGTCACCCGTGCCCCTGCCAGCGTGTAATTAACAGGAGACAGAGACACACTCCTCTTTACTCCATTCATTCTTCCAGGATGCCATCATGCAAGTCGCTGATCTAACATCCGTTTTCTCTGTTACCCTGAATAGTTAATAAGGTTAAGATTGTTGAAGTATTGAGCTGATCCTATATCTGTGCATGAAGGGGCCTCACCTCTTCGTGGCGCTCTCCTGGAAGGGGTAGATGACCTGTCCGTTCTGACACATCTCACAGATGAAGCCCTTCTCTCTGCACTGGCTGCAGCTGAAGACGTGGGAACTGGCAAACTTAATCACCTTGGAGAGAAAGGGGGCCAGCTTCCCATCAATCACCTGTAGAGAGAGAGAGAGGTAGGGGAAAAAAGGAGATGGAGATAGACAAGAGAGAGAGAGAGAAGGAAAAAAGGGAATAATGGATGAAGTGAAATAAAATGTACTTTCCAAAACATTCTCTTCCTCATTCTCCACGATAGAATTCAAATTCAACATTTTCATTCTAATTCAACCATTCTATTTCCCATCTATAAGAATGTACTGCTGTAATATATTCTACTATACAGAGAGAAGAAGACAGCAGAATTTTCCCTGGGAGGATAAACACTTTTAATACAGGTCCCATTGGGAGCCAATGCAGCGCAGCGCATAGAGGAGATGGACAAGAGTTCACGTCAGGAATTCACATCGGGAATTTACATCAAAACTAATGAAGGCCCTGGGAGAAAGGCTGGCTGGAGAGGCCTGGGGGGCGGGGGGAATTCCTTTTTTTGGGGGCCGTTTTAGCAAAAAATGATATGTGAATGCCGGTGGGCGAGTAGTTAAAACCGGCAGGGCCTTTGATTGGTGAGGGCCTGGTAGAGAGCATTGTGGCTCTGTTGAATGGGGCTGGGGAAGGGAATGGGCCTGAGTGGACCTCCAGAGAACACTGAGGGAAGCTGAGGGGGCAGAGACAAGTGGCTACACCTGGCAGCGCTGGGGCTGCACCAATTAAGGCCTGCCAGGCATTCTTCAGCCTGGAGGAGAGAAGAGAAGGAGAAAAGACGAGAGAGAGGGAGAGGGGGACAGAGGGAAGGAGAGGCTGAAGAAGGAGGATGGGGGTGAGGAGGGGGGCTGAAGGTGAAAGGAGAACGAAGAAAGGAGAGGAGACCACCCCGACCCCCACTCCTACACACGCACGCACATGCATACGTACACACAATGGAGATGTATAACTGAAAAGGTGCTCTGCAGGGGAGGGGGAGGTTATGTCTGTATGGTTTGGACAGAGAATGAGAGATTACATAATGTAATACTAACTGGTCTACAACAGCTCATGACTAACTACCTAGAGAATGGGCGACAACCAGGAACAGTCCTTATAACTCCTCAAGCAGTGGCTGAAAACACACCACACCTCCATCTTTCCATCCCTCCATCTTTCCATCCCTCCAGCCCGGAGGCTGTGGCAACCCCAGTCTGGGAGAGCTACAACACTGTGAATAATGCTGTCTAGCATGGTGACATGAGTCAGGCTGTAGCCCAGCAATCAAAGGCTGTGTGTAGTGTGGAGCAGTGAGGCAGAGCAGCCAGTCAGTGAGTCAGCCAGCAATCCAGAGAGCCAGACAGGCAGAGCAGCCTGCCAGCCAGCCAGGCAGTGTTCCCCATCCCCTAGCCAAGCCCAGCCCAGATGATATATGCCACCCCTGATCAATGCTGACACCAGAGGTAATTAAGACACTCCATAATTTAGTTTAGGAGAATGAAACGACTGGCAACACACCACACTGGGTTCTTCTGACTGGGACTGATGCTCAGTGGACAAGGAGAGAGGGAGATTAAGGGAAACAGAGGGACAGGGACAGAGAGAAGGCAAAAGTTGCAGAGGGAGAGAGCGAGGAAGTGAGAGAGATAGAGAGAGTTGGAATTGAAGGGAGAGAAAGGGCAGGAGAGGTGTGAATGGGAGATGCTTTAGGAAAAAATAAAAACAGAAAATGGCAGTAGCCCCAGGTTTCCCTTTCTTTGCCAACCAGGTGGATACATTCTCCTCAGAGAAGTGATACCCCACCTACAGCTGGTCTGAGGGAGGGGTGCAGTCAGAGCGGGGCTACCATTCGTTTGTCCTGCCTGCAGCTGRCTTCCTTCGCTGCAGTGTCATTGTTCCTGGAACACCAGCCCCAGCACCCCCCCTCCTTCCACCAACACCCCTCAATCAAATCCTCCTCACCCCCCACTCCTCATAAAGTCACACCCCTCTGGCCCTGTCCCGTGTGGGGGGCTTTGTGGTCCAAACGGCTTAATCCCCTAAAACCTCTGTTTAACACCCGCTACGTTATCCCTCTCTAGTGTTCCGCTGATGAAGGCCGGGCCTCCATTAGTGATGCTCAGAAAGCCACCCGGATTACACACATAAAGACAGGGTGAGCTCTGTTTGGATAACACCCCTCTCACCAAACAGGATTACTACCAGCCCCAGTGTGTGTGTGTGTGTGTGTGTAAGACGTGTAGTGGGGAGTGTGATTATGGATGAGAGTGAGTGAGAGATAGAGAGAATGTCCGTGTAGGTCTGTGTGGGACTGAGAGGCAGCGGTGTTCAAGCTTTTTTTAAATGTTTAAATGCAGAAATATATGCAACTTTTGAGTTTAAAATCAATATCTTACAGTTCCCGAAAAAGCTGCATAATTACGATTTACCCAACAGCTCTCAAGATGACCAACATGCCCCTATTCCAATGAGCGTGCCAGTGTAAAGGCATACATGCCTAATGCCTGTGTCTATGTCTGTATCTGGGCTCAACTAGGAAGTCCTTGTGTATACGTCAGTGTGGCTACTAGATAGCCTGTGGTGTGCGTAAGTTGTATGCCAGGGTGTCAGTGTGGGAATCTGCCCTATTGCACGTATGTGCGTGTCACCATGGCCACCGTGCAATCCGGGCCGGGGCTGCTCAATGCCCCTTTGTCCCCTCCAGTTGTTTGTAGGTCGTTGGCAGGACTAGGACTGCTGCCCCGGTACACGACACACAATACAATTAGCATCTATATGGTACTCCTCAGTCCTCCACAACAAGCCTATCTCCCCATCCCACTACTTTACAACTGGAAAAGCAAAAAAACATTTCAATGAAGCAACAAAAGGGCCAGTAGCCAAACAAGTCCAGCCTCTGGGCAGGCCCTGGGCAAACAAATATGGCCAACAGTCTGATGGTTTAAAGACGGAGGCTGCTCCAAATAGGACACGTTTGTTGGGAGTTCAATAGCAAAGAGCCAAGTGCACTGCTGCTTTCTATGAAGGACTGGGTCTAGTCTATAACTAGCCAGGGAGAGACGGTTCAGTCTTCATTGATCTCGCCGGGCAACAATAAAAGCCAGGCTTGATGAAGGAGCTCTGATTATTCAGGAGAAATAAAAGAAACAGCTCGTTAATATGGAAAGCCAATTAAGAAGCTGTGAGAGAGCGAGAGCGAGAGAGAGAATATATGGGGAAAAGTGTACTTGGCAAATAGGTTCTAATATAGTTGATAAATTATGGGGAAAACAAATGCAGCCATCCATCAATTTATTTGTTGAGCTGTTTGCAACTTTTAAAGCAGTTGTCAAGCCCTGAGTAAGTTGCCTGTAGCAGCATGTCTGTAGTAGCATGTTGCGGTGTCCTCAACTTGAGGTACACTTTAAGCCATCTATTAGAGTTTGTTTGACATGGGCATCATAACCTGGCTGAGTGTTGTGTGCAGTCCACTGGAGAATGTGACAATGACACACGCAGACACCCAGAGAGAGAAAGAGAGAGAGTGAGAGAGGGATAGAGAGAGGAGTGAGAGGGGATAGAAGTACAGAGCGATAGAGGGGGTAAAGCGGAGGAGAAAGGAGATAGAAGGATAGCAAAAGAGGGGGAAGAGAGAGACAGTGTCAGGGCAGGGGATGTAGGGAAGAACGGTGGACTGTCACACTCTTGTTTTCCTGCCTGTTGATTCTGAATGTGTGTAATTAGTGAACGGGCCAGGGGGAGAGGGGGACATGGAGGGAGCAGGGAAGGGGGAGTAGAGGGCTGTGGACTCTCCCTGGGTTGTTAATGTCTCTTATACACATCTAGATGTGTATAAGAGACAGCCAGGGGGAGAGGGGGACATGGAGGGAGCAGGGAAGGGGGAGTAGAGGGCTGTGGACTCTCCCTGGGTTGTTAAGAGAGGGGGGGGGGGGGGGTCAGAGAGAGAGAGGGAGTGAGCAGTACCCCACTACATGATCAAAAGTATGTGGACACCTGCTCATCAAACATGTCATTCCAAAATCATGGGCATTAATATGGAGTTGGTCCCCCCTTTGCTGCTATAACAGCCTCTACTCCTCTGGGAAGGCTTTCCACTAGATGTTGGAACATTGCTGTGGGGACTTGATTCCATTCAGCCACAAGAGCATTAGTGAGGTTGGGCACTGATGTTGGGCGACTAGGCCTGGCTTCCAATTCATCCCAAAGATGTTTGATGGGGTTGAGGTCAGGGCTCTGTGCAGTCCAGTCAAGTTCTTCCACACTGCGCTCTAGCGACTCCTTGTGGCGGTCCGGGCGCATGCATGCTGACTTTGGTTACCAGTTGTACGGTGTTTCCTCCGACCCYTTGGTGTGGCTGGCTTCCGGGTTAAGCGAGCAGTGTGTCAAGAATCAGAGCGGCTTGGCAGGGTTGTGAGTTGCAGTGACGGGACAAGACCGTAACTACCAATTGGATATCACAAAATTGGGGAGAAAGAGGTAAAAAATACAAAACAATATCAAAATATTTAGACAAATATTCCACACCGATCTTGACAAACCATTTCTGTATGGACCTCGCTTTATGCACGGGGACATTGTCATGCCCAAACTGTTGCCACAAAGTTGGAAGCACAGAATTGTGCAGAATGTAATTTTATGCTGTAGCGTTAAGATTTCCCTCCACTAGAACTAAGGGGCCTYGCCCAAACCATGAAAAACAGCCTTCACCTAACTTTACAGTTGGCACTATGCATTGGGGCAGGTAGCGTTCTCCTGGCATCCGCCAAACCCAGATTCGTCCATCGGACTGCCAGATGGTGAAGCGTGATTGATCACTCCAGAGAACGCATTTCCACTGCTCCAGAGTCCAATGGTGGCGAGATTTATACAATTCCAGCCGACACTTGGCATTAAGCATAGTGATCTTATGCTTGTGTGGGGATGCTCAGCCATGGAAACCCAGTCTATTGAAGCTCCCAATGAACAGTTCTTGTGCTGCAGATGATTTTTACGCACTACGCGCTTCAGCACTCGGCGGTCCCTTTCTGTGAGCTTGTGTGGCCTACCACTTCGTGGCTGAGCCGTTGTTGCTCCTAGACGTTTCCACTTCACAATAACAGCACTTACAGTTGACCGGGGCAGCTCTAGCAGGGCAGAAATGCTATGAACTGACTTGTTGGAAAGGTGACATCCTATGACGGTGCCACGTTGAAAGTCACTGAGTTCTTCGGTAAGGTGATTCTACTGCCAATGTTTCCTATGGAGATTGCATGGCTGTGTGCTCGATTTTATACACCAAATCAAAATCCACACCAAATCCACACATTTGAAGGGGTGTCCACATAGTTTTGTATATATAGTGTATATGGAATTGTTTTAAGAAGGTCATACCAAGGATAATTTTGCTATTTGATTTAGAATTTTAAGACCCCTTGAAGCATAAAAAAAAATTATGAAAACATTATTTGATGAAAGAAACTGCCATCAGCCCATACAAACGCACTCAATAACAGATTCCCTACATGGAACAACATATACAGTGGGGCAAAAAAGTATTTAGTCAGCCACCAATTGTGCAAGTTCTCCCACTTAAAAAGATGAGAGAGGCCTGTAATTTTCATCATAGGTACACTTCAACTATGACAGACAAAATGAGAAAAAAAAATCCAGAAAATCACATTGAAGGATTTTTATTGAATTTATTTGCAAATTATGGTGGAAAATAAGTATTTAGTCAATAACAAAAGTGTATCTCAATATTTTGTTATATACCCTTTGTTGGCAATGACAGAGGTCAAACGTTTTCTGTAAGTCTTCACAAGGTTTTCACACACTGTTGCTGGTATTTTGGCCCATTCCTCCATGCAGATCTCCTCTAGAGCAGTGATGTTTTGGGGCTGTTGCTGGGCAACARGGACTTTCAACTCCCTCCAAAGATTTTCTATGGGGTTGAGATCTGGAGACTGGCTAGGCCACTCCAGGACCTTGAAATGCTTCTTACGAAGCCACTCCTTCGTTGCCCGGGCGGTGTGTTTGGAATCATTGTCATGCTGAAAGACCCAGCCACGTTTCATCTTCAATGCCCTTGCTGATGGAAGGAGGTTTTCACTCAAAATCTCACGATACATGGCCTGTCTCTTATACACATCTAGATGTGTATAAGAGACAGGTATGAGATCTTGCGTGGAGCCCCAGATCGAGGGAGATTATCAGTGGTCTTGTATGTCTTCCATTTCCTAATAATTGCTCCCACAGTTGATTTCTTCATACCAAGCTGCTTACCTATTGCAGATTCAGTCTTCCCAGCCTGGTGCAGGTCTACAATTTTGTTTCTGGTGTCCTTTGACAGCTCTTTGGTCTTGGCCATAGTGGAGTTTGGAGTGTGACTGTTTGAGGTTGTGGACAGGTGTCTTTTATACTGATAACAAGTTCAAACAGGTGCCATTAATACAGGTAACGAGTGGAGGACAGAGGAGCCTCTTAAAGAAGAAGTTACAGGTCTGTGAGAGCCAGAAATCTTGCTTGTTTGTAGGTGACCAAATACTTATTTTCCACCATAATTTGCAAATAAATTCATTAAAAATCCTACAATGTGATTTTCTGGATTTTTTTTTCTCATTTTGTCTGTCATAGTTGAAGTGTACCTATGATGAAAATTACAGGCCTCTCTCATCTTTTTAAGTGGGAGAACTTGCACAATTGGTGGCTGACTAAATACTTTTTTGCCCCACTGTAGACGCATCCAATGCAAAAAACAGATATCTCTAGCTTAAACTGACTGAACGAATGACATTTTGAATGACATTTTTCCCCCCGTGTCAAATCAGGATTAATTGACACATAAACAAACGATAATTCAGGGAATTGTTTTATTATGCTAATTCGATTGAATTTAGGGGGTTATTAATAAAGGTATACTTCGGGATTTTGTCAATGAGGCCCTTTATCTATATTTTGTCAATGAGGCCCTATTTGACATAGATAATTTGTGTGTATGCATTGATATGTAGTCTATGTGTGCCATTAAAAAAAGTTCTGTCTTTGAGCTGTTCTTGTCTATTGATGTTCTGCATTATGTCATTCTGTATTATGTTTCATGTGGACCCCAGGAAGAGTGGCTGCTTTTGCAACAGCTAACGGGGATCCTAATAAAATACCAAATATCTACTTCCCCAGAGTTAAGTTAGAAGTAGTTTTGTGAACCAATACTAACTAGAGTTAGCACAATGACTGGAAGTCTATGGGTATCTGCTAGCATACACTAGTTAGCATTGGCTCGCATAACTACCTCGAACTTCCTTCATACTGGACACAGAGACCTAAAAATTCACCTGACTGGGGGAAGTAGATCAAGTTAAAATCCCAAAGTATCTTTTTAAACGTTGGAGGAAATGCATTCCTAGCGTATGAGGAATGTGTTTGCTGGCTTCATAAATGCTAACCTATTTGCAATCCCTTTAGCTTTGCTAGCTAGCTTGCTGGCTAGTTAGAGAGGTTAGCTGACTAGTTAGCTACAGTAGTTGGCTACTGCCATCAAGTTGTTGTTGTGTTATCAGATTTAGCCTTTTCCACCGTTTTCAGAATGCATACAGGCATTTGAATATAGTGTGGGATAAGGGAATCCGGACACAATGTGGACACGGTAGACATATTTAAAATGTAGGTGTAGACCAGGGTTCCCCTACTGGTGGCCCTCGTGTCGAATTTGTCCCACCGGTGGTTTTATTTGTCCCCCAAAGTTTAAGAAAATGTAATAAAAAAACATGAGACTGTAAAAACACCAGGAAATCAGCTCCAAGTGATTTTAATTGTGGAATTCTGCTCCCAAGTATTCCCACGCATAATAGAGACACGTGATTGTAAACAAATGTAAGTAAGGTTTGAAATGATTATGTTTTAGTCAAATATTATATCCGTTTGTGCTTCTTGCAGTCAATTTGCAGTCTACAAATGATTTGTAATTATATTCCGGCTCACTGACCATCCCCTCAAGAAAAAAAATCTAGTTGATGATCCCTAGTGTAGAAGCATGACATATTCGAAATTCCATGATCAGAACTCAATGATCAGAGCTAAAGCTGCATGATCAGAACTCAATGATCAGAATACAAAAGCTGCATCAACTATCAAGTGTAGACATGGCCTAAAAGCAGCCTGTGTGTCTTACCTGCTGCAGGTCAGCCAGTGAGTACAGGTGGATGTGTTGCAGTAGGTATTCTCTGGGGAAGATCCTATGGGGAGAGAGAGAGCATTACACTAATGCATAGATGCAGTAAAGAGGTCAATGGAAAGCAGACTGGGGAATAGACGGAGGACGTTGGATTGGTGCATATTTAACAAATCTGATCTAACAAAGCAGATATTTGTCAAATCCGTAATGATTGGTATAAGTAACAGGCCCACAATGTGGTTACTAAAGTCCGATGTGTATCTATTTCGCTGTTTTCCCTGCATAACATTTAGAAATGTCCTTTTTAAGGTTTAGAAGAAGTGACAGCTAAATGCTAACTCCCGTTCGTATAAGCTGGTAGCATWGCTAGCATAAAAAATTGGTGGTGGTAGTTAAAGACATTTTGAACTGTAATGCAGTTGATTGGTTAAGGTGACATGAACATGTGTTGGGGTTAACATCCATACAAGCATTATACTCAGATTTTTACCTCAACATAGTGTGAAATACAAATAAATAATAGCCAAAATGTAGGCTAATTTTGCTGGGGGGCAATGAGGATATTCGGAATCTTTCCCRGCAGATCTTTCCCCTATGCATTTCCATGGCATTTCCATTGTTTTGGTCGAGTTAGATTGACTTTTTTACCGTATGTATTCAAATATTGGAATATTTTCTTAGAACCATGACTTATATCCTTTCATAATATATAATAATACATACCATTTGACAGACACTTTACAGCAGTGCGTGCATATATTTTCATGTTTTACTTGAAATAAACTGACCGGTAACTTCAAAGTACACGTATGTAAATGTATAACACCGTTTAATGGTATATCATACATTAAAAGGTCCTAAACAATATCATAACCGCCATCGATAAAAGACAGTACTGTGCAGCAGTCTTCATTGACCTGGCTAAGGCTTTTGACTCTGTCAATCACCGTACTCTTATCGGCAGACTCAACAGCRTTGGTTTCTCTAAWGACTGACTCGTCTGGTTCACTAACTACTTCTCAGATAGAGTTCAGCCGGTCAAATCGGAGGGCCTGTTGTCCGGACCTCTGGCAGTCTCTATGGGGATGCCACAGGGTTCAATTCTCGGGCCGACTCTTTTCTCTGTATATATCAATGATGTCGCTCTTGCTGCGGGTGATTCTTTGATCCACCTCTACGCAGACGACACCATTCTGTATACATCTGGCCCTTCTTTGGACACTGTGTTAACAAACCTCCAAACGAGCTTCAACGTCATACAACACTCCTTCCGTTGCTTCCAACTGCTCTTAAATGCTAGTAAAACCAAATGCATGCTTTCAACCGATCGTTGCCCGCACCCGCCCGCCCGACTAGCATCACTACTCTGGATAGTTCTGACTTAGAATATGTGGACAACTATAAATACCTGGGTGTCTGGTTAGACTGTAAACTCTCCTTCCAGACTCACATTAAGCATCTCCAATCCAGAGTTAAATCTAGAATCGGCTTCCTATTTCGTAACAAAGCCTCCTTCAGTCATGCTGCCAAACATAACCTTGTAAAACTGACTATCCTACCGATCTTTGATTTCGGTGATGTCATTTACAAAATAGCCTCCAACACTCTACTCAGCAAATTGTATGCAGTCTTTCACAGTGCCATCTGTTTTGTCACCAAAGCCCCATATACTACCCACCACTGCGACCTGTATGCTCTCTRGTTGGCTGGTCCTCGCTACATATTCGTCGCCAAACCCACTGGCTCCAGGTKATCTATAAGTCTTTGCTAGGTAAAGCTCCGCCTTATCTCAGCTCATTGGTCACCATAGCAACACCCACCCGTAGCACACGCTCCAACAGGTATATTTCACTGGTCATCCCCAAAGCCAACACCTCCTTTGGCCGCCTTTCCTTCCAGTTCTCTGCTGCCAATGACTGGAACGAATTGCAAAAATCACTGAAGTTGGAGACTTATATCTCCCTCACTAACTTTAAGCGTCAGCTGTCAGAGCAGCTTACCGATCGCTGCAGCTGTACACAGCCCATCTGTAAATAGCCCATCCAACCAACTACCTACCTCATCCCCATATTTGTTTTTCTGCTCTTTTGCACACTAGTATTTCTAATTGCACATCCTTATCTGCACATATATCACTCGTGTAAATTGCTAAATTGTAATTACTTACTTCATTTGCACACACTGTATACAGATTCTTCTATTGTGTTATTGACTGCACMTTTGTTTATCCCATGTGTAACTCTGTGTTATTGTTTTTGTCACACTGCTTTGCTTTATCTTGGCCAGGTCGTGGTTGTAAATGAGAACTTGTTCTCAACTGGCCTACCTGGTTAAATAAAGGTGAAATTATTATTATTTTTAATTACAGTATTACATACAGCATATTAAACATGAAAGTATATTTATACATCAACATGACAGTATCATACATGACAGAAAGGAGATTCTGCTTTCATGTTCAGATTAATTTAGGACGATAACAGAATGCACACCATGAGTCACGTCTCTCACACACACGCCATGATCGGGCCTGTGTAACTGTGGCAACGAGTGMCCAAATTGCCCTGAAAATGGGGGTCAATTCAATAGAGTGGGAGCTGGGTTGGGGTGGCAGTGGAGGCTGGGGTATAGGGGTTTAAAATCCCTCTGCCTCTATTACGGGGTGAAGCGGGGTACCCTCAATGCTCTCTTCATCCTGCCTGTCTCGCTATTACAGCCCTCTCTACGCTCATCTGCCTGAACTACATACATACAAACGTTAGCATACATACTCACATACACACAGACAAACATACACACACTAATTCACACACACACGCCCACGCTAGCTCACATTACAGCTCGAGAATCCACAAAGTGACACACACAGAGAGAGCGAGAGAGAGAGAGAGAGAGAGAGAGAGAGAGAGAGAGAGAGAGAAGAGAGAGAGAGAGAGAGAGAGAGAGAGAGAGAGAGAGAGAGAGAGAGAGAGAGAGAGAGAGAGAGGCGGAGATATGGGATCACATGGACAATTTGGGTGCACTCACTCTCTGCACTAGTCACAATGTGAAAAGAGACACACACACAACTCTAATGTGACTCCTGAGAGTGGAGAGAGGCACACACATACACAGCTCTATGCAGGTTCTATGGCACGCCTTAATCTGAAGAGGGTTGCAATATCTATATAAATTATGTGGAATGTGTGTGTACATCAGTATTCTACAGAGAGACAGAGAGAGAGAGAGACAGAGAGTGAGAGAGAGACAGAGAGTGAGACAGAGAGAGACACAGAGAGAGAGACAGAGAGAGAGAGACAGAGAGAGAGAGACAGAGAGTGTGTGATCAAGCATGTATGAGTTTGCTCAGATATAGAGGCAGAGCGTGTGCGTGTATGCCCACAGACAGGCAGACTTTATGTGGTCATTGTGAGAGGAGGCATGGCAAAGGTCCAGTCAGAGAGAGCAAAGCCCCATTCACACATCAGCCTCAGGCCTCATTAGCCAGGCTTCATTACAGCACTAACCTGACACACACACAGGCTCAGAGGGCGGGCAATTTGTTTAGCTGAGGATGAATTCCCTTTTCATGTGTTTGTGGGAAGCTTTACAGTTAAGCGATAGCCAGGGAGGTGTGTGTGTAGCTTTCCAGTCAGTAAGAGATAGACAGAGAGTTGGGGGGACTGTCAGAGAGACTAGCCCCTACTGAGAGAGTGAAGCCAGCAGTCAGAGGCTTCGTCCTAAACGTCACCCTATTCCCTGCATAGTGCATTACTTTTGATCAGAGCCCTATGGGCCCTGGACAACAGTAGTGCACTTCATAGAGAATAGGGTAGCATATGGAACGCAACCAGAGTCAGAACAACATAGAGCATACATACATACCAGACACACAGCTAGGGAATGTACAGTCCATGCCATAACTGACTAATGTAACTGCTACAGTACAGGGTTCATCAGAGGGACAGCACCAGCTTTAATTGGAGGATATCAGTGTTATGTTCAAGGAAGCAGGAGCATAGGGTGTATGTCTACTGACAGACATATTTAGGGGAGACTACCTGCCTCTCACCCTGATTGCTACAAAATATGTTTTGGCCATATGACATGAAAACCCACTATGGATCTTCATCTTCACTCACTTCCGTTCTACATTGTAAAGAACATACCCCCGGAGAACTCCTTCCCAAAACAACAAATCACTGGAGAAGGAACAAGTGGTTTAAAAAAAGGCATCATAACTGTGATATCTAACCTGAGTGTTTAAGCCTCCAATAGAGACATCCAGTAGCCACCCAGTCTGCCGTGTCAATCCCTGTTAAATCCCCTGGTTTGTGTGATTGTCATTTTCTCAGGGGCCGGCCTGCCTGCGTGCCAGTCCACAAGGGCTGGACAGGGGCCGGCCTGCCTGCGTGCCAGTCCACAAGGGCTGGACAGTAATCTCCTTTTCTCCTTTCCTCTCGTTGGTCAAGTGTTTGCAGTGGTGGTAACCCCCAGATACAGGCCTGGCTAGCAAACAGAGCAGAGCCAGCTAGGAGGACACTTATCAGTGGTGACTTAGCACCTCGACGGGACTGTATCACGTCTGTCACACACACACACACGATGGCGCCGACAGAGATGGTTGCCTCACTTCGAGTTCTTAGGAAACTATGAGGTATTTTTTTTTTTTTATGTATTATTTCTTACATTGTTACCTCAGGAAATCTTAAGTCTTATTACATATAGCTGGGAAGAACTATTGGATATAAGAGCAACGTCAACTTACCAACATTATGACCAGGAATACGACTTTCCCGAAGCAAATCCTCTGTTCGGACCACCACCCGGGACAATGGATCTAATCCCAGCCGACCCAAAACAACGGCGCCGCAGAAGGGGCAGATGGAGCGGCTTCCTGGTCAGGCTCCGTAGACGTGCACATCGCCCACTGCTCCCGAGTATACTACTCGCCAATGTCCAGTCTCTTGACAACAAGGTAGACAAATTTCGAGCAAGGGTTGCCTTCCAGAGAGACATCAGAGATTGTAACATTCGGAAACACGGAAACATGGCTCTCTCGGGATATGTTGTCGGAATCGGTTCAGCCACCGGGCTTCTCTATGCATCGCGCCGACAGAGATAAACAACTCTCTGGGAAGAGGAAGGGCGGGMGTGTATGCTTCATGATTAACGACTCATGGTGTAATCKTAACAACATACAGGAACTSAAGTCCTTCTGCTCACCCAACCTAGAATTCCTTCCAATCAAATGCCGGCCATTTTACCTACCAAGAGCATTCTCCTCAGTTATCGTCACAGCTGTGTACATTCCCCCACAAGTAGACACCAAGACGGCTCTCAAGGAACTTCACTGGACTCTATGTAAACTGGAAACCATATATCCCGAGACTGCATTTATTGTAGCTGGGGATTTTAACAAAGCAAATTTGAGAACAAGGCTACCTAAATTCTATCAGCATATTGATTGCACTACYCGCAGGAGTAGTACACTCGACCACTGCAACTCTAACTTCCGCGATGCATACAAAGCCCTCCCCTGAACTGAAAACGCAAACCACRGCATTTAACCATGGAAAGAGGTCTGGGAATATGGATGAATATAAACAGTGTTTCCCTCCGCAAGGCAATCAAACAAGCGAAATGCCGGTACAGGGACAAGGTGGAGTCGCAATTTAATGGCTCAGACATGAGACGTATGTGGCAGGGTCTACAGGAAATCACGGACTACAAAAAGAAAACCAGCCACGTCACGGACACCGACGTCACGCTTTCAGACAAACTGCTGGCCCAGATGGCATCCCTAGCCGCGTACTCAGAGCATGCGCAGACCAGCTGGCTGGTGTGTTTACGGACATATTCAATCGCTCCCTATCCCAGTCTGTTGTCCTCACATGCTTCAAGATGGCTACCATTGTTCCTGTACCCAAAAAGGCAAAGATAACTGAACTAAATGACTCCTGCCCCGTAGCACTCACTTCTGTTATCATGAAGTGCTTTGAGAGACTAGTCAAGGATCATATCACCTCCACCTTACCGACCACCCTAGACCCACTTCAGTTTGCATACCACCCCAACAGGTCCACAGACGACGCAATCGCCATCACACTGCACAATCTGGACAAAAGGAATACCTATGTAAGAACGCTGTTCATTGACTACAGCTCAGCATTCAACACCATAGTGCCTTCCAAGCTCATCATTAAGCTGGAGCCCTGGGTCTCAACCCCGCCCTGTCAATTGGGTCCTGGACTTTGACGGGCCGCCCCCAGGTGGTGAAGGTAGGAAACAACATCTCCACTTCGCTGACCCTCAACACTGGGGCCCCAACAAAGGTGCGTACTCAGCCCCCTCCTGTACTCCCTGTTCACCCATGACTGCGTGGCCATGCACGCCTCCAACTCAATCATTAAGTTTGCAGATGACACAACAGTAGCGGGCTTGAATACCAACAACGACGAGACAGCCTACAGGGAGGAGGTGAGGGCACTCGGAGTGTGGTCCACCAACACAGACAGTGTGGTAAAGAAGGCCCACCTGCGCCTCTTCAACCTCAGGAGGCTGAAGAAATTTGGCATGTCACCCAAAACCCTGACAAACCTTTACAGATGCACAATCGAGAGCATCCTGTCGGGCTGTATCACAGCCTGGTATGGCAACTGCACCGCCCTCAACGGCAAGGCTCTCCAGAGGGTGGTGCGGTCTGCACCACGCATCACCGGGGGTAAACTACCTGCCCTCCATGACACCTACAGCACCCGATGTCAGGAAGGCCAAAAAGATCATCAAGGACAACAACCACCCGAGCCACTGCCTGTTCACACCGCTACCATCCAGAAGGCGAGGTCAGTACAYGTGCATCAAAGCTGGGACCGAGAGACTGAAAAACAGCTTCTATCTCAAGGCCATCAGACTGCAATACAGCAATCACTAACTCAGAGAGGCTGCTGCCTACATTGAGACACAATCACTGGACACTTTAATAAATGGATCACTAGTCACTTTAAACAATGGCACTTTAAATAATGCTACTTTAATAATGTTTACATATCTTACATTACTCATATCACATGTATATACTGTATTTTATACCATCTATTGCACCTTGCCTATGCCGCTCGGCCATCTCGCTCATCCATATACTTATATGTACATATTCTCATTCACCCCTTTAGATTTGTGTGTATTAGGTAATTGTTGGGGAATTGTTAGATTACTTGTTAGATATTACTGCACTGTCGAAACTAGAAGCATAAGCATTTCGCATTAACATCTGCTAACAATGTGACCAATAACATTTTATTTGAACGCACGCACACACGCACGCACACACACACAGTGTTGATTCTGCAGTGTTGACTCTTCCTGTGGGTATCAGCGCTGGCTCTGCCAGTAACCGACCAGCACACCCTGCTGGGGTAAGATCACAACCAGTCAGTCAGTGTGTGGTTTGATAAGACTACAACTATTATATATTGATTACAACAGGTTCACTGTTTAATGGAGGTTATGACTTCGGCTTATGTGAATAGGAGATAAAGTATTGTACACTTAGCGTGAACTATGAACGATGTCTGTAAACAGTATGGTGCATGCCTGTGTGTTCATATGTATGTGTGCAGACTATCCACACACGTGCAGCGTTTCTGTGTGTCTGAGCGTCTGCAGCGTTTCTGTGTGTCTGTGTTAGTGGGGTACCCGTGGGGTTCAGAGGTGTGCGTTAGATCAGCGCAGGCAGTGTGGGCCGTGACAGCTCTCTCCCATCTCCCAGGGGTTGAGTATAAACACAGGGCAGGCTTCCTCCGAGCTCCCTAGCCCTTTAGCCCTGTTCAGGGCCATGGTAGGCCTATGGAGGGCCGATGGATGGCCGGGGGAAGGTTTTAGCGCCTCCGGCCTCATTAATCCTGTAGTGTTTTGAAGTGTGGGGCATTAGCCGCTGTGGGCTAATGGTGTAGCGGTAAACATGGGCCTCGGTGAGCGAGCATCGTTCCGGGGTCGCCACCATTGCCGTAAACATCACAGCTAGATGAAGTTACACCCTCTTTCCGACAGCCAGATGGGATGGCTCTGAGGGCCCAGGGTGGGTGTGGAGGAGTAGGAGGGTCTCAGAGCCCCACCCTCTCTGTTGGTTTCTGTCAGTAGGTTACTTCAAACAGACCTCAGCACAGCAGAGACAGACATCAAAAGGACAGGTGAACCTGAGATGTCTGCAGTCTACATCGACCTACACACTCACTGTAGACAGAGGACATAAACCTGCCAGTCAGACTCTCAAAAGCACATAAAGAAGGACATGTTTTAGACACAAGTATATGGACCAGGACTGTCTTTAAAAACAATGTGACTAACCTGGACAAAATGAGAAGCTTACTAACCAGTTCTTTAGAGATGTGTTGAGTGTACTTCACAAAGTGCGAGTACAAGAGTATAGTGTGGGGAGGGGGTACGAAGAGTGTCTGTAGTCCATGGGAGTGACCCCATCCAGGGCAGTGAGCATCCATCACCCCAGAGACAGGCCTTTTAGTCTGGACCCCCTCACATAAACACAATCCCCTCATTCCCATCATACAGAGAGAGCATGTAGGGGCCTTAAGGCCTACATACAGTCATACTCAACATGGGCTAGGAATCAAGTCAACAAAGGGTCTTTCAATGGACATCAGACATACAATTACCATTCCAAACTTCTTCACTATATTCCTGTGTTTTATGAAATCCTACTTTGATGCTTGCAGTCTCATTACACACCATTCTCTCTCTTCCTCCTTCACATCACCCTTCACTGTCGTGGCCCCCCAACATCTTGCCCATTCACAACTCTTTATATCTGTAGTCACTAAAGATGGTCATGGAGTTTCAGTTCAGTGCTCATACACCTGACTCAATGAACAATCAAGGCCTTGATGAATCATTCTTTAACTCCTCCCCTCTCCCCATGCCCCTCGCCTTCAAAGCCCCCCTCGGCCACAGCAGGGCAGCAGCTGAACAGGTATGCTCTGAGGAGGAACTGGGTCTACTACCGTTTGGAAATTGCCCCGCTCTCACCTTCTACGGAGGTCCTCGGCCACGGCAGCGCGGCAGCTGAACAGGTATGCTCTAAGGGACTGGAGCTGCTGTCTCAGGCGCAGTACTGCAGCCAGGCCCTCACAGTGTTCATACAGACACGGGTTCAGCTGCTGCACGTCCAGCAGGGGTTCCTCATACACAAACTCCAGGAACTCCTTGGCCTGCTTGGACACCTGGACAGGACACACAGGGGAGGGATGGGAGGGCTGAGTGGTGGAGAACGCATAGGGATGTGGGGTTGTGACTGTGTATACATATGTGTATGTATGTATGTATGTATTGTATGTCGATTATCGTATTATGTTGTGTGTGCTTGGTGTGTGTGTGTGTGTGTGTGTGTGTGTGTGTGTGTGTGGTGTGTGTGTGTAGTGTGTGTGTGTGTGTGTGGTGTGTGTGTGCTTGTGTGTGTTTTCTTGATGTGTGTGTGTGGTGTGTGTGATGATATGGTGTGTGTGTGTGAGGATTGTGGGACCACATGGGGTAGTTTGGAGGGAAAATGTAACCTGGCAGCAATCTCTATACTGTATGGTGGCACCCAAACCCACATCCATGGGTCGACCCAATTTAAGATAAGCATGTGTGTAACTAGGGAACGTTCCCAAGTGCATTTTAGAGTGTATCTCAATAAGCTGGACATATTTCTGAAATGTGTGCATTTATCACCATTGATTCTCACCTTGTGTCTGTTGGTGTCCCAGTTGTGCAGCAGGCGGGCAGGGATGAGGAACAGGTTGTCTTGATGACAGCTCTGGCAGTAGTACCTGCCACTGTAGCAACACACCTTGGCCTTGCCCCGCGACAACCCTACTGGCTTCTGACACCCTGCACAGAGATAGAGAGGAGATACTGGATAAGGGTGTGTGTGTGTGTGTGTGAGTGTGTGTGTGTGTGTGTCAGGAGATTGAAAGTCCCATTTGCTACGGCTAATGATTAGAGAGGAGCGACCCAGTCGGTCTGGGCCCTTAAACACAGTGTTAATATGTAGCAGTTTATGGCACCTCTTAATTGCCACACTAACCACGTTCAACCAAGCAAACAAACATCTATAACTACAAGAACCATTCAACTGCAGCCACATCACCTGTTCAGTAAATCCCTCAAACTCAGTTGAGACTGAGGTAGAGATCAATAGGTTCCCCCACTCCTACCTGCAGTCACAACAAGAAGGGACTTCAATGCTCTGCTGTCTAATGAACACTAAAGAGAGAGATCCTAGGCTTCTATTGAGGTTCTTTAGTAGTGCTGCTATCCTCTGAAAACCCTCTTTTATTGTTCCTGTCTGCATTCCCCCAAATACTCAGGTCCCACGCCACGGGTGACGATTGGAACCCAAACAGGTGAACGGGGCAACGGCAGGTATCCCTTATCCCCAGGATGATCTGGTAGGGCCGGGAYCGCCACGGAGGAAGAAAGGAACAAGAGAAGAGGGAGAAGGCAATGGAGGGAGAGGGGGAAGGACATCAGATGGATAAAGACTTGCACGCTCTTGCTCTTTTTCGATGGAGCGTGGTGCCTTCCTCTTAACTTCACAGAGACAAGAGAGGGGCAAGAGATCAGACGTGGATAGAGAGAAAGAAAGAAAAGAGACAGAGGAGAGGAAAAGACAGAGAGGAAAACACCGTCTCCATAGCCGGACACCGATGCCAGCTATCAGAGCAGCAGATCAGGACCTGAGAGACTTAGAATGAACATAATACAAGTCTCTGATTTTGTCTGCTTTATCTGCGGAGGCTTTCTATGGGATGTTGTTGTTGAAGTACCTGATAGAGCACTAGTGCCCTTCTATGACTACAGAGAGAAACCAAAGGGTAATGCGTCTCAAATAAAAACATATCGGGCCGGTGGCTCAAGCCTATTCCTGGACAGACATTAGGCCGAGCACTTGTAATGGAGATTCTTCAATGAGCATGCTTTTTAGTCCAGGTGTAAAATAAATTTGGGAGTAATTGGTTGAACATTCACCACTGTGTACATAAGGGACACCAATGTAAAAACCTTACAGATCGCAAACACTACATTAACCCAATAGCCTCTCCAGCCAACATCTTAATTACCTCAAACTCTGGGGACAAACTTTGAGGCCCATTAGTTTCTACTGTGATTCAGTCAGAGGGAAAGCCGGTGAAGAACACAACCCAAAGCAATATAAGAGGCCCCAATGAGTCAGATAAATGACTAAGCAGGGACCGATGTGGTGTGCCCGTTTCTCTTGGAGAGAGAACCCATCTCCTCCTTATGCCTTCCTAAACCCAAGGCAATATGGCATAAACACAGGGGCTGCACTGCCACTGGCTGAGGTAAGGAGTTAGCCACGCACCAATCAGGCACACTGGAGCTAATGTCAACTTGAGGTTTTTGGGGCAGGGACCCCAAGCTATAAAAAGACAGAGTTGGTGTCTTCCCCCCTCAACTCTAGTTCCCTCTTTACCATCCATCCCTGCACACACACACACACACACACACACACACACACACACACACACACACACGAGGCTGCAGTGTGGAGTGTACCACAGACCATGCGGCGGGGTGTCGTGTGTCGGGGCTGCCCTGTAATCAGTGTAGGAGCGCAGCACAAACCCACACTAACCACTCCGCTCCATAAATACACACATCCCATCCACTCCCCCAGAAAACAAACCAGCCTGCTGCTGCTCTGATGCCCATCAACTCACTCACTAGGGCTGGATTTAGCCATTGGGGTTTTCTGAAAAGGGCTCCTCCAAGTGTTCTCGGAAATTATTGATAGCATTCACTAACATTGTCGTTTCCAGAACTACACCTTGGCTTCTGTATAAGTTAGATTCTCTGAAATAGGATCCAGCATGTTTAAATCTGGACGGTAACTTGTTGTGTTGGATTGTGCCTTGGCAATACAGATCCTATACTAATGATGTGGATGATGTGGCTTATTTTAGTGAGTATGTGATGGATGTTAGGGCCTCCATGAGCAATGTCCAGCAGAGAGGAGAGGATGGTCAGTGCCAGCGGCCAAACGCTGTGTAACTGCTGGGAAGGAGCTGGCCACTAGCAAACCACAGCTGGAACGGCCGCTGGGTCTGCTGTCACTGTCAGTAAAAAAACAACAACAAGAAAAACCCTCACACAAAAAAACAAACGCATATTGATCTACATTTTTACAGTTTAGTCATATAGCAGACGCTCATATACATAGCAACTTACAGTAATGAGTGCATAKATTAATACTTTTCCATACTGGTCCCCCATGGGAATCGAACCAACAACCCTGGTGTTGCAAGGGCCATGCTCTACCAACTAAGCCACACGGGAGCTTACTTCATGGTTATGTCCTCCCTAAAGCCACAGCCCCCTAACACAGCTAGGTACATTCTAGTAGCCTTCTAGTGTAGAGTGCAGAGGGCAGAGCAGTGGTGCTCATGGTAACAACATGCCCTCTAGGATTGTCTATGCCCACCAGTGTGGGAAAGAAGAGGAATAAAACCATGGACCCACCATCTCAAGCTCCCACTTGAGAGGCCACTGTAGGGATTCCCCAAAACCTCCAGTGTCGCCTCAAAATGTCTGACACTGAGGGGAGGAGAGGTGATGGGAGGAGATGGAACGTGAGAGAAATCCACTGTTGTAATACTGAGGCACCCCAGGTCTACCTGCTGCTATGATGAAACTGTGGCCCCTCAGGTCCCAGTCCCACAGCTAGAGAGGGTCATTCTGCTCTGTCGTCCTCAGAGAGGGGTTCCTACTCAGCCACGCTTTCAACTGTCCGACGTTTTACACCACCGCACCGCTGAGGGGACATTGACCAGTGTGTGTGTGTATGTGTGCATGCACAGGGGGCAAAGACAAGAGGCCTCTGCTTTGATGTGTCTCATTCAGGCAGATGAACACTTGTGTGTGAGGGAGAAAATTGTATGTGAGAGAGAGTGAGAGTGCTTGTGTGTGGGGGGAGGGTGGGGGATGCGCTGCCCATCTTTTGATGTGAACGCCCACCTCTTCCCCTAACACCCCTTTCCACCTACAGATTCCCACCCAACCCCAAAGCATCTCTCTTTTCTCAACCTCCTCTCCCTGGTTGTCCCTCTGGATACTCCAGTCCTCCTCCCTACAAAGCCCTCTCCTCTGAGGACCCTGTGAATCCACACAGGCTGAAAGACCGGGGTCAAGCAAACTTTGAGAAGAACCTGGGGGTACATTCAGCCCCTTATAGAATGGTAGAGGTGGTGTTAGGGGGGGTGGGGGGGGGTAATCAGGCTTCAAACGAACATCGGCAACAAAAAAACAACCATGTGTTTCCCCATGTGCAATTAGCTGAATAAATATTTCTCATTAAATTCTGTTTCAGTATGGGTTTGATGTGAACAATCACTTGCCCCATATGCATGTGGCACAATTCTTATGAAACAAAAGGACAAAGACAACACGCAGGTGGAGGGTCACTGGCCTTTCATGGTAGSGTCCTGACCTGCATGACTGGTTAGCAAAAGTAACTGCCCAGTGATTCCAGATATCTATGAAATATTACCTATAATTACTAACAATATGAAATAGTAGTTATAGTATTTCTTTAAAAAGTAGTATTTGTAGAAATAGTATTTCTTAAAAAAAAAWAATAATAATGTTAAAAATCTGCTTTTCTGTGTTGGAATGGTGTGGCTGTATAACGGTCATTAAAGATATTCATGCAAGTTGACCACTGATTGGCCAGCTCATTCTCCTCTAGACCGCTGATTGGCCAACTCATCTTCCTCAGGGAGATGACATCAAGGTCTATGAGGAAATAGCTATATATTTTTTAAATGGACACAAATATGAGTATAGGACGAGTCAACAACATTATTTAACAGAATATGAACTCTTAAAAGTGAGATGTTCACTGGACAGATACTTTAAACCTGCTTTGTACCAAAAATCTTATTTTATAGATTGGCAAATATAGATAGGGTTGGGGATGTAACGGATTACAAAAAGAACGGTAACTGTAATCCATTACGCTACCAGCAAAAATATTCCAATCAGATTACAGATACTTTTGAAAAACTAGATAATTAAATTCAGAAAGGATGTTTGCGGCAGAGGTTACTCTGGGTCTTCCATTCCTGTGGCAGTCCTCATGAAAGACAGTTTTATCATAGTGCTTGATGGTTTTTGCGACTACACTTGAAGAAACATTAAAAGTTCTTGAAATGTTCCGCATTGACTGACCTTCATGTCTTAAAGTAARGATGGACTGTTGTTTCTCTTTGCTTATTTCAGCTGTTCTTGCTGAATATGGACTTGGTCTTTTACCAAATAGGGCTATCCTCTGTATACCACCCCTACCTTGTCACAACACAACTGATTGGCTCAAACACATTAAGAAGGAAAGAAATTCCACAAATTAACAAGGCACCCCTGTTAATTGAAATGCATTCCAGGTGACTACCTCCTGAAGCTGGTTGAGAGAATGCAAAGAGTGTGCAAAGCTGTCATCAAGGCAAAGGGTGGCTACTTTGAAGAATTATAATATATTGTATTTGTTTAACACTTTTTCTGTTACTACATGATTCCATATGTGTTATTTCATAGTTTTGATGTCTTCGCTATTATTCTACAATATAGAAAATATAAAAAAATAAAGAAAAACTCTGGAATGAGTAGATGTGTCCAAACTTTTGACTGGTACTGTATATATCCATTGCTTCTTGAAGAATATAACTTATAAATGCCTCATGAGCTTAGTTCAACTGTCATACACCACAAGGAACCCAAAATATACGCTTGTTTTTCTCCAATGTTTGTAAACATTGTAGATGTAAACAAAAACTGTATAGCCTCATATCGAAATTATTGTTTTAACCATGTTATCAAGGATGGTCAGTCCTTGCATCCATTGCTCTGTCTATTATTCTGAGAGTCATTACATTTCTCCAGTCCCATCTCTCAGGTTTTTACCAAAACAGAGGCGGGGTGTACATTTTGTTATTGTTTCGTCTGTGGATTTGCCCTTTAAACAGCTGCATATTAGCAAGATATCAGTGTCACCAACAAAAAGGTAAACAAMAGGCCTATAGCAAATGCAGCATATGGCATTCATTTTTCACATGTAAATAGCACTTTTCAGGTGCGCTCAAAGCATGCCATTCCATAAGGGCAGCATTTATTTTTCAACTCGAATCAATGAGCCCAATCAGTCCTCCATGACAACAAAATCATAAACAGAGTAGGGCTGGATAATAAGTCCTTAGTTTTGGGGTTATGCTCAGGTAAAACAATTTAGCTAATCTATACTTCCAAGTCCTATTCTGGAAGATCAAGGGGTATAACATTTATTGGAATGACTGGAATTCTGATAGACTTTGGTTTTTAATGTAAAGATATAATTTAATTGTATTATTATATGTAGTAGAAAGCGATGGGTTAGAAGAAGACTACATAACCAACCCATAAAGTAAAATTMAACATCTATATATGACCAGCTATGTAAACTTTAACATTGATTTATCCTGCAATAGATGTCGTTCAATTGGTAACATACATTTTTGTCTTCTAAAAGTATGTAATCAGATTACGTTACTGAGTTTGGGTAATTTAAAAGTTACGTTACTGATTACAATTTTGGACAAGTAACTAGTAACGGATTACATAACATTTTTTTTTTTAAATACCCAAACCTGAATATAGTGCATTCACATAGTAGTATCCATCTGACCAGTGACAATCTTATAGATGCATTTAGGTCACAGTTCAATATTCATCAATAACTGATTTAAAAAAAATTGTGTTCAGCCAGGCCCAGAATTGTTTTGGGAATTTTGTTTCTGGTTCATGTGAATACAGATGTAAGATCTTAATTTGACCCTTTCTCACAGCAGGAACATATAATGTGAAAATGTAAATTATTGTGTGGATTATAATGAACGGATATTTTTATAGGGGTTGATATATTTTTAGTTAAGGTAAATCAAGTCTGATATTTTAATGTGGAACTTACAAACTTTAGAAGCATTTTTTTTTGCCTAGAATACACTACAAGTTTTCTGCAATAACAGGGTGATCAAATTAAGACCCTTCATCTGAAGCTTTGAGACGCAATGCCAAAACTCCTCATTGCAGGCCGCTGTTCTAACAAGGATATTTTGACTTCACTTTCGGGTCAAAAGAACAGCCGAAAAAGAAATGGTAAAGCACATGAGATTTGAGTCAGATTCTCCTCCCCAATCTGTCCTTAATGACATGTACTCTTAGATTCTCCACCCAGCACAGCCAGAAGACTGGCCACCCCTCAGAGACTGGCTCCTCTCTAGGTTTCTTCCTCGGTTCCTACCTTTCTAGGGAGTTTTTCCTCGCCACCGTGCTTCTACATCTGCATTGCTTGCTGTTTGGGGTTTTAGGCTGGGTTTCTATATAGCACTTTGTGACATCTGCTGAAGTAAAAGGGGCTTCATAAATACATTTGATGATTTGGCTAGCACAGGGAAGAGCAGGGCAAGACAGGGGGAATGAAGGCAAGAAGATTCAACTCAAGGATTGTTTTTGGTTGTTTTGTTGCATTTTTTTGCCTATTGTGCTCTGGCCTCTTTACAAATTCCTAGACCATTAAGTTGCTGAGGTCTGATGGGTAATTAGTAGACACCAGAGCCCAGTTGAAAAGAGGGTGCACATGCTCCCTCAACCTTCCCCCCAGAATCACACACACAGGCACAGGAGGAGGCGGGGCCAATCCACCATCCATCATCTATACTTTATGGGGGCTAACAAATTGGTGCCAGAGGGTGTCGGCCGGTGGGGAGGTGGGGGACAGAAGAGGCACAGGGTGCTCAATCACAGCCCCCAAATAGACAGAGGGGCGAAGGCTACAGTAATGGGGACCCCTGAACCCCCACGCCCCCCTCCTACACTCCCTGGCCATTGTGCTCTCTGTCAGACCCAACAATGGTAACTTCCCCTCTCTCCCACTCTCCTCTCTTTCTCCCACTCTCTCACTTTCCCTCTATTTGCCTGTTGTCCTCACCCCTCCTCATCGCGCATCCCCTAATCCCCCTAACAGAGCCGTGGAGGCCAGGGATATTTGTTTAGGGAAAAGCCATTAAACTGTAATACAACAGGCTGGCTCCTGACTCTCCATCCAAAGCTAAGTGACTGACAAGAACAAGCAGTCAAAAGGAAACTGGCACTCTACCAAGGAGCCAGGCAAGGGGATTGGGGAGGGCGGGAAGAGCTAGAGAGAGGAAAAAGCGAGCGAGAGCATGAGAGAGAGAGAGAGAGAGAGAGAGGGAGATAGAGGGGGGACAGAGGGAGAGAATGAGCCAGAGAGAAAGAGTAGAGTTCAGTGAACACAGTGACAGCATGAGAGACTGTGCGAGTCTGAATGAACGAGAAAGAGAGAAAGGAGAAATAGGGAGAGAAAGAGAGCGCATAATTAAAGGGTTTTGTGAACAGAGCATGGGACAAGCTGTATCCAGCTGTTATTCTCTGCTTGTGTCTCATTCAAACAGGTCTGCAGCCCGAGCAAAAAGAGCCCCTGTATCAAACAATTAGCTTCCGCATTGACGATAGCATCCCAGCCTCCCGGGCGCCTGTCTTTGATTATAAAAAATGATTTTTTCCCTCTGCTTTATGCCGGCCAATTATCGTCAGGTGCCCGCTCCCCTTGTTCAGTGGCCCTTTCAGACGGCATGCATTAATAGAGCGCTGGTTACAGAAGAGAAGGAGGAAACCACCTCATTCATCCCCTTTTAGTGAGCACAGATTTCACACCCAGGAAGACCAAACACAGAGCCGCCATGGCTCCATTTACTGAGCTGTCAGACAGAAGAGAGGGCTATCTGGTAGTGAGATATCAGTTATGGTCCAG
Source organism: Salvelinus sp. IW2-2015 (assembly GCF_002910315.2). NCBI lineage: Eukaryota > Metazoa > Chordata > Actinopteri > Salmoniformes > Salmonidae > Salvelinus > Salvelinus sp. IW2-2015. The sequence goes on from NC_036839.1 coordinate 21,407,084, forward strand.
AGGCTTAGGGAACGAAACAGATGTAATGGTGGCGACATCTCTAAGGGGAACTATGAACTGTAGCTACCTCTCTATAACTCCTACAAACATACAGGTCAGGTCATAAGCCTAGTAAATACAAAAACTGCTGCAGCCAGCCAGTGTGTGTGTGTGTGTGTGTGTGTGTGTGTGTGTGTGTGTGTGTGTGTGTGTGTGTGTGTGTGAAAGGTAGTTTTTGGGGAGGGGGGGTCTGTGACCCCCAGTGGTGTAACAGGTGACTGGTCTAAGCTCAAAGGACTGGTGGCTGTGGGTGAGAGCCCCAGACACCTTGATCCCCAGCCGTCTCCCAGCTGCCCTTATGAAGCCCTCCACAACAAAGCTGCTTTGCCAACAAAGGTAACGCCACCGCACAGGACTCTGGGTAATGCCATGTCGTCGTGCAGTGAAAAATAAAGAGAAACAAAATAGGGGCTCATAAAATAGGAACTCATAAAATTACAGACCCCAAAAAATCTGTTGATCTACCAAGTGTTCCATTGGAGGGATGCTGTTTGTCTGTCTGTTTGTGTTTGTTTTGTTGGAGGGAAAGCGGCAGTGACTGGGTGTATTGATACATCATGCAAAGTGTAATTAATAACTTCACCATGCTCAAAGGGATATTCAATGACTGTTTTTATTTTTACTCATCTACCAATAGGTGCCCTTCTTTGCGAGGCATTGGAAAACCTCCCTGGCCTTTGTGGTTGAATCTGTGTTTGAAATTCACTGCTCGACTGAGGGACCTTATAGACAATTGTATGTGTGGGGTACAGAGATGAGTTAGTCATAAAAAAACTATGTTAAACGCCATTATTGCACACAGATGGAGTCCATGGAACTTATTAAGCACATTTTTACTCCTGAACTTATTTAGGATTGCCATAACAAAGGGGGTTGAATACTTATTGACTCAAGACATTTAAACTTTTTAAAAATAATTTGTAAAATTTTTTGGAAAATCATAATTCCACTTCGACCTTAAGGGGTATTGTGTGTAGGCCAGTGACTAAATACCTCAATTTAATCKATTTTAAATTCAGACTATAATATAACACAATTTGGAAAAAGTAAAGGGGTGTGAATACTTTCTGAAGGCACTGTAGATAGGATTGAGAGATACAAAGCCTATATTGCACCATCTGACAGTCATTAGCTAGCTACCCTCACGGGAGTATGCATCCAGTTAACAAGTAGGCCTCTTGAACACACTCATTAGCAGACTGAGATTGTGTAATGCATCTGTTTGCAGAGCACTACTGAAGTATGCTGTCTCTTTCTGTAGTAATATCAATAGATTTTGAGTAATGACAGTGGTTACTCCTTGAGTCAATATAAAGCCACGGTTTTGATGGATTATGTTGTAAAAAATATTTCCATAAAGAGTAGAGATATGTAGATGAACCAGTGATGTAACAGATTATATTTTTGGAACTTTAGTGAAGAATGTGTCACTTTAGTGTCTGTGTAGAATTTTTTTTTACGGGGGTTTATATTTTACACGTGTGCATTAACATGCATGTGTGAATTAGATTTTTTAAATTTAACCTTTGTTAGGGAAATGTGCTTTTAGCGATCCCAACTCCCCCTGAGAGACCCTGGGAGTGTGGGGTCACGGCCAGGGTCAGCCATTATCAACGGCAAACCTGGAGCAATTAGGGGTAAGTGTCTTGCTCAGACTGACTGTGTGTGTGTGTCTGTGTGGTAACAGGAGGAGGTCTCTACCTGCACACCTGAAGCTCTGGGTGGTCAGGCCCTTCTCCACAGCCAGGCAGGTGAGGATACTGAGGAAGCTGGTGGTGACTGACTGTCTCTTGGCCCTCTGGGCATCCCTCTGCTTCCTCTCCCTGGAGGGCTTGGTCCTCAGCAGCACCCCCGTCCCCATSGACACTGCACCTGGCTGGGCCTGGATGGAGCCCTGACCCTCCTCCCCCTGGGGCCTCTGGGCCGCCACGGCCGTCAGCAGGGCCTCCATCCAGTCCTGGGCCTTGAGTTGGCTCTCAGCCCGCAGACGGAGCACCTCTCTGGGGAAGACTGCCTGGAAACGGGCGGCGCTGGCCCCCTCGACCTCGTCCCTCTGCACGACCAGGCAGGAGGCCAGCGGGTAGTGGAGGACAGGTTCGGACACGGGCCCCCGGCCCTCGGTTGGGAAGGCCTGCAGCGTGGAACGACTCAGCACGAAGGTGAAGGCCCTCCAGTTGTTGAGGTCAGTCTGCTGGTGGAGCAGACCCACCTTGAGGACATCAGCACAGTGCTTGGTGAACAGGGGCAGGGCCGTGGGCCGGGCTGGGGGGAGATGCGAGGTATGAGGGGTCAGGGCAGCCTCAGCAGGACCAATGGGGTCTGGTCTGGTGTCGAGACCTCCAGAGGAGATGGATGACGACGGAGATAAGACTGGAGGCGCCTCTGCCTGTTTGTGGGCGGGCCGGGCAGCCAATACTCTCTCCCAGATCTGCCTCCTCCAGTCTAGCGCCTCCCACTGGCAGGCGGCACGTAACTGCAGGCGGGTGGAGCTGTTGAAGATGAGGTCAGTGAGTGGTCTATTAAAACATGTTATGAGAGAAATAGCTTCAATTGCAACTCATGTTTATGTGATTGACCGTTGACTCAAACAATCTTTGATTTATTTTATTTATCCAGGAAGTTCCGTTGAGGTTAGAAGACCTATTTTAGGAAGGAGACCTGGCAAGAGGTCTCCTAAGAGTTGAGCACCGTTAATTTACCTGTTGAAGAAGAGGGCCTGGAGGACTCGTCCGTCCTGTGGTGGCTGGGGCTGGCTAACCCCCTGGCAGTGGGACAGGGAGTAGGCGGTGCAGAGCTGGCGGTTACCACTGCTGTCCAGGCTGTAGAGACGCAGCTCACAGGGGGTCAGCTCTAGGTGGCAGATGCTCCAACGACCCTTCTGACCCTCACGATGCTCCAGGGAACCCTGCTTCACCACACTGCCGCTGCTGCTGTCCTTATGGGCTGGAACAAACACAACATAAATTCAGCAACAGGATCATCTGCAGAAAACACAATTTGATATACAGCAAAACACCAGTGGTGGAAAAAGTACCCAATTGTCATACTTCAGTAAAAGCAAAGATACCTTAATAGAAAATGACTAAAGTAAAAGTGAAAATCACCCAGGAAAATACTACTTGAGTAAAAGTCTAAAAGTATTTGGTTTTAAATATACTTAAGTATCAAAAGTAAAAGTATAAATCATTTCAAATTCCTTATATTAAGCAAACCAGGTGGCACCATTTTACAGATAGCCAGGGGCACACTTCAAAACTTAGACATCTTTACAAACGAACAATTTGTGTTTATAGTGAGTCCGCCAGATCAGAGGCAGTAGGGATGACCAGGGATGTTCTCTTGATAAGTGTGTCAATTTTACATTTTTCCTGTCCTGCTAGGCATTCAAAATGTAACGACTACTTTTGGGTGTCAAGGAAAATGTATGGATTAAAAAGTACATTATTTTCTTTAAGAATGTAATGAAGTAAAGTAAAAGTTGTCAAAAATATAAATTGTAAAGTACAGATAGCCCAAAAAAACACTTAAGGAGTACTTGAAAGTACACTGCTAAAAAAAATAAAGGGAACACTTAAACAACACAATGTAACTCCAAGTCAATCACACTTCTGTGAAATCAAACTGTCCACTTAGGAAGCAACACTGATTGACAATAAATTCACTGCTGTGTGCAATGGAATGACAACACGAGGTGGAAATTATAGGCATAAGCAAGACACCCCCAATAAAGGAGTGGTTCTGCAGGTGGTGACCACAGACCACTTCTCAGTTCCTATGCTTCCTGGGATGATGTTGGTCACTTTTGAATGGTGACGGTGCTTTCACTCTAGTGGTAGCATGAGACGGAGTCTACAACCCACACAAGTGGCTCAGGTAGTGCAGCTCATCCAGGATGGCACATCAATGCGAGCTGTGGCAAGAAGGTTTGCTGTGTCTGTCAGCGTAGTGTCCAGAGCATGAGGCGCTACAAGGAGACAGGCCAGTACATCAGGAGACGTGGAGGAGGCCGTAGGAGGGCAACAACCCAGCAGCAGGACCGCTACCCTCCGCCTTTGTGCAAGGAGGAGCACTGCCAGAGCCCTGCAAAATGACCTCCAGCAGCCACAAATGTGCATGTGTCTGCTCAAACGGTCAGAAAACAGACTCCATGAGGGTGGTATGAAGGCCCGACGTCCACAGGTGGGGGTTGTGCTTACAGCCCAACACCCGTGCAGGCGTTTTGGCATTTGCCAGAGAACACCAAAGATTGGCAAATTCGCCACTGGCGCCCTGTGCTCTTCACAGATGAAGAAGCAGGTTCACACTGCGCACGTGACAGAGTCTGGAACCGCCGTGGAGAACGTTCTGCTGCCATAAACATCCTCCAGCATGACCGTGTGGCGGTGGGTCAGTCATGGTGTGGGGTGGCATTTCTTTGGGGGCCGCACAGCCCTCCATGTGCTCGCCAGAGGTAGCCTGACTGCCATTAGGTACCGAGATGGATCCTCAGACCCCTTGTGAGACCATATGCTGGTGCGGTTGGCCCTGGGTTCCTCATAATGCAAGGACAATGCTAGACCTCATGTGGCTGGAGTGTGTCAGCAGCTGCAAGGGAAGCATGCATGCTATGGACTGGCCCGCCCGTTCCCCAGACCTGAATCCAATTGAGCACATCTGGGACATCATGTCTCACTCCATCCACCAACGCCACGTTGCACCACAGACTGTCCAGGAGTTGGCGGATGCTTTAGTCCAGGTCTGGGAGGAGAACCCTCAGGAGACCATCCGCTACCTCATCAGGAGCATGCCCAGGCGTTGTAGGGAGGTCATACAGGCACGTGGAGGCCACACAGACTACTGAGCCTCACAACATTACATCAAAGTTGGATCAGCCTGTAGTGTGGTTTTCCACTTTAATTTTGAGTGTGACTACAAATCCAGACCTCCATGGGTTGATACATTTGATTTCCATTGATKATTTMTGTGTGATTTTGTTGTCAGCACATTCAACTATGTAAAGAAAAAAGTATTTAATAAGAATATTTCATTCATTCAGATCTAGGATGTGTTATTTTAGTGTTCCCTTTATTTTTTTGAGCAGTGTATTTTTACCCCACTGCTAAACACATAGGCTAGAACTACATTTATTAGGCCTTACTTGTTATATTGAACAATGTATAGCCTACTGGAAGAGGTTACATGTAGAAGCTAACTGCCTTAGAAAGATTCAGAGGGCAGACAAAAGAACAGTGACTATCTGATTGTAAATGGGTGCAGGCCCTTCCAATGGGCTATGCTGCCAGCCACACATGCTATTACCACTCATAGAATGTCTCTGCAGCAATTTCATCTTATTATCTGCTCATTGGATCAATAACACTGGTCTCCATTCAACAGTCAGCACTCAGCAGTGTGCTCTTGGCTAATATACCGCGTAGGACATTCATTCTCCCGTCATTAAGGACACATCTTCAAACCGCAGCCTAAAATTCTCAACTTATTAAACAACTCAAATGCGACACATTACTAAGTGCAGGGGCAAACTTCTAACTGCCTAGCCTATTCTGGGTCAGCTTGCTTAGCCAGCGTTTTCACTAAATGAATTAGGCTACCATGCAACTCCCACCATTTGAGGGCCACAAGTCTGATAGCACTTTTGACACGTTATTTATCGGAGCCAAACACAGATGCTCAGGTCTGAACGTGAGAGATTATATTTTGGTTTGTGATAGCAACTAGCAGAGTTAGCTTTGAAAGTCCTTCCTGTGAGGTCAGCAGGAAGAAACAGCATTGTTACCCAGAACGCTGTGCAAACACAGAGAACCAGGAGAAACTCACTTATCTGGGGCACACCCTCTCTCTGCCCTTCCTCCCTCCATCCGTTTCTTTTACACACTCCTTTCTTTATCTCTTTTCCTTTCCATTCCTCCTTTTTGCATCTCATCTCTCAGCTTCCTGTTCAGTGGTCATGGTGGATTTTGACTTGTGCTGTGGCTGCACGTAGGGTGTAGAAGGGCAGACGTGTCTCCACCTACCAGTGGCCCAGGAGCATTGCTGAAGCCAAATAGCATTGCACGTAAATAGAAATGTCTGAGACATATAGGAGCCACTTTCCTTATCTGTAGTGCTCCAGCATACACTAGTTGTCATTGGAGCACAACTCGCAGCCTTGACGTATACTTGTTTTTATCCTTATCAGAAATGATGTTATACCAGGGTTAACAGGTGGGTGTAATCCTTGACCAATCAATGATAATAACTGATAATCAACTGACCAAAAAATAAGTTCAGAGTTCAGTTCAATGTATCTTGTACTATACTGTTATGTAGCCTACCTGCTGTTTCACTCCCCTTTAAAACCCAATAGGCTCTGACCCAACCTACTCCCTGTTCTCCTCTGTCAATCGAGGGTGGCAAAAGGCGGCTGTGGGTCTGTAGGCTAATATGTCTACGTTTGTCAGACGGAGAGAGCAGATGCCAGAAGCCCGGGACAGACGACCAGACGGCCGGGCCAGTTGGCCGCTGTGCTTTGTCCTTCGGGAGCCCCTCAGGCAAAGGTTGGGGGTGCTAGGGGGCTCGCCTGTCCCCCTGGGCTTCAAAGGKTCCTGTGAGCACGTGGGTGCGGTGTAGGTCACTGTTCATTTCACGCTACAAAGGAGGCGAGGCGCACGGACATGACTCAATTAGTAGAGTCTCAGTCGGCGCTTTGCTTTGCTGGGCCTGGTCAACCAGCAGCATCCTAGCCCTACACGGCCCTACACTTCCACTGGATTGAACTGGCTGTCCTGGCCTGGCCCTGCATGGCCGTTAGTGCCACCTGATGCGATAGCATTGCTGAAACGTCACAGGGACTTAACATTAACGTGATGTGAATGGTCTGGCCCAGAGGCAGGTGAGGAGAGGACATCTTGTTATGAACTCATTGTTGGTGTCTGAGCCATCAGTTCATATTATACTCAACTCAAAACTGTGTGGTTTAGCTGTACCTTGTCCCTTAGTGATAGTATAATAGATTCACTAGATGAACTCGGCTAGCCTAATAAGATGGGAAAATACTTCTAGAAACGAGGCTAAATGTGGTTCAAATGGGCAATGGTCCCTTTCCTTCCTTCTTTCTTTCTTGACTACTGAGGTAAACGAAGGTGGTGGTTGGGTGTCCCATCCATCTTACTGCACAAAAACACTGACAGACAAGGTGTCACTTTGAGTCTTGCACTTGCATGCTAAAATACTCCTTAGGGACCAATAAATATGTAAATGCAGCCAGGAGCCTGATTGAGATTCAGCCTCCGCTCGACAGTCGCCACGCTCGGTGGAGTGTGGAGCAGAATTAAGAGGTGAGACACACACACACACTGTTCAATTACTACACCACCGCTTGTGTGCCGTGACATCATGCTCCGGTAACACTGTGAGACATGAACAAGCTAACGTTACGCCACGCAGCCTTGGGCCCCAACAGCCTGAAATCAAAACTGACATTCTGTAAAACCACCAACACGTAGCTAACGCTTGCCTCAGTCCTGCAGATAAAACGCTGAAATAGGATATCAGTCCATCCAGAGCTGTAATCACACTAAAGCAGCTGCCTTAAGGCTTACATGGGGACGTGACAATAAACACTGTACATGGGCTAGGGTGTAATTTGGGGGGGGAGGGTTGTACCAGGAATAGGGAGTACCGGTTAGGCTGCCAAAGTCCAGACAGAATTGCTAGAGCAGTCACTCTTACTGTAATGACTGACTGCCACACCCAGACAGACCAAGGACAGCCAATCACAACAGAACAAGTGCCATTTTATAACTTTGGCCTTTAGAGACGAGATGTTTTACCAATGGACCCCCTGGTGAATCCTGGACACCATAACCAGGACAGACAGACTCAAAGAGAACAGAAAGGAATAATGTGTTTCCAGTAAGGAAAACATCCCAAACATACATATATATTATTAGTGTTCTATTTAATTCGCTGGTTCCTAGTTAAAACGAACAAAAATATAAAACGCAACATGCATACATTTTGAAGATTTTACTGAGTTACAGATCATATAAGGAAATCAGTCAATTGAAATAAATTCAGTAGGCCCTAATCTATGGACTTAACAATACAGATATGCATCTGTTGGTCACATCATAGATACCTTTAAAAAAAAGTAGGGGCATGGAACAGAAAACCAGTCAGTATCTTGTGTAACCATCATTTGCCTCATGCAGCTCGACACATCTCCTTCACATAGAGCTGATCAGGCTGTTGATTGTGGCCTGTGGAATGTTGTCCCACTTCTCTTCAATGGCTGTGCAAAGTTGCTGGTTATTGGTGGGAACTGAAACACGCTGTTGTACACGTCAATCCAGAGCATCCCAAACATGCTCAATGGGTGACATGTCTGGTGAGTATGCAGGCCATGGAAGAACTGGGATATTTTCAGCTTCCAGGAATTGTGTGCAGATCCTTGCAACATGGGACTGTGCATTATCATGCTTAAACATGAGGTGATGGTGGCGGATGAATGGCAAGACAATGGGCCTCAGGATCTTGTCACGGTATCTCTGTGCATTCAAATTGCCGTTGATAAAATGCTATTTTTTCCCATTGTCCGTAGCTTATGCTTGCCCATACCATAACCCCACCACCACCACCATGGGGCACTATGTTCACAACGTTGACATCAGCAAACCGCTCGCCCACACGAAGCCATCCACACTGTCTGCCATCTGCCCTGTACAGTTGAAACCTGGGATTCATCCATGAAGAGCACACTTCTCCAGCGTGCCAGTCAGTGGAGGCTCCTCAGAGGAGGAAGGGGAGGACCATCCTCCTCAGTGAAATTTCATAAAAATAAAAATTGTGAAACACTAAAAAAGTTTTCCTTTTTAGATACAACTATACAAAATATATATGTCACCAAATAATTGATTAAAACACACTGTTTTTAATGGTCTATAGTAACTTCAACTGCACTCTCTGGGGTAGCACCATGGTGTAGCCGGAGAACAGCTAGCTTCTGTCTTCCTCTGGATACATTGACTTCAATACAAAACCTAAGAGGCTCAAAGGCCTTACCCCCTTCCATAGACATACATGGTAATTATGACCACTTCTGGAGGACAACCTCAAACCAATTAAAACCTTTGCAGTATGAACTGACATGTTGTCCATCCAATCATAGGATTAGGACCAGAGAACGAACCTGGTGTTTTGTATTGGGGTTGTGCCGCAAAGCATTATGGTGGGTTCTATGTATTGAGAAGCTTGGTGGATGCCAACCGCTGTTAAACCTCATCAAAGAAGATGAAGAGAAGCTTGGTGACATTATTGGATAGATGAAAAGTGATAGTTGAACTTTTTGGTTATTATTCCATTCAAATTAGTTTCTTCAAATTACAGGAGATGGGGGTGAGATTATACATTGTTTTCTTGGTTTTAGAACTTTATTTTTGTGTCCAGTTTACAAGGCAAATTTAAATAAATTGTACTAACTTCAGTAGCAAGTAGCCGTAGCTAGCTAGCTATCTACCAGCTCCAGTGTGCCGTTTTTGCCGCCAACTATGGAACGCCGTTTGGGTGTTTGCTATGGATATTGCTGGCCTTGCCTGCTTTTTGGAAAGTCTGTGCCTTGGGCGAAAGAGGGTACAAAGACCTGAAGAACATTAATCGTTCAGCTAAACGGCAAAACAAAAGCAAGGTGCATATAAATGGCCACATCAGATTCAAGCTTCTGGGGAAAAGCTGCATCGATCATGACAAAGGTCTGCGTATTCAAACTGCGCAACACAACGATAAAGTAAGAAGGAACAGGAATGTTCTCAAGCGGTTTATCAACACCACTGGGTTTTCAAGAATTGGCTTTTAAAAGGACACGACGAGAGGGAAAGTTCCGCTAACAAGTGCAACTACAATGAACTTGCAGTGGTAATTGCACGTTACGATGCTTTACTTGCTGAACACATGGAACGTTCTGTCTTTTCTAGGATGTCAAATCAGTTCAGAATGATTTGATAGCTTCCATCGCATCATCCATTAAAAGTTAGATTAAAGAAAGAGGTGGACGCTGCGTATTTTTCCGCACGCGCTCAAGTACATTTTCCACTTTCTTCCGGTATTTATTTAGAAATATAACTCAATCAATCCGGACAGACCCAAGCAAAAACGTATTACACAAATGTTTTATGGGTTGAAAACGAGACTATTTCTTCAGTCTGATCAACAGTAGGCTACTAATAAGAGCAGCTGCATACAGSCTACGTGCGCTGTCCATTTGGTCAGGGTAACTAAGGAGAAATGTGAATGTGATCCAATTTGGTTTATATTCAAAATGTGGCTGGCTAGGCTGCCTATTCGTTTTCAATCCCAAATTGTTAACTGGAATTAATCAATCAACATAATAGTGATGACAGATGTGAGTCAATTTTTTTTTACTAGGCCTACAGTTACATAGAACTGCAAGCAAGCTCAGCCCTGTGAGTGCTATTGTCTATCAGTTGTTGTCACTGTCTGGGTAGAGTTTGCTCATCTAGTCTAACTATAATTCATATGACCAAGTATAATGTTGCTGCAGTTGGACAGGGTTTTCACCTCCCCCCCCTCCCCCAGGGGCCAGGAGTTTTTAAAAACCATGTGACCTGATTGGGAAAAACTGGTCCCATCATAGCTCTTACATTTTTACAACGGATTAATCACTGTCACACCTTATAGGGTCTCAAGTTTTCCTGGTTAGGTTAACAGATAAGGAAAAACTCTGGGCCCCAGGGGGTAAYAATTGCCCCGCCACTCTGGGACCTATGGAGCCACCAGTCTGCTTGCAGTTGTCAGTTATGTGGATGACCAGGGTATTATTCAGGAATGTTTCTTGGGCAACTTTGATGTGTCAAGTGGGTGAGATGCGCACTCTGTGTTTAACTTAATGGAGAAACTTGCTGTTCAAACCTATGGTGCAGCTGTAATGGAATGTACAGTTGAAGTCGGAAGTTTACATACACTTAAGTTGGAGTCATTAAAACTCGTTTTTCAACCACTCCACAAATTTCTTGTGAACAAACTATAGTTTTGGCAAGTCGGTTAGGACATCTACTTTGTGCATGATGCAAATAATTTTTCCAACAAATGTTTACAGACAGATTATTTCACTGTATAGCCATTCCAGTGGGTCAGAAATGACTGTGCCTTTAAACAGCTTGGAAATTCCATAAAATTATGTCATGGCTTTAGAAGCTTCTGATTGACTCAAATTATGTCAATTAGCCTATTGGAGGTGTACCCATGGATGTATTTCAAGGCCTACCTTCAAACTGACATCATGGGAAAATCAAAAGAAATCAGCCAAGACCTCAGAAAAAAAATTGTAGACCTCCACAAGTCTGGTTCATCCTTGGGAGCAATTTCCAAATGCCTGAAGGTACCACGTTCATCTGTACAAACAATAGTACACCGGTATAAACACCATGCGACCACGGAGCCGTCATACTGCTCAGGAAGAGACTTGTTCGTCTCCTAGAGATGAACGTACTTTGTGTGCGAAAAGTGCAAATCAATCCCAGAACAAAGTCCTATATTGACATAACCTGAAAGACCGCTCAGCAAGGAAGAAGCCACTGCTCCAAAACCGCCATAAAAAAGCCAGACTACAGTTTGCAACTGCACATGGGGACATAGATCGTACTTTTTGGAGAAATGTCCTCTGGTCTGATGAAACAAAAATAGAACTGTTTGGCCATAATGACATCGTTATGTTTGGAGGAAAAAGGGGGATGCTTACAAGCCAAAGAACACCATCCCAACCGTGAAGCACGGGGGTGGCAGCATCATGTTGTGGGGGTGCTTTGCTGCAGGAGTGACTGGTGCACTTCACAAAATAGATGGCTTCATGAGGAAGAAAAATTATGTGGATATATTGAAGCAACATCTCAAGACATCAGTCAGGAAGTTAAAGCTTGGTCGCAAATGGGTCTTCCAAATGGACAATGACTCCAAGCATACTTCCAAAGTTGTGGCAAAATGGCTTAAGGACAACAAAGTCAAGGTATTGGAGTGGCCATCACAAAGCCCTGACCTCAATCCTATAGAAAATGTGTGCGAGCAAGGAGGCCTAAACCTGACTCAGTTACACCAGCTTAGTCAGGAGGAATGGCCAAAATTCACCCAACTTATTGAGGGAAGCTTGTGGAAGGCTACCTGAAACGTTTTACCCAAGTTAAACAATTTAAAGGCAGTACTACCAAATACTAATTGAGTTTGTAAACTTCTGACCCACTGGGAATGTGATGAAAGAAATAAAAGCTGAAATAAATCATTCTCTCTACTATTATTCTGACATTTCACATTCTTAAAATAAAGTGGTGATCCTAACTGACCTAAGACAGGGAATTTTTACTAGGGTTAAATGTCAGGAATTGTGAAAAACTGAGTTTAAATGTATTTGGCTAAGGTGTATGTAAACTTCCGACTTCAACTGTATCTGCTATTTGTATTTCCAACTAAGTCCTCTCCTGTTCCCTGATTAAGAGGTGATGACCACTCCACACTACTACCATTGTCAACTCTGTCCTGACATGAACTGAAGCCACGTCTCATGTGCCCGCTCATCAACTGGCACATTGAACGTTTCCTCTCCAATCACTGAGTAACCCTATCAATTCTCTCATTACTGTATATAGTCAATCACATACACAATTACATTATTACACATTGATTTTACTTGCTTGGACAAACTCTTTCTTAACTCTTTAGTCTAACTGTGTGGTGTGTTTTGTTATTGTTTGTCTTCCCAGTCAACCCCTGAAGTTAAGCCTCTGTGTTACCTCAACTCCTACCTCATACCCTCATTCAATCACTGCTGTGATCCCTTCCCAACACTAATTAGCCCTCTCATTCCCATTCCCAATAATAAAGACATTTATAGTACAATATTAAATGGTTTAGGTTAAAATAATTACTTTGATGATTTTTGAAACACACTTTGACGTCTCTGTGCGTCCCGTGCCTGTACCGTAGGTCTCCCATCCTCCTCAATTTTTCAAGTCACCAGCCTCCACTGGTGCCAGTGGCTATCGAAGGTGAGCATTTGCCCTCTGAAGTCGGTTACGACCGTCTGCGGTTGAGGCCAGTTGGACGTACTGCCAAATTCTCTAAAATGATGTTGGAGTCGGCTTATGGTAGAGAAATTAATGTTCCATTCTCTGTCAACAGCTCTGGTGGACATTCCTGCAGTCAGCATGCCAATTGCACTCTCCCTCAAAACTTGAGGCATCTGTAGCGTTGTGTGACAAAACTGCACATTTTAGAGTGGCCTTTTATTGTCCCCAGCACAATGTGCATCTGTGTAATGATCATGCTGTTTAATCAGCTTCTTGATATGCCACACTTGTCAGGTGGATGGATTATCTTTGCAAAGGAAAAATGCTCACTAACAGAGAAGTAAACAAATTGGTGCACAACATTTTAGAGAAATAAGCTTTTTGTGCATATGGACATTTTCTGGATTTTTTTTAATTTCAGCTCATGAAACATGMGACCGACACGTTGCATTTATATTTTTGTTCCGTGTTGATGAAAAGCCAACAGAACTGAGAGATTCAATAGATGAGGTTAACCAATTGAAAGACCAATTAACAGCTAATAAAGCTAGGCTATACATTAAAATCCCAGAAGTACATGTCTGGTCTAATGTCTTAAACAAAAATATAAAACCTTAACGAGTAGATTGGTAAATTAAGTAAAATCCCTACAGCACTATAACACTGACAGCTGAAGGTCGCTGTGAAGCCCACTCTCTCACTGGCTAGCTTCTGGCCATGCTGAAATCAACAGATCCATCAGCATTAGTGTGTGAGTGTTGCTGCTGAGGAAATCAGTAAATATCACCCCACAGGGACTCTGCAGGAGTACGTGGGCTGGGGTCTTTATGAGGGAACGTTTACCGCTGGCAGTGGGAAAGGGAGGAAGCATTCTTGCATGCCAGTGGCACCAAAGCCTCCTTTCCCTGTTGCATCTAATGTGACAACAACTGCAGTGGATCCCCATTTTATTCACATTATTCAAGATGGTGGGGATTTCATGGTTTTCTCTTATCAATTAAACAGTTCTGCTTAGGTTTGTTCTAAGAAGAGACAGCCTGGGCCTCCCGAGTGGTGCAGTGGTCTAAGGCACTGCATCACAGTGCTAGCTGTGTCACTAGAGATCCTGGTTTGAGTCCAGACTCTGTCGCAGCCGGCCGCGACCGGGAGACCCATGGGGTGGCACACAATTGCCCTATCGTCGTCCGGGTTAGGCCGGCAGGGATATTCTTGTCCCGTTGCGTACTAGCGACTCCTGTGGCGGGCCGGGTGTAATGCACGCTGACACTCACCAGGTGTACGGTGTTTCCTCCACACATTGGTGCGGCTGGCTTCCGGGTTAAGCGGGCATTGTGTCAAGAAACAGTGCGGCTTGGTTGGGTTGTGTTTCGGAGGACGCATGGCTCTCGACCTTCGCATCTCCTGAGTACGTACGGGAGTTGCAGCGATGGGACAAGATTATAATTGGATACCACGAAATTGGGGAGAAAAAGGGGGTAAAAGTGCACCTAGGGGCCTACCTACACAGTACACACATAATCAAATGTCATGGAAATATGTTGTACAGGACAAGAGAGAATACAATTAGGCCTACATAAAAGCATTGCCAACTATAATGACTGGCAAACAGCAGTATCTGTTCGGATGCTAAGTGCTGTTGAATGCAGCCCATGATTTTACTATCCTCTTGTGAAGCCTAACTATCCATCCCTCTTCCCTGCCTAGAGCCAACTAATGTCTTTTCAGTCGTATGCTAATCCCTCCTAATATGAGGGATAATTGGGCCTCTCTCTTTCTCCTCATTTGAGTACATTTGGTGACAGAATTACATATTATGGTCTCTCCCTAAACAAATACAAAACAAGCAGACTAAACAACATGCATCAGGGAGGTTCGAATTATTCACCACATTATCTATCCTGTTGCCTAGTCACTTTACCCCTACCTATACAGTACCAGTCAAACGTTTGGTCACACCTACTCATTCCATGTCTTTTTTAAATTTTATTTTTTACATTGTATAATAGTGAAAACATCAAAACTATGAAATAACATATGGAATCATGTAGTAAACAAAAGTGTTAAATCTAAATATTTTATATTTGAGATTCTTCTAGTAGCCACCGTTTGCCTTGATGACAGCTTTGCACACTCTTGCCATTCTATCAACCAGCTTCACCTAGAATGCTTTCTAACAGTCTTGAAGGAGTTCCCACATATGCTAAGCTCTTGTTGGCTGCTTATCCTTCACTCTGCGGTCAAACTCATCCCAAACCATCTCAATTGGGTTGAGGTCGGGTGATTGTGGAGGCCAGGTCATCTGATGCAACACCCCATCACTCTCCTTCTTGGTCAAATAGCCCTTACACAGCACAGCCCTTCCATCATTGTCCTGTTGAAAAAAWATATATAGTCCCACTAAGCCCAAACCAGATGGAATGGCATATCGCTGCAGAATGCTGTGGTAGCCATGCTGGTTAAGTGTGCCTTGAATTCTAAATAAATCACAGACCGTGTCACCAGCAAAGCACCATCCCACCTCCTTCTCCATGCTTCACGGTGGGAACCACAGATGCGGAGATCACCTACTCTGCATCACAAAGACACAGCGGTTGGACTCATCAGACCAAAGGACAGATTTCCACCGCTCTAATGTCCATTGCTCATTTCTTGGCCCAAGCAAGTCTCCATCCCTCTGGTGTCCTTTAGTAGTGGTTTCTTTGRAGTAATTTGAACACGAAGGCCTTATTCACACAGTCTCCTCTGAACAGTTGATGTTGAGATGTGTCTGTTACTTGAACTCTGAAGTAACTATTTTAGAGTCTGGTAACTCTAATGAACATATCCTCTGCGGCAGAGGTTACTCTGTGTCTTCCTTTCCTGTGGCGGTCCTCATGAGAGCCAGTTCCATCATAGCGCTTGATGGTTTTTGCGACTGCACTTGAAGAAACTTTAAAAGTTCTTGAAATTTTCAGGATTGACTGACCTTCATGTCTTAAAGTAATGATGGACTGTCATTTCTCTTTTACCAAATAGGGCTATCCTCTGTATACCACCCCTACCTTGTCACAACACAACTGACTGGCTCAAAAGCATTAAGAAGGAAAGAAATTCCACAAATTAACTTTTAACTAGGCACACCTGTTAATTGAAATGAATTCCAGGTGACTTCCTCATGAAGCTGGTAGAGAGACTGCCAAGAGTGTGCAAAGCTGTCATCGAGCAAAAAAGGGTGGCTACTTTGAAGAATCTCAAATATATTTAAATTTGTTTCACACTTTGTCTTCACTATTATTCTACAATGTAGAAAATAGTAAAAATGAAGAACCTTGGAATGAGTAGGTGTGTCCAAACTTGACTGGTACTGTATGTACAGTACATACTGTAGCTACCTCAATTACCTCATACCCCTAAACCGACTGGTGCTCTCTGTATTTAGCCATGTTATTTTCTACTCCCTACATATAGCCATGTTATTTTTACTAATTATTCACTGTGCATTTATTCCTCATCAGTTTCTATTTTGTTATATATCTTTAACTCTGCATTGTTGGAAATGGACCCGTAAGTAAGCATTTCACTGTTAGTCTACACCTGTTGTCTATGAAGCATGTGACAAATAACATTTGATTTATTTGATCCTGAGTGGCCATTGCTGTGTTCCAGAAGAATACAATACTGGCTGCTGCATGCAGTACAGCTGTGTCATAGCCTAGGACTATTTGTTTTCTCTAGGACGCTGAAATTATCTTCATTTAGACAAAAGTGGAAACTAGTCCTAACCTTAATCCAGTCTCTGACACAGCAAGGAAAAGTACATGTCATTATAGCATAAGCCTATTTATCACATTTTTAATAGAATTAAAGCTCAGACACTAGCATTGATTTGAGTATCAACTAGGGCTGTGAAGGTRTTGGAATTTGAGGTTGCGGTAATTGGCCAGGGCAATGTACACGGTCACTGACATAATCGTGTGGGGGGGGGGGGGGGGTTGGCGTATTATAGGAATAAGAGTCTATAAACATGCATTGTATAAAAGAAAGTCCACTCATCAAGTGGCATAGCCTATAGGCTAGCGCTTCTACACCTCCGCGCATCTAACGTTAGCGGTTTAGCTGCTGGATCATCAAATGACCGTTGGAAAGAGGAGATGTTGACAGTTTAATAGACAGACTTAGTTAGCAAAACAATTGCTTATAATTGTTAGCTAATAATACCGCTAATAGGTCAAGTTTATCTATATGAAAATATATTTATTAAAAATGTTTTTCAAAAAAATGTATGTAGGCCTATTTTTAAATGGTTTTGACAGTTATTTTATTTTCATGACTGTCTTCCTCCATAACCATCACACGGTTATTCAATTACCGTCACAGCCCTATTATTAACCAATAATACATAAGCTGTGTGTCCTTATCAGCTAACCAAAGAAGGACATACTCTTCCTTCCTGCCTTACCTTCTTCTCTCTGGTCGTTGAGAGCAATGTTCTTCAGCATGTTCTTGTCCACAGCAGGCAGGCCATTAGTGTTGTCTGTGTAGGACGGCCGGTAGTTGACATCAGAACGTGAGCGGTTGTGGCCTTTCTTAAAGGCGGTGTTGGAGGAGTTAGAGGTGGTGTTGTTGGTGTCCTTGGTGTGGGCAGCCAGGTCGTTGGTGGAACGAGCACGACTCCTTTTCCCCTGCCTCAGAGCCAGCACACTGAAGGCAGAGGGCTGGTCAGCCCAGGCCACGTTACGGGGGGACACCTCAGTCCCCTGCTCCCTGGCCAGCAGGCCCCAAACCCCGCTAGAGCTCAGCTTCCCCAGGGCTGCAGACATCTCCTGCAGCTTGGGGTGGTGTTGCCTGGGCTGCCGGAACCCATCCCCACCCTGGCAGTGGCTTTGGCCTCCACCCCCATCCAGGCAGTGTAGGAAGTCCTCAGTGGCCTCCAGGGCAGGACTAATGTCCTCCACCTCCAGCCCTTCCATGGTGCTCCCGGGGTGGGTCCCTCCGAGAGGCTGTTAGGGCAGGCGGGGTGGTCCTCTATGGGCCGGGATGGTCCTCTATGGGGTGGGGTGGTCCTCTATGGGGCAGGGTGGCTCTGGAACTTGCAGCCGGAGCATCTGCCGTCTGAGCCCCAGAGGGAGGCAGTCTGAGCGGATGGTGTTCCTCGAGGGCAGGAAGCTCCTTCCAGGACAACAATCCCTCTTTAACACAGCTCTGTTAATCAACTAGCTAGAGGCGGACGATCCTATTGAGTTAATGCAGAGATTGGCACAGTAAGAGGAGTAGGTCTGGCCTTTGCCAGAAATTCTCATGGCACAGTTTTGGGTGGCACTGTTTTTCTTACACAGGCCGATACACACACACACTTGAAGAACTGTGGTGCTGTGTGTTTGTGTGTGAGAGAGAGAGAGAGAGAGAGAGCTTTCACATGAATCCACATATGGATGTGTGTAACAAAGAAGAATGCTCCTCCTCCACATTGGGTGATGATGTCAATATGAAGATTCACTGTGTCATGGAAAAGAGGGAACAAAAAAAAGGAAGCATGTCAGGGTTGATTATTGGACAGTAAGAAACACAGAACAGGGTCAACATCAGTTAGGTTTAGCACTGAACGAGGCTTAGCAAGCTTCACATTTCCCATTATAATAGAACATGCACATTATCCTGACAGATAGCCTAAAAATAGTTAAACACTCACTACCAACAATCTTAACTCATTGTAAATCAATCTGAACCTACCCTCAATCATCAGCTAAAAAGGGTCTCAAATGGACGTCTCCTCAAAAGTCAGACTCATCATCAGACGCTCCCTCAAATGTTCGGATCATCCCAGTTTGAGGGAGTAAATGGAATAGTCTAACACACAGCCAACCTGTGCCTCAGGCATGGACCAACCTGGTTGGAGCGGGGTTCCCTTTCATCTGCCCAGCCAGTTTAGCCTCTCACTGTCAGGGTTTGTTGTTATTTTTCTCTTCCTCCCCGATGCAACCTCTGACTCCTCATCCATCGCTACCTCTCTTTCTCTCTCTCTCTCTCTCTGACAGGCCCATCGATTTTCCCTGCCTCCCTCCCTTGCCCCTTCTGGCTCAGGGTCTTTCA
The DNA here is from genome assembly GCF_002910315.2 of Salvelinus sp. IW2-2015. Taxonomy (NCBI): domain Eukaryota; kingdom Metazoa; phylum Chordata; class Actinopteri; order Salmoniformes; family Salmonidae; genus Salvelinus; species Salvelinus sp. IW2-2015. The sequence goes on from NC_036839.1 coordinate 21,426,244, forward strand.
CTTTCTTCCAGTAATGAATTATTTAGAGGGCATTACATCACCATTAGCCAATCGCTGGACGGCATACAGTCAGTACTTCACCTAGAAAGGGTGATGTGGAGGAAGGGGGTGATGGTGGGGAGGTGGATGGATCAGAGAGCAGGCAGGCCAGATGAGGCTGTGCTTAGGAATGTTATCTCCGTGACAACAACCCTGGCCAGAGGCTGGGGCAGGTTGTGACTCCAGCTTCAGCAGCTATCGGACTCATCAATCTCTCTTCAGCAATGACCTCACTGCATCTAATGAAACACTATGTCAACATGGCTATGTACTGTATGCTCATAGCAAACTAACATCCAGACAATCATCCTGCACTAAAGAGTACGCCCAACACCAGGAAAACATATTCAACCATCCCCAAGAGCAAACGGTAAAAAGGAAAACACAAATCATGACATTTGACATGAGTGACCTTGACTCAAAAAGGCTTGGTTGCATGTGATGGGTTAAGTGCATGACTGTCTGAGGCTAGCAGCACCACCAGCAGCTGAGTCACGACTGTGTCCTCACCTTCCCAGCAGACCACCCTGTGTGACACAGAAGCACACAGTGCCTCCTCACTGACTTTTTATATCCCTCTCACACAGCAGCACACAGCAGGCATTGCATCCCCCCTTAGGGTATCAAGCATAAGCATTTCGCTACACTCGCAATAACATCTGCTAACCATGTGTATGTGACCAATACATTTTGATTTAGGGCAGTAGCTAGCATCAGTGTGTCTGTAAGCATGAACATATAGTCTATAGCTAGAGAGACTATGCACTTTATTTTATATATTAATTTGAAATGGTGGTAACGTTAACTAGCTAACAGAGAAAGTGTCTCTAGTGTAGGTAGCAATTCCTTGATCAATACAAGGGGAAAGCGCAGTCAAGACAGGTGTCTTTCTTAGAACTTCAGTCGACTAGTTGTCATCAACGCAAGTATTACAGTTTTACATAAGGTTAGACATCCTGACCAGCTGCATCCTGGTTGAGTGGTTCACTGACATAACTAGTTAGCAAGCCCCAAATTAGCACAGAATATTAGACCACTTCCAACATTCGTKATTGAAACAATAATTAGCTAGCTTGTAGAGTTTGCCTAACGTGACCAATCCAGATAAACGACTCAGCTAGCTAGCAGGTGTGAACGTCCATCCTCTACTGTAACTAGCTAACTTAGCAAGCTAGCTAACGTTAGCTAGCCWCCATCCTTGAACAATGTCATTTTGATAGCAGGGGTAAAACCATCTACACGCGCAAATATTTATCAATATTTGTTAATATTGTATTTCAAAAACAACATAAAGCTAGCTAAATACCCACATGTACGTAAAACAAATATATAAATCGTGACTCACCTGAATCTGTTTACAAATATGTAATTTTCTGGTCCGTCAGCGAAAACGTTCACCGGATGGAACTGATAGTTCCGTCATTAAATGTTCCGTCTCAATTCTGCCGGGGGAGTTATTGCATGGTCTTACAATTTGTGTGAGTTTGCCATGCATTCCCCCAGATCAGGTCAGAAGAATTACTGTACAGAGTTGTACATTCTTCAATATCATGCATAGTAATGAATTATTGTATAAGTAATAATGTAATAGTATGGTGATATTAACATGATAATGCTGGTGTTACTATAATCTCAACATTAATCGAAAGAACCTAAGTGTGTAATAATAATGGACAACCTTTTGGTGAGTTGCTAAACCTTTCAGTTACTGCCTCATCCTGTATCCCTCTGTCTCAATCACCCCTTTTGTTATTATATATATWTTTTTTTACCATTTATTGTATTTTTTAATTCACACAAATTAACCTACAGTTGCTTCAAGACCAGTATAATACCAATCGAATGACTAAGGCAGGTGACAGCAGCGGGGGGGACATTTCAAACTGAAAGTCCTCCTACAGAGGTCATAAAGACATTTCTCTAATGACGAATCTGAGTGGAGGGGTGGAGGAAAGAGAACAGAGCATATTTTTTCCTAATAGGGCAGAGCTAACGGTCCTTGAAGCTACCCAGCGTCCATTGTGCTTGCCCCACAGAAAGAGAAACATTATTCAAGTCTCATTCAGGCCAGAGAGAGAAACACAGTAATTATCGTGGGCTCTCTGGCTAAACCTCCGACCTCCCCTCACTCGGTCCCTCAGCGCTCCACTGTACCCTTTCTGTGTGCTTATTGTCTAGGCTCATTTAAAAAGCCTTCTCTAATGAGGGGGACTGGCCCGGGCTAATGGGCTCAAATAAGTTCCTCTCCGAAGCATTGTTGTGGGATAATGGTGCTATGAGCCCCAGGTGTAAACTTGCAGACGCCATATTGTGCATGACCTACATAGAGCTGCATGTGAATTCCTGCTCAATTCTATTTGTCCCAGCAAACTCTCCTCTCTTTTTTTTGTTCTGAGAGGAGAGTCAATTATGGCAGTCAGGGATTAGGCCTAGRTGCTTTTGGGAGCGATGCAGGAGGCAGAGAAGGACTTGTAGTTCTGTTTTATAGCTCAATACTATAATGGATAAATACCCTTTGAAATGGGATTATATTGAAATAATATACACATAAATAGAGCAGTATATAATGTGATAACCTCAAGGACATCATGGCATTGAACACAATTGTAGCACGGACATTACTAACATTGAATGGTATTGGTTGCTTCCTTCAGAGACTTGAAGGAAAAATTGTTCATTCACCAAGTAAAGTATAAATGCAAATTTGTCACATAATGATTTTATTTGTGTAATACAATAATACATATTATATGTTATTTTCCTCCCACAGTGTCTGTATCCAGCAAGACACAACAAAACTTTCAATCTAAGTGCGCTGCCTGGATACAAGATTGACATTGCAAATAAGGTTGAGTATCAACATCAAGAACAAGACCATTTCTGTCCGTATCCCCTCATCTTTCCATCTAACAGCACTCTTTCCCTCTCTCGTTTCTTGACCCACGCACTCCACTCTATCTATCTATATCTCTTTTCTCTCTGTCTGTTTCTCCCATCCATCTCCCCCCTATATTTTGATTATACCCTCCTGTTCTGATGACTAAATTATGATTGGGTTTAAGGATGGCAGTGCTTTCATCTGGCCAGTGTTGTTCTGCTCTCTCCCTCTCCAACACAAAGGGCCCGCTACCTCTGCTCTGCTCGACCGCTTTTGAAGAGTAGAGTGGCTGTTGGGTCCCCATGGAAACGGCAGCACAGGGGCCTCTTATGTCCTCCCTACCGGAGCAAGGTGTCCTCACCACAGAACAGAGACAGAGTTAGAGTACAGACAGAAGAACACAAAGGAAAACACAGCTCTTATCTTATAAATCTGTGAAAAGGAAGTGATTTCAGGAGAAATAGGGGCAATTTGACTGTGTATTATGATCTGTTTTTTTTTCATGTTGGAATGGCATTTTTTGCCAGGATGTCTGTTTGCTATGCAAGGCTAAGTCACATACCAGTAGACATCTAGTGCATTTCAATCTATGTAAAACAGAACAATCATAATCATGCCATTATGTTGCCATTATATATGCTGTTCCATAGGGGCCTGTAAAGGGCATAGTATGTTATAATTATGAATATCATGACTATAGGATGTGAGAGGGAGGATGGACAAAGACTTAATTGAAAGGGGGCCCAATGTATAGCAGTAAACATTTAGGACTACAAAACTAGACCTCCTGAATGTGTTCATTCAAAGCACTGACTAAACCAACAGTATCAACATATGACCAACCTGAAGAGACAGCTTCCTGGCTGGATGTACCCAGCTGGCACATTTGGTTCCTTGGAAGTTGTGGGAACATATATGTTTTTGGTTTCACATTTGTTGTGGGAACAAAGCCATATGTTTCCTGACTTTTCTGGGAATATTATTTTTAGGTTGTAGGGAGGTTCTGAGAACGTTTTACTCTGGTTCCTTGAACGTTTTCCTGGGAGGTTTTATTAATGCTCTGAGAACGGACATTATAGGTTATTTGGAGGTTTTTGAATAACTTCCTTAAAACTTTCACTGAATGTTTCAATATGACTTTTAGTAACACTGCTAGCTTATTTTGAGTTAACTTTTATGAACTGCAAGCACAGATAGGACACATGGAACTTAATTTCCTTAAACATTAATCATGAAAACACTTTTTTTTTAAATGATCAGTGAGATTTGAACCTATTATCTTCTGTTCTCTGTCAATGGAATAAGTCCACCCCGCCACCAGGATGGAGCTAGCATGCCATCTTTTTTTACACATACAAAGCTGTTCATTTTAGTCTATTCAAACAGATTTCAAAGGAAACAAGCACTCATTAAGATCTGTTAGTGGGTGCGGCCAACTCACCTGAACACAATTAACAAGATAGAGTTTTGTTGATACTGAGAACTGAATGTATGTTTTTAAATAACATTCATAGAAAGGTTTCTGAACATTACAAAAGTTTTCTTGTGGTTTTCATGGAAAGTTTTCTTAACGTTCTCAGAACTATTTGAGAACATGACTTTAAATAGAACCATGAGGAAACCTGCAGGAAACATTATGCTGAAGTACTGAAATTCCCACAGAAGAATGTTGTTTCTTAACATTCTCTGAACTATTTGAGAACATGCCTAATGTCAAACCAGTTGGAGAATYTTCCTAGAACATTACCAAATTTGAAATGAAATGTAAACATGTTTGAACTTTCAGGAAACATTCTGTTAACCCTTCACACTAGTGGGAATTGGCCTATATGGATAGGGCTAAATTGAAAAGTTTCTCATAGAAGAAATATGAAASCATATGCATAACCATGATAGCAATTAAAAGGGAACAGTTTGGAGATTATGGAAACATTATTAAACTAAAGCTGAGGACACAACAGTTCACCTGACACAAGACTGAATCCAAACATTACACTGTTGATTTTATGTGCATTTTACATTTACTGTACTTTTCGCCGCATTTGTCGATAACGAAATCTGAAAATACTCTGTATACATTCAGTAATATGATAAGAATATTCTTGGATAATTTGGGTTAGTTGCAACATAAGACAAAAAAATCACAAGGGTTTGAGTGAGAGGTCAAACTGGTGACTCCAAGTGACACATTGTGCACAGTTCCCAAGTAATTTAAATGCATTTTTATGACTCAAAGAAGACTCTTCAACTATAAGGTGCTTTTTTGAGCTCTCCTAGCTGTGCCGTTGACGAACTAGAGCAAGCACACTTGTAGTTGTTTTGTTTGGAACACAACCCTGCATCCCTGCCATTAGCTTCTAACTTACCTAATTTAKKGGGYTTRTATGCCTCTAACCCTATTACGGGGGCTGAGTCACTGGCTTACTGGCGCTCTTCCATCCTGTCCCTAGGAGGGGTGCGTCACTTGAGTGGGTTGAGTCACTGATGTGATCTTCCTGTCCAGGTTTGGCGCCCCCTTCGGGTTCATGCCGTGGGGGAGATCTTCGTGGGCTATACTCGGCCTTGTCTCAGGCTAGTAAGTTGGTGGTTAAAGATATCCTTCTAGTGGTGTAGGGGCTGTGCTTTGGCAAAGTGGGTGGGGTTATATCATGCCTGGTTGGCCCTGTTTGGGGGTATTGCCGGACAGGGCCACAGTGTCACACGAACCCTCTTGTCTCAGCCTCCAATATTTATGCTCCAATAGTTTATGTGTCGGGGGGCTAGGGTCAGTCTGTTATATCTGGAGTATTTTCTCCTGTCTTATCCGTTGTCCTGCGTGAATTTAAGTATGCTCCCTCCAATAATCTCTCTCTCTCTCCTCTCTCTCTCTCTCCTCTCCTCTCTCTCTTCTCTCTCTCTCTCTCTCTCTCTCCTCTCTCTCTCTCTCCTTCTCTCTCTCTCTCTTTCTCTCTCTCTCTTCTCTCAATATCATATGCTAGATTTCAAGTTCAAGTTCTTACAATTGCAAGGGGCTTCTTATTGGCTCATGCGGAAACATGTGTTAACATTGCCAAAGCAAGTGAGGTAGATAATATATACAAATAGTCAAATAAACAATAAAAATGAACAGTAAACATTACACATACAGACGTTTCAAAACAATAAAGACATTACAAATGTCATACTTATATATATGCAGTGTGGTAACAATGTACAAATGGTTAAAGCACACAAGTTAAATAAATAAACATAAATATGGGTTGTATTTACAATGGTGTTTGTTCTTTCACTGGTTGCCCTTTTCTTGTGGCAAAACAGGTCACAAATCTTAGCTGCTGTGATGGCACACTGTGGAATTTCACCAGTAGATATGGGAGTTTACAAAATTGGATTTTGTTTTCGAATTCTTTGTGGATCTGTGTTAATCTAGGGAAATATGTCTCTAATATGGTCATACATTGGGCAGGAGGTTAGGAAGTGCAGCTCCAGTTTCCACCTCATTTTTGTGGCAGTGAGCAACATAGCCTGTCTTCTCTTGAGCCATGTCTGCCTACGGCGCCTTTCTCGAATTAGCGACAGAGGCTACTGCTCACTGAGTCTGTACATTAGTCAAAGCTTTCCTTAAGTTTGGGTCAGTCACAGTGGTTAGTATTCTGCCACTGTATACTCTCTGTTTAGGGCCAAATAGCATTCTAGTTTGCTCTGTTTTTTTTGTTAATTCTTTCCAAATGTGTCAAGTAATTATCATTTTTGTTTTCTCATGATTTGGTTGGGTCTAATTGTGCTGTTGTCTCTGGGGCCTGTGGGGTGTGTTTTGTGTTTGTGAACAGAGCCTAGGACCAGGCTTGCTTAGGGGACTCTTCTCCAGGTATCATCCTCTCTGTAGGTGATGGCTTTGTTATGGAAGGTTTGGGAATGCGCTTCCTATTTAGGTGTTGTAGAATTTAACGGCTCTTTTCTGGATTTGATAATTAGTGGGTATCGGCCTAATTCTGCTCTGCAGCATCATTATTTGGTGTCTACGTTGTAACACAGGAGATATTTTTGCAGAATCTCTGCATGCAGAGTCTCAATTTGGTGTTTGTCCCATTTTGTGAAATCTTTGGTTGGTGAGCGGAACCCCAGAGTCCTTCGACAACGCATAAGGAGACTATACTGTCGTTGTTATCCATCCTCTATACTGCAACAGTATGTTGAGCCAAGATCCAATTTAGTATGAATTTGTTCCTTTGATGGCCATAGAGGTTGATCTCCTATGTCTTCTGCCTTGTTTCCTACTCAGATCGTTCACAATGCTTTGTGGAAGTTATACCTGTGCGACTGTAGTTTGCCGGAGGAGGCAGATATGTTATATAAGTTTTTTGTGGCTCTAGGTGCCAACAGTGTCTAGATGCGAATTTGTGGTCCTGGCGACTGGACCTTTTTTGGAACACCTTATTTGTCTTACTTGAGATTACTGTCAGGGCCCCAGGTCTGACAGAATCTGTGCAGAAAGATCTAGGTGCTGCATGTAGGACCCTCCCTTGGTTGGTGACAGAAGCACCAGATCATCAGCAAACAGTAGACATTTGACTTCAGAGTCTAGTAGGGTGAGGCCGGGTGCTGCAGACTGTTCTAGTGCCCGCGCCAATTCGTTGATCTCTGTACCAGAGAGAGAGAGAGTGCTGCTGTCTCTAACTCTGAATGACCGGCTATGAAAAGCCAACTGACATTTACTCCTGAGGTGCTGACCTGTTGCACCCTCTGCAACCACTGTGATTATTATTATTTGACCCTGCTGGTCATCTATGAACATTTGAACATCTTGGCCATGTACTGTTATAATATCCACCTGGCACAGCCAGAAGAGGACTGGCCACCGCTCAGAGCCTAGGTTCCAGCCTTTCTATGAAGTTTCTCCTAACCACCGTGCTTCTACATCTGCATTGCTTGCTGTTTGGGGTTTTAGGCTGGGTTTCTGTACAGCACTTTGTGAGATCTGCTGATGTGAACAGGGCTTTATCAATACATTTGTTTGATTGACCTAACTTCATTGCTAACATATAAAATAATGAGATACCAAACCCGTTCTTAGGGCTGGTTAACTCTTCAGATTCTTCGGGTTTCCACCGAACTAGGTAAATCCGCTTTTAGTTTTTACACTCCACATTTTTGGAATCACTTACAAAATTAATTACATTTGGATTCCCTGGTACCACTAGGGCATTTTAAAACCCTGATGATAAATTAGTTCACCGAGGTGTGCAATTATTTTTTGATTTATTTAGTCACTTGTTTATTATGGCTGTGATGTTGGTGATGTTTTGGTGTGGTGTACTTGTTATTGTATTTTGTTTCTTTTACTTAGTGGTCTCAGGGCGCCATTGAACATGACACCCTGGGGCATCCCGAATGGCGCAGTGGTCTAAGGCGCTACATCGCTAGCTGTGCCACTAGAGATTCTGGGTTCGAGTCCAGGCTCTGTCGCAGCCGGCTGCGACCAGGAGACCCATGGGGCGGTGCACAATTGGCCTGGCGTCGTCCGGGTTAGGGGAGGGTTTGGCCGGCAGGGATGTCCTTGTCCCATTGCGCACTAGCGACTCCTGTGGCGGGCTGGGCTCAGTGCACGGTGACACGGTTGCCAAGTGTACGGTGTTTCCTCTGACACATTGGTGCTTCCGGGTTAAATGGGCATTGTGTCAAGAAGCAGTGTGGCTTAGTTGGGTTGTGTTTCGGAGGACGCACGGCTCTCAACCTTCGCCTTTCCCAAGTCCGTGTGGGAGTTGCAGCAACGAAACAAGACTGTTACGAACAATTGAATACCGAGGAAACAGGATTAAAAAAATTGAACAATAATAAAATAATCCTCTCATCTTTTAAAATGCATTGAGTTCCCTTAATTTACAGTATTTCCCTCACTCGTACATTTGTCTTTTACAAAAGCTGCCCAATTAGCGGGAAGGATGGGGGCAACTTCTTGTCAGTCAAAACCCAATCAGAGCTGTAAAGCATAGACCCAGAGCTCTGACGTCATGTATAGAATGTTACTGTACAGCCGCTGCGTTTAAATTTAGACACCAATCCAAAAGTTTAAAGGGCTACATTAATGAAATACCAAGTAAATAACGTTTTTTTTGTCAAGGTCCTTAAATGTGCTGACAATGTTCCAAAGCCAAGCAACTATCCTGCACCAATCCAAGAAAGTTGTGGAAAGGTTGCATGCAAAATAACCATAGGACAACCACACTCTAACCAAGCTCTAAGAAACATGGTTTTTACAACATGATGTGCTAGATTTGTAGTCGCCATAGACATACAGCTATAGAAAGCACAGGAGGTTGGTGGCACCTTAATTGGGTAGGACGGGCTCGTGGTAATAGCTGGAGGGAAATTAGTGGAATGGTACCAAATACTGTACATCAAGCACATGGATTCTGTGTGTTACATGCCATTCCATTCACCCCATTCCAGCCATTATTATGAGCGGCGCTCCCCTCAGCAGCATCAGTGAGTTTCAAACCTATAATCTTCTGTTCTCTATCAATGGAATAAGTCCACTGCACCACCAGGATGGAGGTAGTGCCTTGCTTTTTTACACATATAAAGTTGTTAATTTTAGTCTATTCAAACATACCCCATTTCAAAGGAAACAAGAACTCATTAAGATCAGGTGTGGCCAATTAGCGAGCGCAACACACCTAAACAAGAGGCCAGTTTAGTTGATGCTAAGAATGGAACATATGTTTTTAAATAACATTCCTAGAATGTTCTCTGAACGTTACTAAAGTTGTGGTTTTTGTGGAACATTTTCTTTGTTCTTGGAACAATATGAGAACATGACTTTAAATAGAACCACGAGGAAACGTTATGCTGAAGTATTGACATTCCCACAGCAGAATGTTGTTTCGTAATGTTCTGGGAACAATCTGAAAACATTCCCAATGTCAAACCAGTTGGATAATGTTCTTAGAAAATTACCAACATTAAATGTAACCATGTTTTAACTTTCAGTAAATGTTCTGTTAAAGTAATGAAGTACCAAGAAAATATTTTTTTGTCAATTTCCTTAAAATGTGCTGAGAATGTTCCAAAGCCAAGCCACTATCCTGGTCCATTCTCAGAAAGTTTTAGGATGGCCGAATGCAAAATAACCATAGGACAACCACACTCTCACCAAGCTCTAAGAAACATTTTCAGAATGTTATGTGCTAGCTGGGTTTACTCCCTCTGAGGGCTGACAGATCAATAACACAGAGATATCAACAACAAGCAACATGCAATGTTGTCCCATCCATCCCTGATTGAAAACAGTAACCACTGTTCACATTCACAGATAATGATCCTGCTCTTTCAGTGGCACAGCCATCTTTGTGGAGCCTCAGACTGGCAAATGAGACATCCTTCCCCCYGACCAAATCCAATTACTTTGGGACAATAGTAGCAGCCCTGCAGGCTCTGATACCTTTTTGGAAACCTTGGACATCCGATGGAGAGAACCAAGTGCCTCTGCTTTCCCTTCCTCTGTGTCTATCTATCCACCCATCTCAGCTTCCGCTAGGATTAACCAAGTGGATGCCATCTGGTGCAAAAAGCTAATCATGTCAAGGGTGTCCCCGAGTGTGTATGAGGACAGTGCACTGCTGTAGGCCTATACTCCCAATGTGGATGCATGACCCAGTCAGTCATCCATACAGTGATATATTAGGATTATAGGGATGTCGTGCTGCAACTGATAATACATTGGATATGAATAGCCTATTGTCTATCTTATCTCTGCATGAAATTAAAGAAGCTARAGATGATATATTCATTCCACTTCAGTGACTGAGTAATGGCTCAGTCCAGGTTGTCAAATTCAATCTGACAGCCTATGATACGGTACATTAATAGTAGTCTTGTTGGTTTGTATGATTACACGGATACTGCTTCGTACCCAGTGTTACTTTGCAAACCTACCATTATCTTCAGAGTTTTGAGAGCAGTTAAAAGGAATATGCACATACATCGTCACGACAACCAATCATGACAATGTCACATGGATTACTATGGCACCATCTGGTGGCAAACTTTAAGAGGAAAATTATATTTCTACAAACTTCCAAAGCTGTTCTTGTAAGATATAGTGGAGCTAGATAAACAGTTCTCTTTTCTTTTTTAAAATTTGGATTGATGGGGTAATAGACAAGAAAAACTAAAAGCACAAGACCACAATAAAATAAAATATTTATTGAGTTAATATTCTAACCACACACACCGTGGAGTACAAACCAACAACCCCTGATACTGGCAGACGTACATTGACACTGGTTTCTGTATTTGAGGAGTAAAGTGTTACGCTATGGATTATACACACAAAGACAACGAGCAGGCCCACAACAACCCCTTCCACAACCATCCATAAGGAGTAAGTGATGCTAACACCTTTGTGTGAATCAAAGTCAACATAGTCAAAAATCAAGCAGGCTTTCGTCTACCACAGTAGTCATCATGGAATATATTATGTGTGACACTGAGATCAATTACTTGACATAAAACAAATAAGGCAACAAGGGTAAGACAACCCTCAGACAAACTCAGGCAGGACAAGCCACTATTACTGATCACTGACTGACAACACTTAAAAACACACACGTCATCATAAAAAAAAAAAAACAGTGCAATTATCGTAAAATATATTACTGACTCTGTGTCCAGTCTGATTTCTGGAACCATCTGTATGTGATGGTATTGACAGTCATAATATCATACTTGCGAGAATCCTAACTTGGATAATCACACTTAACTCACAGATTTCTTAAAATCATGATAAACATGAGTTATGCTCATGGATCTCAAGTTAAGATTCAGGACACTTAGACTGGATGAGTGTTACCATAAGATATGGCTTTGCTATAGTGGTGAATGATCAATGGAGGGGCCTCAGCTCAGCCTACATCTGAAGCCTACATCCCCTCCTCCTGGACAAGGAATCTCCTTTAGCAGACAGACTCCTGGAGATGGGAATGATTGATTCAGTACTGGGTCAAACAGTCCCTCCGTCAGTGGTTTAGTGTTGGCTTGGGACCCATAGTCCCGGGTGTCAACAGTGTGTGTGTGTAATTGAGAGATGAGGAGATCACAGTTTGGGTTGGTTGGACATCTTGATCTTCAGGTTCTCCGCCAGCTTATCCAAGAATTCAAAGGTGTTCAGGTAGTCTGAGCGTTTGGTACTAAGAAAGGAGGAGAGGGGAAAAGTAAGAAAGTTTGAAGTGTGTGTGTGTGTGTGTGTGTGTGTGTGTGTGTGTGTGTGACTCACTCTGCCATGCCTTTGACACAGATAGCCAGATCCTTGGTCATGAAGCCAGCCTCGATGGTCTCAATGCAGACGACCTCCAGGGCCTCAGCAAACACACGCAGCTCTGCGTTGTCATCCAGCTTCGCCCGGTGCAGCAGCCCCCGCGACCACGCAAAAATGGACGCTGCGCACACACGACCACAACACATAAGGGAAATCTTTTCCTAGGTCCTTGTATTGCCTTTATTTCTCTTGGCTGGTACATTCAGATATAAAAACAGTGAAAAGGAAGAAGCTAGACTAGAGGTTTTAAGAGCAGGTATTATCAGTCATAGAGATACAATATGTTCTATTTTCCTTTCTATCTATGTGTTATTTACCAATGGGGTTGGTGGAGGTCTCCTTGCCCTGCTGGTGCTGTCTGTAGTGGCGTGTTACTGTACCGTGGGCAGCCTCTGACTCTACTGTACGGCCGTCAGGACAGATGAGCACACTGGTCATCATACCCAGGGACCCATAGCCTGGTGGACACACAAATACATTAGTCGCAAAGTGCTTAACAGCAAACTAAATTTCTATCAGAATACAGTGTATAGTCTGCCTTGAAAACCTACATTTAAGGTGAGAAATATAGCAATGTAGCCAATGACATTGTTTTCATTCAGAAAGCCTAGCTAAACAGTAACTCACCTCGTGATACTGTTTATCCCTCAGAGCTAGCTACTGTAGTACACATGTAGACTATCTCACCTTGTGCTACAGAGTCAGACTGAACGTCTCCGTCGTAGTTCTTGCAGGCCCAGATGAATCCTCCATCAGACTTCATAGCCTGAGCCACCATGTCATCAATCAGACGATGCTCATACCAGATCCCCTTCTGCTCAAACTTAGAGCGGTACTCCCTGCGACACACACAGGAACAGGTCTGAGGAGAGGGTTTACACACCAAAACCTCAATCTGTCCATTCTAAACTTGTGAGCCATACATTGAAAAGAGGCATGGTAGTTGGGGGGGGGGGGGGGGGCTTGCCTGCCATTGACCATATATCAACCATACTTTATTTATAATGATCATGTTTCATGTATGATGATCATGTATGATCTACTTCCTGAAAAATATATTGCCAGTAGGGACAATAATGATTTACTCGACTTGATTAAATGTTCTGAGGTTAGGCAGTCTTACTTCTCGTAGATCTCCTGGAAGATATCTTTGAAGCGTCCGTCATACTTCTTGAGGATGGTGTTCTTGGTGCTGAGATACAGAGGCCAACCTTTAACCAGGCCCATCTGGAAGGAGCTGTGGGCAAAGTCCCTGATGGAGCTGTCTGTGTTGTACATCCCCAGAGCTACACCACCTGAACCTGGAGGACAGAGAGACAGACACATGCATCATTCTCATGTAGATACGGTACACAGTCACACAAACACACACAAAGAAACATGCATGCACACACACAGCCTCATTAAGACAGCCTTTTCTCATTCAAACAGAACGATGGAGCCAACCTTAATRAAAGTTCAAGGTTTGTCTAGAGTATGTTCAGGAAAGGGAGGTCCATGGCTGATTTATCCTACAAGCAGAGTTAAATCAGATAACGCTATTCTCATTTTGTAATATTTACACTGCAAACACAATGTAAAGATAGTCAATATGATGTACCCAGGCTGGCACCATAGGCTAACACAGTGTTATATAAGSGACACAATCTGTACTGGACATTATTGCCTATACAAGAACAAAGAAATATTTTCATCGACAAGTAAACATGTTGTTTTACCTTCAAAGTCGTGGACGACAAAGTTCATTGGCTCCCCAGACTTGGGTGTGAATTTCATCTCCAATCTCCCAGGCCCTGGTACTACAAAGTCTGTGGCCTTGTACTGTGAAAAGAGGCAGGAGGAGAGGTCAATAGATGTAATACAGACAGGACTCCATCTAGTGGAGAAAAACAGCAATGCCACCTCCTGTCTGGTGCAACAGGTAATAATGGCAGACCCTGGTTGTGACCCCACTCTCCAAGGGCGTCTCAGGGGGATATGCTAACAGTTCTTTATGAATAGATGACAGGTTACAATGCTGTTGTATATTGGGCTAATATGAAACATTGTTCCGAATGGCTTCTACCAATCAGGAGTGTGGATGCAACAGAAAAAGCAAATCGAGAAATAGCAGTAAAACAAAACATGTATCATGCATCCAGGCCATAACGTGACACGATTCTCAACAATCAGTAACCAACCCAGCGCTCACCTCATTTGTCATTTGAGCATATTAACTATGGCATGGTGCCACGTACATGTTCTATTATCCTCTAGCTGCTGTACAGTATGAATGATGTAGCAGTTTGAGACTTTGATCCAGGGAGACAAGTGTCAACATCATGGTCCAAAGGGCAACAGATCCATTTAATCAGTGACTGACTGAGCCTTCAGCGACAACACCAGGCCCCTGCCTGCCCATCTGTCTCCCTGTGAGCAGGCCTGACAACCACAGCTCTAGTCGGCATAAAGTTAACATGTGATCAACTGGGTCGGTTACTGATTTTGAGACTGGTGTACAAGATCTCCCTTCATTGAAAACGTGTTAACAGATACAAGGAACTAATAAACACATTGTGTCGTCTACCTACGGCCTAGCATCCATCCTTCCACCTTTGAGGTAATCAATTACCTTCAAAAATGGTAGATTTAAGGAAGCGAGGGACGAAGAAGGGCCTAGAGAGCGACCTTGAGAGACTCATTAGGGGTGCATAGAGTAAAGGAGGGTTGATGAATGGTTAGTAAGGGTTCTACTGCTGAACGGTTGGTAAAAGGTTACCTGGTCTCCGTGGGCGTGCCTGCCGATGATGATGGGTTTGACCCAGCCGGGCACCAGGCGGGGGATGTTCTTACAGATGATGGCCTCCCTGAACACGGTGCCTCCCAGGATGTTACGGATGGTTCCGTTGGGCGAGCGCCACATCTGCTTCAACTTGAACTCCTCCACCCGGTTCTCGTCCGGCGTGATGGTGGCACACTTAATGCCCACGTTGTATCGTCGCGTCGCCTCCGCCGCCTCAACGGTAACCTTGTCGTCCGTGGCGTCGCGGTTCTCCATGCCTAGGTCGTAGCTGATGGAAGTGCAGGGAGGGTAGCAGAAGAGAGGAGCAGGGAAGGGGGTAGGGAGAAAGTAGAATTTAGTTACATTCAGGTTTCATGGGAGGGAAAATGCCATGAAAAGTGCATTGGGCTGTGAAACTAATCTGACATTATATTATTTGTTTTACAGTTGGCTATACTATGATACAATCATATTTAATTCTGATACAATGTGTGTTTTTTTATGTTGGTTTTAAGCCTTCTATAATGAAGTCAGTGGGGATTCCCAATCCAAACCGCTACCTCAGATGACTGAACCACCTCACCATGGAGTCCCCTGCTCTACCAGTTCACAGAGCCACACTGTAGCAAAGCAGCATGGGACCCAGGAAACAAAGTCTTTCGGTTTACATTTTTGTCAGTAGCCTACACACAATACCCCAAAGTGGAATTATGTTTTTAGAAATTTTTACAAAWGAAAAGCTGAAATGTCCTGCGTCAATAATTATTCAACCCCTTTGTTATGGCAAGCCTAAATAAGATCAGGAGTAAAATGTGCTTAACAAGTCACATAATAAGTTGCATGGACTCACTGTGTGCAATAAGTGTTTAACATGATTCTTGAATGACTACCTCATCTCTGTAACCCACACATACAGATAATTGTAAGGTCCCTCAGTCGAGCAGTGAATTTCAAACACAGATTCAACCACAAAGACCAGGGAGGTTTTTCAGTGCCTCGCAAAGAAGGGCACCTATTGGTAGATGGAAAAKAAATACAGACATTGAATATRCCTTCGAGCATGGTAAAGTTATTAATTACACTTTGGATGGAGTATCAATACACCCAGTCACTACAAAGATACAGGCATCCTTCCTAACTCAGTTGACGGAGAGGAAGGAAACCGCACAGGGATTTCACKTTGAGGCCAATGGTGAGTTTAAAACAGTTAAGAGTTTAATGGCTGTGATAGGAGAAAACTGAGGAAGAATGAAAAACATAGTTACTCCACAATACTAACCTAATTGACAGAGTGAAAAGAAGCCTGTACAGAATAAAAATATATTCTCAAACATGCATCCTGTTTGCAACAAGGCACTAAAGTAATACTGAAGGAAAAAAAAAAGTGGCAAAGCAATTCATTCACTTGTCCTGAATACAAAGTGTAACGTTTAGGGCAAATCCAATACAACATATTACTGAGTACTACTCCCCATATTTTCAAGCATAGTGGTGGCTGTATCATGTTATGAGTATGCTTGTAATCGTTGAGGACTGGGGTGTTTTACCAGGATAAGAAAAAAACAGAATGTAGCTAATCAAAGACAAAATCCTAGAGCAAAACCTGGTTCAGTCTGCTTTCCATCATACATTGGGAGATTGTAATCTAAAACACAAGGCCAAATCTACACTGGAGTTGCTTACAAAGAAGACAGTGAATGTTCCTGAGTGGCCGAGTTACAGTTTTGACTTAAATCTACTTGAAAATCTATGGCAAAACCTGAAAATGGTTGTCTAGCAATGATCAACAACCAATATGACAGAGCTTGAAGAATTAATAAATGGACAAATGTGGCACAATCCAGGTGTGGAACGCTCTTAGAGACTTACCCAGAATGACTCACAGCTGTAACCGGTGCCTAAGGTGATTCTAACAAGTATTGACTTAGGGGGTTGAATACTTACCTAAATCAAGATATATTAGTGTTTTTTCCCCCTTTTCATTTCAACTTTGACATTAGCGTTTTGTATAGATCATTGACAAAAAAAATTACAATTAAAATCATTTTTAATCCCACTTATTAACAACAAATTGTGGAAAAAGTCAAGGGGTGTGAATACTTTCGGAAGGCATTGTAGAAGATGCAAACAAAAAAAACTATTCTGAAAGACCCAACACATCCTCGCAAGGGATGGGGATGCTCTGCTCACAAAAACAAGGTAGTGTAGGAAGGAACACCAGTTTCATCACCCCACAAAAATAGTACTTTGTGTGCACCCGTACTTCCAAAAAGACAAGACTAAGCATAAATACCCATAATTTGCTTGTAGGCCTTTCCTTCGGAAACTACCTTTCATCCAGTTTTTCAGATTCTCATTCCACTCCCCTCCTCTCCTCTCCTCTCGCCCGTAGCCTAGTATTACAACAATGTGCTGCACCACAGAAATACTGTACGTTAGATAAGAAATATTAGGATACACAACCACAGATCAGCACACAGTAGAGGTGTAACTCAATGTCTCTGTGAAACACCACACACAATCTCTGAGACGGTGTGAAACAGCACTACAGGCTTTGTGTAATTGTGTGTGATGGAGATAAGCTGCACTGCCTCCTGAGAGGGCTGTTTATGCAGTCTGAGGGATTGACCAAGATGACCCGTCCACTCACCCCACATCCCCCACCCACACCAATGAATGCATTCCTAAAACTTTTGAAACTAATGAGGGTGCCCTACAGACACACAGAAACCGAGACAGCAGTAATAACACAACCCACCAAGAAACCCCCCCCACCTCAAGCTATCAGTTAGGCATTCTTGCTTGACCAACTTCACAGATGCCATAATTTGATACATTTTTTAAATTACAAAAAAAAATCCCTGGACATTTGTGATGACAGAGGTTAGGTCATGGGTTTGGAACACTTGGAGGTTTGTATCATGACTTGACTGTGCTCATGTGGCTCTGTTGGTTATATAATTACTATTACACCTTATACACCTTCTTGCATTAATACTGAAAATATTGTGAAATCAGCTCTTACAAACCGACCTTATGGATTTATTCCGGGCCTTTAGGTGATTCGGTCCAAAACTCAGTTTTGAAGTTGAGTTAAGACAGAGGGTGAGGTCATGTGAATTGTGATATTAACTGCACTGCAGCTAAACTCCTGTGTGTGTGTGTGTCAGTGTTAATTTTGTCAAAAAAAATTATGAAAATATTCATCAAACACCTATTTTCAGTGGCAATTAACTAGACGATAACTGACTAAATAGACCCAGAAAAAACTCTATGAAAATTATTTTTAATTTCAGTTGACGAAAATGAGACTAAATTATCTCTGTGACTAAAATCTGACTTGTAAATGGAATGGGCAAGAGTTTTTGGAGAAATTGAACAGCTCTCCAATCTGGTGGACACACATCATTGATGCAAATAAGGTACACACCATGGCTACTCTCCCGGTGCACGGCACAAGCTCCCCGTAGAAAAGGGGGCAACTTTTGGAGCCACTGTACTTATTGTGTCGATTCAAACAAGACCGAATGCAACGTTTCCACGGGAGAAGACCAGTGGTGTAAAGTACTTAAGTAAAAATACATAAGTATTTTTGGGGGAGATTATATATATATAAATATATAAATAAAACAAACAAACAAACTCAGCAAAAAGAGAAACGTCCCTTTTTCAGGACCCGGTCTTTCAAAGATAATTCTTAAAAATCCAAATAACTTCACAGATCTTCATTGTAAAGGGTTTAAACACTGTTTCCCATGCTTGTTCAACAAACCATAAACAATTAATAAACATGTACCTGTGGAACGGTCATTAAGACACTAACAGCTTACAGACGGTAGGCAATTAAGGTCACAGTTATGAAAACTTAGGACACTAAAGAGGCCTTTCTACTGACTCTGAAAAACACCTAAATAAATATCCTCAGGGTCCCTGCTCATCTCCCTGAACGTGCCTTAGGCATGCTGCAAGGAGGCATGAGGACTGCAGTTGTGGCCAGGGCAATAAATTGCAATGTCCGTACTGTGAGACTCCTAAGACAGCGCTAAAGGGAGAGAGGGAAGGACAGCTGATCGTCTTTGCAGTGGCAGACCACGTGTAACAACACCTGCACAGGATCGGTACATCCGACCATCACACCTGCGGGACAGGTACAGGATGGCAACAACAACTGCCCGAGTTAGGAACGCACAATCCCTCCAGGAACGCACAATCCGTCCATCAGTGCTCAGACTGTCCACAATAGGCTGAGAGAGGCTGGACTGAGGGCTTGTAGGCCTGTTGTAAGGCAGGTCCTCACCAGACATCACCAGCAACAACGTCACCTATGGGCACAAACCCACCATCGCTGGACCAGACAGGACTGGCAAAAAATGCTCTTCACTGATGAGTCGCGGTTGTCTCACTAGGGGTGATGGTCGGATTCGCGTTTATTGTCGAAGGAATGAACGTTACACCGAGGCCGGTACTCTAGAGCAGGATCGATTTGGAGGGTCCATCATGGTCTGGGGCGGTGTGTCACAGCATCATTGTTGTCATTGCAGGGAATCTCAACACTGTGCGTTACAGGGAAGACATCCTCCTCCCTCATGTGATACCCTTCCTGCAAGCTCATCTTGACATGACCCTCCAGCATGACAATGCCACCAGCCATACTGCTCGTTCTGTGCGTGATTTCCTGCAAGACAGGAATGTCAGTGTTCTGCCATGGCCAGCGAAGAGCCCGGATCTCAATCCCATTGGGCACGTTTGGGACCTGTTGAATCAGTGGGTGAGGGCTAGGGCCATTCCTCCCAGAAATGTCCGGGAACATGCAGGTGTCTTGGTGGAAGAGTGGGGTAACATCTCACAGCAAGAACTGGCAAATTCTGATGCAGTTCATGAGGAGGAGATGCACTGCAGTACTTAATGCAGCTGGTGGCCACACCAGATACTGACTGTTACTTTTGACTTTGACCCCCCCTTGTTCGGGGACACATTATTCCATTTCTGTTAGTCACATGTCTGTGGAACTTGTTCAGTTTATGTCTCAGTTGTTGAATCTTGTTATGTTCATACAAATATTTACACATGTTAAGTTTGCTGAAAATAAACGCAGTTGACAGTGAGAGGACGTTTCTTTTTTTGATGAGTTTATATTACCTACATATTATATTTGCTACATTCCTGAAATTATGTACTTTTTACTCCATACATTTTCCCTGACACCCAAAAAGTAATTGTAATATTTMTAATGCTTAGCAGGACAGGAAAAATGTTCAATTCACACACTTATCAAGAGAATATACCTGATCATCCCTACTGCCTCTGATCTGGCAGACTCATTAAAAACAAATGCTTTGTATGTAAATGATGTCTGAGTGTTGGAGTATACATTAAAATAAGAAAATTGGGTACTTTTTCCACCACTGGAGTAGACAGCGTTGGCACCCACAAGTTGACTGGGAAAAATACTACCAACCCCAAGAGAAATCTGAAAGCGCACCATCCCAATATACCGTATATGTTCAGGTAATAAAATATTTATAATGCTAGCTAGTTAGTTTGCTCCAACCTAACAGACCACTACTTGACAGAACTTTGATTGCAATTTAGCTACAGTATGTCAAGGGACAAGGCTCCAGACTGCAAACATTTAGTCACATTTTGACTTGGTTGCATCAGTGCCAGCTGATCATCATTAGGGTCACATTAATCAAACGTTTCAAAACGTCCTATTTTTTCAGATAAAACCATGATTTGGTCAAACAGTAAAGTGCATTATCCTCACAATTCCTTTAATGAAAGTCTACCCAGCTCCTGGGCCTGCTTCAATAATGAGCGAGCCCCTCTCTCTCCCCGGATGTGCTCCGGGAGAGGGGAAAAAAGGCTTCTGATTGTACATTTCAAAATGCAATTGTGGGAAATACAAAGCTTTGGATGCAACTACTGTTGTTCTCAACTTTCTTTGGCTATATTTTTTARTTATTTGTCATCTCTTAATATTGAGCTCAATAGCAACTATTTTACAACCAAGATATTTGATATGGCTTTAAGATAGGAAGCATGGATCGGCCATTCCGAGTGAATCATGCATTCCTGCTTGGACATGTTAGATGAAACAACTTATTTATTGAATAGCCTACCACCTCAGTAGTATATTACACAGTCTAAAGCACTGTGAATGATGTGATAACACCTTTTTTATATGGTGTGATGCCGCGGGGGAAAATTGGTGCAACCAAATCCTGGGCTGGTGCCGCCAACTGAAAAAGTAATTGGCACCAATCCCACCAGGAGAAAATGCTAGTCTGGAGCCCTGTCAAGGGGGGATTTTCAATCTGCTGCTGAGTAATGTGTTCTTCTGCCAATTTGGCTGTTGGGAAGAGAATCATGCGATAGAATGTAATGCATAAAAATATGTTTGTGCACATGGAAGTCAGTGATTTATGTTTACTGTAAGTTAATGAGGCAGTAAATATGCAATGTGACTTACAATTAAAGGGTTTTTAGTTGACTAAAATGGCCCACTGTTTGTCATTTTGACAATAGACTGAATCAATATTCAAATGACAAAAATGTGACTAAGACTTAATGAAAGAAGACTAGACTAAATAAAAATAAATTGTGCCAAAATTAACACTGGTGTGTGTGTCATCAGTCCAGTCTAAAGGGCATATACTGGCGGTGCAAAAAATAGGAGTGGGAAATCAATGGACGGTACTAGAGAATGAGACTATAACTGTTCAGATATACAGACCAGAGTTGTACATCTTGAAAATTATATTTTCTTGATCGTCCTAGGTCAGTCAGTAGAGTAGCAACTACAGTAGACTGCTGATGTCATGTGATCAGATTGTCTGCAGGTTTGGATAATACATTGGTCTTTATGCTACACCTAGGGACAGACTCGTCRTCAGAATTTGAATATGCATTTGTCTATACAAGTGATCAATTATTATACCAACTCCCTTTGATCTGGGCAGCACAACAGAAGCACACTTCTCTCTTATCTAATACTTGAAACACTCCACACATGCTGAACAGACATCTAACACTGGGTAGCATAAGAGTACAATAAAAAACAAGTTTAAGTGATAATGCCAGAGAATCCGGTGTTTGGAGGGTATATTGGCACAGGTGATGTTAGGCAAACCGTGACAATATATCCTCCAAACACCGGCTTCAAGGGTATTATCACTTCTATACAACGGGTTACCAACATATTCAAATGATTGACATTTTCATTAAAAAAATATTTTTTTAATGATTTTATTCATGCATTTCATCCTTSCACAAGATATAGTCCAGAAACAAATCTAGGGTTACTACCCAAGCCAATCAGTTTGGTTGCTAGAGACACGACCCGGTCATTCAGTCTTTTTGTTCTGTATCTATGGACGTGTCCCAGTCGTTTGTTCTAAATGTTCCATTGCCATACTGGCTGGCAACGTTCTTATCCCTTGCTTGCTAGCTAGCCAACTACGGCTAACTTACAGTCACGTCAAAAAGTGTAGACAGAATAACAGTAAAGTAGCCACATTTGCATTTCTTTAAGCTGTTTTCTAATGACATTTATTTGGATACATCCATAACAATGAGCTAATGAGGTGTGATTTCGTCTGGCATACAACATTTGTTCACTCGTCAGGACACTGTTGTTCAGAGGAGCTAGCCAACAACACAGCTAACACAATCACTTCAAACTGAAGCTGGAAAGTCTGCAAACTAGCTGCACTTAATTTCATTTGACCTTTTTTCAATTGACATTCCTTTGTATATATCCATAAAAATGATGCCAGCTGTTCATGATTTCGACTGGCTGAGAAAAACTGCCTGCCTGTCTGTCTCGTCCCGACACGTTCATTACCATGGGACAGCTGGAGATTGAATTTAAATATTGAAACAATGTTGCAAATGTCAGAGAGACAGACAGCAAGATTTATACAAATCGCCACTGTTGAAAACTAAATGTTAGTCTAAAAGAAATGTGAGATAATGTCCAGATGCTTTTTATAGTGGAGATCAATTTTATAAATTGCTTGGCTGGGCTGATGAGACAGTGGATTGCGCAATCAGTAAATAGGCATTTTAACGTCATAGATTTAGCTGGTGGAATAGACACGYCTGGAATGAATTTTTAACCAATCAGCATTCCAGATTAGACCCACCCGTTGTATACTGCGCAATAATATGCAGTGACAACTAACACACAGGTGTGTCCTTGGTGATATTGTGCTAGTGTCAAGGGTTAGCGTAGTGACGTGCCGTGCACAGCTACTATCAGCATTTCCACATCACTTGTGTGTACTCCTGGAAATTACAGGGAAATGGGTTTTCRTGACTATGTGACCTGACCAYYAAAAAGAGAGTATCGACAAATCAGGTAAAAACTGAATCACAGAGGAGCTGAAGCAGGTGTTGACAAGCTCGTCTGGTGTGACAAGTCTTCTACCCCCCCCCCCTCGAACTGGGAGGGTCTACGTGAATTTCTTCAATAAGAAGTGCTCATTTTCATTGAAAGACGTTTCCCGTTACAAAACGCTTTTCTACGGTGTTCACTAATGAATACAGTCAGCAGGTATAACTCACCTGTGCAGGTCCATCTCCAGGTAGGGGAAGATGAGCTTCTCCTTAATGAGCTCCCAGATGACTCTGGTCATCTCATCCCCCTGCATCTCCACCACCGACCCTGCCTTGATCTTCTGAGACATCTGGAACTTGGGGGAGAGATAGACAAGGGAAGAGAGAGTCAGAGTCAATGGTAACAAGAAAGGGGCAACTGGCAAGCTTGAGACTATACTGCCAAGCCTTTTGAGCGTTGGAAGTTATTTCAGGAGTGATACTGTTATGGCCATTTTAGCCAGCTATATGTACATTTTAGTCTTTCAGCAGACACTAATCCAGAGCGACATACAGGAGAAATTACGGTTAAGTGCCTTGCTCAAGGGCACATCTACTGATTTTTCACCTAGTCTGATTGGGGATTCAAACAAGAAACCTTTTGTTTACTGCCCAAAAGCCACTAGGCTACCTGCCGCTTACCAGTGGCATGTATTCATGGATGCCAAGGGAAGCCAGCCCCCCCACTCCCCAAATATATACAAAATAAATAAATATCTTTAGTTTCTCTGTTTCATAATTTTCCTTCAATTTGCAAGAGGATGAATGTAACTCACAGGAGAAAGCACCCGAGCGAGCGAAACAGCGCCCCTCTGTCTATCTACGTGTAGGCCATATATCTGATGCTATCTGGTCCAAACAAGTATGACATTGTTGCCGCCCGTAGCATTGAAGGCAAGGGAAGRCAGCAAGCATTTGGCTTCCATTGATTAAAAAAAGTATYCAAAATTTGCCAATCAGCTTTGAGCGAGCTCAACTGTGAATTGTTCTGGCTCACCAACAAACAAAAAGTAAACGGAAGCCGGCTTGGATTTTGGCGTCACTCCTATCAAATCCCATTGGTTATGTTGTTGTCCTCCGGTGGCTAGCTAGCTAGCTAAAATTGGAACTTTTCTAAATTAGCCATGGATGGAGCTAGGGATTTGGACTTTACTTAATTCTCTGTACTGGCCAATGATTATAAGGACCATTCTGATCCAACCATTAATTCATACATTGTTGTGCCCCTGGCCTGAGAGGATGGAAGTTCAATTTGTAGCTATATGTAGAAGGCTAATGTTAACTAACTAAAGTTGTCCATTAATGGAAATTAGCCTAGCGCTCACGCATTTTAGCCAGGTAGCCTAGATTGCTATCCGGTTTTGTGATAAAACAAAAAGGTGTGATTGAATTTATTCTGCCATTGTGTCTTCTTATTGTCTCGGCCTTTAGGCCTGAATATCATGGTCGCAAGGCATATGAATTAACAGGTTATAAAACAAACAACGCAATTATCACAACACATAGGTTGTAATATGGCTTGGCTTTCCCAGTGATTTTACCCATGCACCGATACTGGCGCTAACATGAACCTAGTCTGATTAATCAGGCTGAAATACACAATTAATTGGTATATTGGCATTAGTTTCAGGCCAATTAATTGTGTATTACAGCCTGATTAATCAGACTAACATGAACGCAGTTAACTCTGGGTGACTAGTTTCACAAGTCTAACAAATATCTCGACCAAAATGTATTTATACAACTATTTCCTATTTCTCTGAATGTGAACATGGGATACATGACAGGCAGGATATGTTCAGTTACTTCGACCAACAACAACCCTGGAGTTAAAATGTAACCAATCAACAATGCAGTACTGGTGCTAGTTTGGAGTAGATAGCCTACACTGTTTCTTCTGAAAACTTTGTATCAATGTTTCATCATTCGACCCAGAAAGAGCAGCCGCAGAATGTTACACGAAAACACACATGGACATCGTATGACGAGGAGGAGTTAGTAATATAGGGATACACTGGCAAAGACGAAGTTATAAACTTTAGATCTCACGTTACAGTCTGTCTGAATTACCTAATGTTAATCCTGATTTTCTACTTCCTGAATGTATGTGAGCCGGGTGTGAAAATAGATGTCATTATCATCCTTTACAACAAAGCTCCACACTTGTGATTGATTTTCAACAGGCCCACATCTCTGGCTACATTAAAACGATCTGTAAGCAACATTTCAATGCATTGTGCAGTGTATATTCCCGTTTCATGTAGCGGTTTCATGGTTTAAAGGACCCCAATAGCTTTTGTTTAGTCCAACAATGGTTACTGTTGCAGAACACAATGGGGATTTGCGATGAACACACATTTAAGCTTTTAGGCATAATAAGCGACTCTCCTGAAATGCATAAGAAGATGTTATGAATGCCTACCTTTGTTTTCTACCTGAACCACAATCTGAACAAGTAATACTCGATGAAGCAGTAGAACGTCTTGTTCTACACCGACTTCCTGAAGTATCAACAGAGGCGTCAACCTTTTCGGCAACCGTGCACTCGCCCGCTCGAAAGACACTCCCTGTACCAATCAACGGAGATGTATAATCTAAAACAGCCAATAAAGTAACCCCCACAGCTGTSGGCGCGTCTTTATTGGCGGGTATCGGGTAGGTGTTTGTTCAAGAGGGTCGGTGTGTGCTATGCTAATCATTGCAACATAAGAACCTGTTCATAACCAAGTTGTTTAGACATTCGGTAGATTTATAGATCAGATCATCTGTGGTCGGTTTTGACAAAAAAAAATGCGTCATATGACATTCATGCGCTTTCAAATAAACCTATTTCAAAAGATGTAGTTGCTKGGCTATCACCAGAGAGCAAAGGGCTAAACGAGAAGGATAACTGGGTCAGAAATCGGTCTTGTCCAGCAGGTGGCGTTTTTCGTTCACCAAGTCATTCGTTTTTGTATGGCGGTCAATGAGTGTCGAATTTAGTTAAAATATGAAGGGCTTATTGCTACGTGGCTTATTTGATCAAATAGAAGTTTCGTAATGATTAGTTTGTTACGAGTGTACTGATAAGTAGGACACGTGACATCCTGGTAACTTTGTGCCTGGTCTTCACACCACAGCCAAAGTCATAAACCCCAKCCATTTCTACAATGTATCTTCTTAAAAAGTGATTTTAAACCTAACCTTATGCCTAACCTTAATTTAAGACCAAAAAGCACATMAATGTTTTTATGATAGGAGTCATTCTTGCGCTSCAATAACATTGTTTTTAAATAAAGAATAAATGCGTTTTCTGAAAACCCCACAACATTAAGTACATATTAAACCTTCAAGAAAACATATTTTACCACCTCAGGCATTAAAGCTCTTTTATTGTCAATTTTTGTCGGATATGGAAACCATTTATTTTCAACCCCGTCCCAGACAATATGGAAGTTGTCTGAATGTGATTCTGAAAGATACTTATGTAAATCAACATGTACCTAATGCTCATGTGTCCCCTAAACCAATTAAATTATAAATATAAAATGTATGTAAAATCTCAGAATTTTGCTATATTAAACCCTGAAATAGACACATTATGTGTCAGTGGGATCATCATTTAAATAAATGTTTTCAATTCAGAATTTTAACCTATCTAATCTTTTTGGGATTGTCCTTAACATTTCAGACTGAACTCAGAAAACTTTAAATTCCTATTTATTCATCTTTACCATTTTATTTAACAAATATTGTTATGTGACAGGGTTGAGACTAGGGTGACACGGTTGAATACTGTAAAGGCGTTGAAGAGATCGGTTTCCATATAAACTAGTTTAGTTTACTATCAAAATCCCTCCCAAGATTTACCCCAAAACATTGCATTTCATTGTATGCAACCATGTAATAAGGACATTAGATATATTTAAAATAATCTGGGTTTTATTAACCAAACTGCAGTAAATATTGAAACAAATAAAAACATCAACATTAAGGTAATTAATAACATTCAACAGGTTTCATCAGAAAAGTTAAGTGTCATCAAACTGTAGGAACATTTTCCAAGGGCATTTAGAATGCTAGAACAGCTGTTAACTACAGCAATAGTGTCAGCATGACTATCCTCCTTCTCAGGAGCACCATATTCATTCATTCATGGWTTTCTTCCTGAGAGTCTGGCCCACAGATCTCTCTCAAGCTCTACGTGGCGGGATGTCACACGCTGTGGGGGTGGAATCATCAAGGACTTCACCAAACTGATACCAGTGGATGTTGTCTCGAGAAGGCCAGAAAAATCTGTTTGGTCCTACACGATGCATACATTTCATTTGTACACTCATTTAATCCGTGCCGAGGATGATGCCTGGATAAAGGTCATCATCATATTCCACTACACACCACTGCCCAAGAACACCTGGATTTCCTCACTGAATTTCGTCCACAGGTTGTGGATTTCCCTCATTGGTTGGCTGTTCTGGAGCAGCCTGAAACTGAAGTGCTGTGAGTTAAAGCATGTACAGTTTAGGTCCTTTTTTGTTGAACAAAGGCAGCTGACATCAAGAGACATCAGCTCACCAGGAGCAAGGGTGATGACCTGGTGTATTCTCATGGTGGAGGGCACTGCTTTTATCAGACTTGGCATCATCTCCATCATACGTTCAACATCGGCACTCTTCAGAAAGAGCAGCTTCACTGATGTGCTTGTCTCACGGAGAGCTTTGTAAAGCTCCTGTGCATCACTGATATCACGGCCCTTAGCCACCAACCTGTCCGCCMTTCTCTTCAACGTTCCTCCCACACCATCAGGAGACCCTTTTCCATGGCTTGACTCAAAAAAGTTACATGTACCAGCTTTGAATCCACGTTTGTGTAATTCTGTTGTGAAAAGCAGGAATTTTCCTCTGCTTATACTGTGTGCAAGGCCCACCCATAAAAAAGTGCAATACAGACACTTGTGGATGTGTGGCCTGAAGGTAGTCTAGCACTGGATCGAGGTGTTTACATATAGCAGGAGGGCCTTTGTGCCTTGGAATATATACATGTAACCACTATATTCCTTGAGTAGTTTAGGATCTAGAGCAACCCTGTTACAATGAAACGTGACGGGGTTGAGTTATTTTTGGCTCAAAATGGCCTCTGCTCCTCATGTGGTGAAGGACAGGAGACCACATAATGTGCATGAAATTAATAGATTGTACATTTTTATGGGTTAAAGTATAATTTTGATAAGTACTAGTTTTCCATCTTTATTTAATGTAACGGGTTGAGTTGGTCTGATCGACGATCCCCACCTTACTTTAAAAAAAATAAAAAATACAGATATAAAAGAATGTGATTACTTGCCTGTTTCTGTACCATGCAGTTGAAAAATTGTTGAATGATGTCACTTCCTGTTAATGATGGCACATAAGGATGGACTGACCATTTTTATTGGCGGAGTTTGGTTGGCGTGACAGGGTTGTAGACAGAG
The DNA here is from genome assembly GCF_002910315.2 of Salvelinus sp. IW2-2015. Taxonomy (NCBI): domain Eukaryota; kingdom Metazoa; phylum Chordata; class Actinopteri; order Salmoniformes; family Salmonidae; genus Salvelinus; species Salvelinus sp. IW2-2015. The sequence goes on from NC_036839.1 coordinate 21,455,045, forward strand.
GGCCAGAGCTAAATTGTGTGATTTTTAATCAATAGTTATTTATGCATTTATTTGATAAAAATGCTTTCTCAACAAAAGAACACAAATATATGTTTGCATTAATGGCAAGATTTATGAATTATGTACACATTTGAATATTAATTTCCCAAGTAAAAATTAAGTGAAATGCCTGGGGGACATGACACAATTCTTAGTGTCAGTTAAATAATACGATTATTTTAATAATAAAGTTTAAATTKATGTATATTTATTTCAATTCATTATACTGGACATTTCAATTTATATACAAATATTTTAACATTTCATTTTGGTGACCCAATACTTGAAATATAATATAAAAAGTCAGAGGGACTGAAATATTACCCGAGGCCAAGAATGACCCATATAGCCAATTTTGACTTTGGCTGTGGTAACTAGTGGAAACCATTGTGCCTGTTGCACACGCGTATCTGCCCTCTCATTGGCTAGAATTGTCCCACCTGATCTTGCCGCTCCCCCGACTGCCTTCGATTTTTTCATCATTAGAGCGGCCACTGAAGTATTTTGTTAATATAATAGATTGTCTGTGCTATCAAATAATTCTGGCGTTCCTACTTTATCGCCGTGCGTGTCGTCGTCTGGCGTAACAGGTTAATCCGAAGAGAAGGTGGCCCATAGTGGCATCAGTCACGCATAACTGTGAATATGTAGTCTACGAACGAAATTCATTCTGTAAATGAAGTAGCCTAATCTGTTAGGAGCTGCCTTCTTCACGTTTAGAAAATACAATTATTCCGGCGGTGTCGTTGCTATTGCGTGGGGGGAGGGTTCGTTTCAGAGTGCAACGTTGTGCATTATGGGTGGGGTGCCTTTGGTGATTTGGCTAGATAGGATTTAACTGAGGGAACAAGTTGCTAGACAATCAAAAGGGGATCATCGCGCTCTCCCAGAAGTTTAGTTGGTGCGTAAAACCCGTAAATTCWGATTGTTTAAGCAAAAGTATATGATGGGTCCCCAGACAAATGTATAAACTTAATTTTGTTATTTTATTATTCTTTACACTGGTTTTAAGTTTTATAGACAAAATGAATAATTGGAAGGGTTTAATAAACCCCCTTTGAAATAAATGATAACATGTCTTGCGGTCCCACAGTCTACAACATTCACTATTATAATGATGTGCGTGTGGATTGGGTTATATAGGTCTAACGATCAATTACACTAACTATTTCACTTGTTTCCTGCTACTTCCAGGAAAGCATATGCCTATCATGATTGAATATGGAAATATGTGCTACTACACTTGTTCTAGTTCGATTAGTAGCCTGATTCAGTGTCAGAGATTATGGCTGTCATTACCACTAAAACGGAGATGATAGGCTATGCACATGCAGTAAGAAGACTCTTTAGGAAATACAGAACAATTCTCCCAATGTAGGGATAACCCTGGTGTTATTAGGCTCAACCAGATCAATTAAAACGACACACGCATTGTTTTGTGGGTAAATTGCATGTTATGCCTAGCCGACATGGACTTTTACAAGCCAAGGTTTGGGCTGCAGAAGTGCAAGAATTTGCAAATGAGTGATGGTGGTTAAATAATAATTATTTAGGCTTAAATGTGATTGGAGCTTCCATTTTTTGAAGAAAAAAAATGTATATGTAGAAAAGGTTAACATTTCTTTAGACTTTAGTTAACTGTTCCTTTAATTTCACTTTTCAGGGAACTGTCTCTTTAACTGCAGGCACCTCTGTGCCATAGAGATGTATAGAGATCACAACATCAGTCCTTTATACATCTCTATGCTCTGAGCACACCTGCAACCAATTTCCCTTGTTAAACACAAGAGTTATTTTGTCTTTTAGTTGAGTGCCAAACAATCCATGCCTCTTGAAGAAACTCCAGCATTTATCCCTTTTATTTCTGTTGTGTGTCCAATACCCAATTTATAGGAATAAAATGGATGAATGAAAGGATAAAATAAATGGGAGCTACAACTCTCTAAACTCAKGGTCTCTCTCCCCTATCCTTGACCTCTAGCTATTATGATTGAATATGGAAATATGTGCTACCACAGTTGTTCTAGGTCGATTAGTATCCTAATTCAGTGTCAGCGGTGATGGCTGTCATTCATTATCATTACCACTGTAAAATTTCGATGATCGGCTACGCAAATGCAGCAAGAAGAATCTTTAGGAAATATCAAAAATATATCAAACTCTTCCACTGTAGGAATAACCCTGCTTTTATTGATCTGGCTTAGCCTTGTGCATTTTAAGCCTAGCCTACATTGACTTTTACACGGCAAAGATTGGGCTGCACAAGTGCAAGAATACGCAAATGAGAGATGGTGGTTAAATAATAATTATTTTGGCATAAAGGGGCAATCTGTGATTGGTGCGTCCATTTTTGGAATTTAAAATTAATAATATACACTGAGAGTACAAAACATAACAGGGACACCTGCTCTTTCCATGACATAGACCGACCAGGTGAAAGCTATGATCCGTTATTGATGTCACCTGTTAAATCCACTTCAATCCGTGTAGATGAAAGTGAGGAGACAGGTTAAAGAAGGATTTTTAAGCCTTGAGACATGGTCATGGATTGTGTATACAGTGGGGAGAACAAGTATTTGATACACTGCCGATTTTGCAGGTTTTCCTACTTACAAAGCATGTAGAGGTCTGTAATTTTATCATAGGTACACTTCAACTGTGAGAGACGGAATATCCAGAAAATCACATTGTATGATTTTTAAGTAATTAATTTGCATTTTATTGCATGACATAAGTATTTGATACATCAGAAAAGCAGAACTTAATATTTGGTACAGAAACCTTTGTTGCATACAGAGATCATACGTTTCCTGTAGTTCTTGACCGAGTTTGCACACACTGCAGCAGGGATTTTGGCCCACTCCTCTATACAGACCTTCTCCAGACCTTCAGGTTTCGGGGCTGTCGCGGGCAATAAGGACTTTCAGCTCCCTCCAAAGATTTCTTATTGGGTTCAGGTCTAGAGACTGGCTAGCCACTCCAGGACCTTGAGATGCTTCTTACGGAGCCACTCCTTAGTTGCCCTGGCTGTGTGTTTCGGGGTCGTTGTCATGCTGGAAGACCAGCCACGACCCATCTCAAATGCTTACTGAGGGAAGGAGGTTGTTGGCCAAGATCTCGCGATACATGGCCCCATCCATCCTCCCTCAATACGGTGCAGTCGTCCTGTCCCCTTTGCAGAAAAGCATCCCCAAAGAATGAGTTTCCCACCTCCATGCTCACGGTTGGGATGGTGTCTTGGGGTTGTACTCATCCTTCTTCTTCCTCCAAACACGGCGAGTGAGTTTAGACCAAAAAGCCCTATTTTTGTCCATCAGACACACGACCTTCTCCCATTCCTCCTCTGGATCATCCACATGGTCATTGGCAAACTTCAGATGGGCCGGACATGCGCTGGCTTGAGCAGGATTTAATCCATGACGGCGTAGTGTGTTACTAATGGTTTTCTTTGAGACTGTGTCCCAGCTCTCTTCAGGTCATTGACCAGTCCTGCTGTGTAGTTCTGGCTGATCCCTCACCTTCCTCATGATCATTTGATGCCCACGAGGTGAGATCTTGCATGGAGCCCCAGACCGAGGGTGATTGACCGTCATCTTGAACTTCTTCCATTTTCTAATAATTGCGTCAACAGTTGTTGCCTTCTCACCAAGCTGCTTGCCTATTGTCCTGTAGCCCATCCCAGCCTTGTGCAGGTCTACAATTTATCCCTGATGTCCTTACACAGCTCTCTGGTCTTGGCCATTGTGGAGAGGTTGGAGTCTGTTTGATTGAGTGTGTGGACAGGTGTCTTTTATACAGGTCACGAGTTCAAACAGGTGCAGTTAATACAGGTAATGAGTGAAGAACAGGAGGGCTTCTTAAAGAAAAACTAACAGGTCTGTGAGAGCCGGAATTCTTACTGGTTGGTAGGTGATCAAATACTTATGTCATGCAATAAAATGCAAATGAATTACTTAAAGATCATACAATGTGATTTTCTGGATTTTTGTTTTAGATTCCGTCTCTCACAGTTGAAGTGTACCTATGATAAAAATTACAGACCTCTACATGCTTTGTAAGTAGGAAAACCTGCAAAATCGGCAGTGTGCCAAATACTTGTTCTCCCCACTGTATGTGCCATTCAGAGGGTGAATGGGCAAGACAAAATATTTAAGTGCCTTAGAACAGGGTATGGTAGTAAGTCCCAGGTGCGCCGGTTTGAGTGTGTCAAGAACTCCAACGCTGCTGGGTTTTTCCACACTCAACTGTTTCCTGTATCTATCAGGAAACATCTATCATGGTCCACCAACCAAAGGAATTCCTGCCAACTTGACATAACTGTGGGAAGCATTGGAGTCAACATGGACCAGCATCCCTGTGTCACGCTTTCAACACCTTTTAGCGTCCATACTCCAATATCCATTAATTTTTGAAGAATATAACTTCTAAATGCCACATGAACTTAGTTAAACTCGCCTACCCCATCACAACCCAAAATATAAGTGCTTTACTACATTGTTTATAAACAATGTAATTGTAAACTTACGGTATAGCCTCAAATGGTTAAAACTATATTTTTATATCATAGATTGTTGGTCCTTGTATCCATATTCTGTCTATGAATTTAAGTGGTTACATTTCTCCAGCCCATCCCTCAGCTTGAGGCGGATAGCCGCTTTGTTATTGTTTGAACTACAGACTGCCCCTTTTACCAACACATTTCATTTCATAGGGACAATGTCTAATGACATATAGGCTCCTTCAACTCTATTCTTCAATGTATAGGCTAATTAAAAGAAAAATAATTGACAGTAGCCTTACATGTTAGGTTGATATTTTGAGAGCTCATAGAGGTTGTATTGAGCCAATAATCAATTGGAGAAATAACTAAAACTATACTGTAGGCTATAAGGCACAGAGGTCTACTTCAATACAGGCTGGGTGAAAATCTTATTACAGTAGGTTGGCACCAATGATGTGTACAAAGCCTGTATTGCTGATGCTATGTAATAGCCAATGAGAGGTTTTGAAGCCACCATCCGCCATATTGGTACTCCCGAGAAGGAGCAGTCCTCCATACCAGAGTTTTCCAATCCTCTCCTCTAATGTAGACATTAATAAATGCATTTCTATAGCCCCCCCCKAAAAAAAATACAATGGAGGAGTACCAAAACGGCTTTGCGGTGGCGTCAAAACAGCACCACCTGTTAGTCATCTATGGTTAACATGTCAAAGTCATACATTTGGCTAAACCCCGCCCATTTCTACAATAAAAAAKTTAAAAAACTAACCTTAACCACACTGTTAACCTTATGCCTAACCCAAACCTTAAATTAAGACAAAAAAGCCKATTTTGACTTTGTGGCATTGGAATCTGACTTCGTGGCTGTGTTATCTAGGGGAAGCCATAAGGAGCAATTTGCCCAGAAGATGGCAGGATTTCACTTTACATGCAGAAATGCGGCRTCTCTGGAGGACCGTTAAGGACTTTCAATTCTTCGAAATATGTTTGCGCAACCAACTTTTATTTTAGTCCATACTAAAACATGAACAAGTCAAATTACTTTTCAAGGGAAGCGTGTTGGACTGAATAAACGTTGTTTATTTATTCATGATGATGAACCGTCTGCACTGCATGCCCTTTACGCGTCTTCATGTTCTGAATGTAGCCTATTTACTACCACAACAACAGGTAGGCATTGGTTAGAGAGCCGAGGAGGCACCAAAACATCTCAAACATCTCAAAACACAGCTAAAAAGGGAGGAACATGTCAAAAGCTTTCACCTCTGTGGCATTGATTCAAGCAATTTAGTACTCCCCTGAGAACATAATTGGGTTTTCGTTTTTCGGTGAAAATGTTTTACAGGGCTATTGTGGTTTTGTTATTGTATGTTGGGACAGGTCAAAATTGATTCCCTAATTTGACCGGCACCATTGAAGCACAGCAGTTGCCTGCCACCATAGCAACTGCACCGGAGAGAAACACATGTTGGGGCTGTTTGGCCTATCTGTACATATTATTTTYTTTTTGGGCGGATTTTGTTTAAGCCAGAAAGAAATATACTTGGATTTTGCCTATATTTTGGGGTCTTTCCACCAATTCGCAGTCCCTTTTGAGATGTGTAACTTGGTGAAAAAAAACGTTGGAGTTCACCTACTTTTAACATTCTGTCATAAACTAGTAAATGCATATTAAGTGCCAAATAAAGTAACAGGGTTGACCATAACAGGGTTGACAATTAATCTTAAATCAGCCATAAATCCCCCTGTGACAGGGGGAATGGAGATCTTGTTGTGTGCAACATGGATGGGCAATTGAATGCAAGCTTCACCAAAAAAATGAAATTGTTTAAAAATGTCTAGCCTGTCTATGGGTAACAGAGTTGACATGCTATGCTTGACCCACTCAGTTTTCCACCACAAAACACCAGAAAATTGCCAAKAAGGTAGAACCAACCCACCTGCTTTTACACTATGATTTGACTATTAGATGTTCAATGATTRTTTCGATTTTTTTATGTGGAAAAGGAATAGTTTCACCATAATAAAACGAGAGTTCGGTTCACATAGCAGGGTGGCCCTTAAACTGAGGGAATTTAAAATCTTCCTGGAAGTCACATGTAGGGACATGTCAAAATGCAGAAGTCATTCATATAAAATCTTATTTATTAAATTCTCTATGTGGTATATATTAAAGGGCACTTCATTGAATATAGCAGGCTTTTAAAATTCCATATTGGTGCACAATTTCTACTTAAAATATCAAAGGGACACACTTTTGGATTATGGAGTGAGTTGGAGAGATATAGCATATGACATGTTTACAACAGTGGAGCTCCTTTATTCTGTTCAAGAGGGCTCTACTATTGTCAAATCCTCATCCAACCCAAAGGAAAGTCTGTGGGCATCACAAGGGATCATCACCCTGCCAAGCCTCTCCAATGCACTCAGGAGCATAGGTCTCTGGAAGTAGTCCCCCAAATGTATCACGTGACATGACATCTGCTCGCATAAGTAACTAAGAGAAACCAAGCAACCGCGAGGGGGAGAGGGAACAGCGAAGGGGGAGAGCGCGTGCTGTTCTGTATACTGCCGAGGAGGAGCTTTCCTCCGGAGTTCAGTTCACAGCCTCAGCACCGAAACTTGCGCTGTCCTTACCCTGGGCTGGTTCAACAACAGAATCATTGCAACAGATAAACACACTACGTTATTTATAGCTGGTTGTCTATAGCTAAAAGCTGGTGCCAGGTTTGTGTTCTCCAAGACCCTGTATGCACGTTTTCTTTTGAAGGATATGGTCACAACCCCGGTCTCAAAGTGGAGCCACGCGTATCTCGGATCGGCGCGCTCCTCCAGGGGCTAGGATGCGCGCCCGGAACATCCAGGTTCTTGCCCGGGTTCGGGTCTGACCAGGAGTCCACTGCCCCGGGTCGCCTAGGCAGGAGGACCCAGTCGACCCGGACCAGGATGCCGGTGATGAGGGGTCTGCTGGCCCCACAGAACACCTTCCTGGACACTATCGCCACCCGCTTCGATGGTACCCGTAAGTAGCCAACCTCCAGGTCATAGGTCGCCTAAAAGCCTCTATTGCTTTGGACTGTCAGAGCCTGCTCTATATCCTACCCAGTACGCTGTTATTGACAAAGCACCCACATTGATTTCACTTCAATGTATCATCAATTTTCGTGCGTTAATGCATTGTCTGGACTTGACCTATTATTATAATCGATAGCTGACCTTTTCGAAAATTGGCTTAAAAGAAAAGTTGGCGTTGGCTAGATTTGTGTGATTTCTTTGTTCAATGGATTCTGTCTGGCGCAACTGAGCACGTTCTGGTGCTTTGCGGTCTATGTAGCCTTTTTGTAAACACGTCGTATTCTAACCCTTTCTCTGCTTGCTATTAAGTATGTGCTGCATAATAATACAGCAAAATGCAGTTATTGCTACATCGGGACATGACTGATTTAACATTCAGAAAATCCTTTTTTTGTATTAATAATTTGGACTTCATCACGGACGTTATTTTGTCGAGAGGAACAATAAAACGCCAAGAAAATATGCATTTTGTTATCATGGTGTCTTTGGTCAGAAAATAAATGTTTGGGTTGGTTAATTTTAAATATAYGTGCTAGTTTTATGATAGCGATGAGCGCACATGCACACGTACGCATGTTTGGATGGTCAACGTTGCATAAAACCATTTCCAAGCTTTAATACCTTTGTGCACGTGGATAGACGTGGATAAACAGGGCTCGCTTGATTAATAAGTGTCGGCGTTATTAGAATACCGAGATAGCGCACCTGTTAAACTGCAATACTGCGGTCCATTGTTTAATAATGCACTGGATGCTAATGTCCATCTATCATCCTTCACCACAGCTGTCTCCAACTTTGATATGTGTTTTGATCAGAGAACGATATGTTAATTCATGTGTTTTTAAAGCTGCCTATTTTTCTATAATTAAATCAGTAAACACTTTCTGAAAGCGGGAGTTTCAAAGCGGCTTCTGTCAGAGGAGGGTAGTTGTGAACAGATGCGATGAGCAGCCCGTGCGCGTTGGTTGGGTTTAGGGCGCATGCTGGGGATGTGGGCGGTCAAGTTCCAAGCAGGGCTGCTCGAGCCATTGTGTGTCTCGCTGCGTTTATTTCGGATTTGTATTAAAATTCAATGCGTTTTGAAGAATACAAATTCAGGTTTGTTACAAAAATCTATACATCCTTCGTAAAAATTGTTAACACAAAACATTACAAACAAAAACACAAGAGTAAGCCTATCAATTTCTTATTTTTACAGAGCATATTAGGCCTTTTCAATGTGGAAAGTATTTATTTAATTAAACCTTTAAAAATATTGAATATGTTTTTGTCTTAAAGGATTTCATTTCATGGATTTAATATTTAGCAAGAATTAAAAACAAATGTATTACATACTGTTAGTGGAGAATCTTGGATTATCAAACATAAAAATAACATCATAAACTTGCAGATGCCTTTTGATCCATTGAGATGGAACCTGCCTTAGTCTGTGAGTTGGGTGAACAAGTGTTTCCCCTAAACCATTTATGTGTGAAAGCTTGATAAAAGTGCTATCTGACACCGGAGCAAACAATCAGAGAGGCAGATCCAATCTCATCCATTCCAACGATCCGTCCTCACCCTCTCCTCTAGAGGAAGATAAGAGTAGACGAACAAGGCTCACTCACTCACTGCAGCTCATTTTACCAACACTTGTGATTGATGTGGAATAACTTAGTCTGGTGGGCAGACCGCGATCCCTCTAGAGTTTTGGGGCCCTTTTGCCATGATTTATGCCATGTTCAAATAAAAAAATTGGTTGGGGCCCCCCTAGTGGTCGGAGCCCCTATGCACAGCTAGTAGTCTGGTATAGACAGAGGCAGCACTGCTGGTGGGAATTGGTACCCCTTTAAGCTATAACTAATCTTATTAGTGAGCTTGTTTCATTTTGTTGAAAATATTGGACAAGATCAAATTGCGTTTTCTACCTTAATGTGGCTCTTCAGCAGTATATGCAGTAATTTAGTCACTGTAATACAAGGACTGTTGTATTGGAACACCAGCATAGGCCTACATAGATACGGGCAATCAAGGTAATCTGCTATTATTGAATGGTGTATGCTGCAGTGTGAGGGTATGTGTTTGTGTGTGCTTCACCTGTCAATCAATGGATTTCCTAGACATTTCCTCTGCTCACCCTTGTTAGTAATGATTTGTATTCAATTCTCTTTCATTGGCATGTGCATCCATTGTGTTGTATGACCTCAAGAGAGCTCTCCTTTGAAAAAACAAAACTAAATTATGGAGGAAAAACAGTCCTTGGTCTTTCRTGAGAGCAGACGAGATGCTCCATTGTTGAGTTAGAATGCATGACCTTGCTTATCATTTCAGGGGTCTTTCAAACCAAGATTTCCTCAAAGATGTGATCCCTGTGAACAATTGATCTCTGCTTGTAGGTTCTTTGGTATTAAACCATAGACTTTCATTGATCACAATAAATAATTTACCATATAGACTTGATTGAGGCCTACCAGTTTGAGCACCCACCCTCAGTAACTGACTTTATCCGAACCATTTAGCCTAATTCATTTGGCACCCTCAGTCATACGTACACAATGTAGTCGCTTCATCAGTTTGACTGTAGTCCAAACCAACCAAGTGACTCAACTATCCACTGAGCAGCCAGAAATCAGACGGGAAAAAGTCTGTCCTGTGTTTAAACTTACAACGACTACAGTTGAAGTCGGAAGTTTACATACACCTTAGCCAAATACATTTAAACTCAGTTTTTCACAAATCCTGACATTTAATCAGGGTAAAATTCCCTGTCTTAGGTCAGTTAGGATTACCACTTTATTTTAAGAATGTGAAATGTCAGAATAATAGTAGAGAGAATTATTTATTTCAGCTTTTGTTTCATTCATCACATTCCCAGTGGGTCAGAAGTTTACAAACACTCAATTGGTATTTGGTAGTACTGCCTTTAAATTGTTTAACTTGGGTCAAACGTTTCAGGTAGCCTTCCACAAGCTTCCCACAATAAGTTGGATGAATTTTGGCCCACTCCTCCTGACAGAGCTGGTGTAACTGAGTCAGGTTTTTAGGCCTCCTTGCTCGCGCACACTTTTTCAGTTCTGCCCACAAATTTTCTATAGGATTGAGGTCAGGGCTTTGTGATATCCACTCCAATACCTTGACTTTGTTGTCCTTAGGCCATTTTGCCACAACTTTGGAAGTATGCTTGGGGTCATTGTCCATTTGGAAGACCCATTTGCGACCAAGCTTTAATTTCCTGACTGATGTCTTGAGATGCTTCACGGTTGGGATGGTGTTCTTCGGCATGCAAGCCCCCCCATTTTTCCTCCAAACATAACGATGGTCATTATGGCCAAACAATTTCTATTTTTGTTTCATCAGACCAGAGGACATTTCTCCAAAAAGTACGATCTTTGCTCCCATGTGGAGTTGCAAACCATAGTCTGGCTTTTTTATGGCGGTTTTGGAGCAGTGTCTTCTTCCTTGCTGAGCGGCCTTTCAGGTTATGTTGATATAGGACTCGTTTTACTGTAGATATAAATACCTTTTCCTCCAGCATCTTCACAAGGTAATTTGCTGTTGTTCTGGGATTGATTTGCACTTTTCACACCAAAGTATGTTCATCTCTAGGAGACAGAACGCGTCTCCTTCCTGAGCGGTATGACAGCTGCGTGGTCCCATGGTGTTTATACTTGCGTACTATTGTTTGTACAGACGAGTGTGGTACCTTCATGCATTTGGAAATTGCTCCCAAGGATGAACTAAACTTGTGGAGGTCTACAGTTTTTTTCTGAGGTCTTGGCTGATTTCTTTTGATTTTCCCATGATGTCAAGCTAAGAGGCACTGAGTTTGAAGGTAGGCCTTGAAATACATCCACAGGTACACCTCCAATTGACTCAAATGATGTCAGTTAGCCTATCAGAAGCTTCTAAACCATGACATCATTTTCTGGAATTTTCCAAAATTGTTTAAAGGCACAGTCAACTTAGTGAATGTAAACTTCTGACCCACTGGAATTCTGATACAGTGAATTACAAGTGAAATAATCTGTCTGTAAACAATTGTTGGAAAAATTACTTGTGTCATGCACAAAGTAGATGTCCTAACCGACTTGCCAAAATTATAATTTGTTAACAAGAAATTTGTGGAGTGGTTGAAAAACTAGTTTTAATGACTCCAACCTAAGTGTATGTAAACMTCCGACTTCAACTGTATACAGTGATATCCAGATTAAAGAACTCTGGCTCTTCCAACAGCGATCCATCCTCACACTNGATCCATCCTCACACTTTCTTTCCAGCTATCCTGCATCCAAATGAACTCTGGCTCACCCAAAAGAGATCCATCCTCACACTTTCTTTCCAGCTATCCTGCATCCAAATGAACTCTGGCTCTTCCAACAGCGATCCATCCTCACACTTTCTTTCCAGCTATCCTGCATCCAAATGAACTCTTGCTCACCCAAAAGAGATCCATCCTCACACTTTCTTTCCAGCTATCCTGCATCCAAATGAACTCTGGCTCACCCAAAAGAGATCCATGTTTGATGGTCATGGTGTGATGTCATGGTGGTCATGTGGTGTTTGTGATGTCATGATGGTGCTGGTCATGGTGGTGGTTGTGATGGTCATGATGGTGCTGGTCATGTGGTGTTTTTGATGGTTATGATGGTGCTGTCATGGTGGTGTTTGTGATGGTTATATGGTGCTGGTCATGGTGTGTGTGTGATGGTCATGGTGGTGCTGCTCATGGTGGTGGTGGTGGTGGTTATGATGGTGCTGGTCATGTGGTGGTGGTGGTGGTATGATGGTCTGCATGGTGTGTGTGATGGTCATGATGGTGCTGGTCATGGTGGTGGTGGTGGTGGTTATGATGGTGCTGGTCATGGTGGGTTTGTGATGGTCATGATGGGCTGGTCATGTGGTTGGGGTGGTTATGATGGTGCTGGTCATGGTGGTGTTTGTGATTCATGGTGGGCTGGTCATGGTGTGGTGGTGGTGGTGACATATGGCAACTGTACATCCCAAAATACAGTCATGCTTGGATGGGGATGTGAGAGTGGGTGATGAGTCAATTACGTAACCACACCATGAAATACAGAAAGAGGCTTTGTAGCTTGGCCTGTTGTTGTATATCAGAGAGTGGTGGTAAACGGCATGCGTCACACCAAGAGGGATGAAAGAAGGTACCAGCGCGCTCAACCAATTTGGGAAAAGTAAAAGCATACGTCATACGGAGAGGGGGCTGATAAATAAGGTCAGCATCATCATGTTTCCAGAAGTATGATTCAGGTTCAAGGTGTGACACTGGGGAGACAGGTGTATGAATGTGAGACTAGCATGTCTTGGCTGTGGCCTTTAGGCCCCACAGCATCTGCTACAGTGTTATGATAAAGACATGAGGTGGATAAACCTTCCTTTGAATCTGGAGTCAGGCACTCAGTTGATCGTTTGGAGCCAACTGGGTTTGAACCGTTGTCTCCTACACCCTGTACGCTACAAGACTGTTAACGCAAGTTGCAGTCTGGAATGTTACTCATCAAACCAGTCTATGGGCCCTGGTCAAAGGTAGTGCACTATATAGGGAATAAAGTGCCATTTGGGACACATACAGGGAAGAGTCCGTACAGACTAGAGACTGGGACAAAGCTAAACTCTGCTTTGATCCTCTCTCTCTCTCTCTTACTGTGGTACCGTTGGCTTTAAAAGGTGGTGTATTGCTCTGTATGTGTCAGACCGTTTATAAAACACAAAGCTCTGTGTTTGTTTGTCGCAGGCAGCATCGAGATGCAAACAAAATGGCTTTATATTTAGCTCCGCGGGTGCTTTGTAAAACGCTTAGGCTCCGACTCTCTGTAGACCCACTTCTGACAGCACCAAGGCCATCATGAATCCTTGGCCTCCATGGGAGTTAATTGCAATGACTGCACTTAGATTGCTGGAGGTGGATAATTAGGGAGAAGAGTAAACGAACAACGCAAATAGAAAGAAAGAAAAGGCCTATGTCTTTGTAGCTCTAACAAGAGAAGTGAG
>NC_036839.1:21471411-21491737 GCF_002910315.2 Salvelinus sp. IW2-2015
ACCACCACCACCACCACCATGACCATCACAACCATGACCATCACAACCACCACCACCACCATGACCATCACAACCTCCACCATGACCAGCACCATAATGACCATCACAACCTCCACCATGACCAGCACCATGACCATCACTTGCAAGTCCTATATTAGAATCAGAGAGAGAGAAAGAACTGGCTGTCCAGACTCATTTTAATCTCATTGGCTTCACCCATATCACTGCCCACTTTATTTTCTTTCCCCCTTAAAACCCCTCAGATTTTGAATAAGTCAATCAGCCATTTTCATTCTGTCATCCTGGTCTGTGATAATCAGGTTAGGGTAAGTCTGTTCAGCAGATGGACCTCTGTGGGACAGACCAGACGCAATCTCTCCTTTCCCCAGACCTCTTTCGCTTCCTCTTCCTCTCTCATTTGCCAGTCTTTCTCTCTCTCCCCTCACTCCCCTCTCCCCCCTTCCCAGTCCCCCCACCTCCCTTCCCACCACCTCTCCATCCCTTACATACCTCTCTACCAGTCCCCACCACCCATTCCAATTGACTGTTTCCCGTATGGCTCACACCTCACACCTCCAGGCTATAGGTGTTCTTCACCTGCTCTGCTGAAGTGGTCCATTGTGAGGTGATGAAAGCAGATTAGCAACGGAGCATGGTCGTCACAGCCAGGTGTCTTTCCTAGGGCTGTCTTAGACAATAATCATTGTGTTCTCTGGGTGGGGGATAAAGATTGTGATGTGGCTCTGGTAGTGGTTTAGTGTATCCACTGGTATGAAACATGCTGTAGTGTATTACGCAGTACGCACTCTGCACTCTTGACAGGAACGATGCACACTACACATTTTGTCTGGATAAAAAGAGAATATTATTATCTGAATATGTTGTGTAGAAACAACTAGTAGTCTCTCGATGAATGGTCAAAGAAACATCTCTAATTGGATTGAAAGAATGGCCACGCAGGACCAACGGCGTATCCCGAAGAGAACGGAGACAGCGACCGTTTCGGCAGTTTTGGCTCAGTGTAAACGGCTGCAGGGCAGAAGGAAGCAGTGTAGTGTTGTATAAAGAGTGTGTGTTGTGTTGGGTGTTTGTATTGTACCAGGCTGCTCCCCAGGGCAGTACACTAGCTCCAGGTCAGAGGCACAATCTGCTTCTCATTATCAGCTGTGGACAGGATCATGGCTGCCCCAGGGAAGAGGCCTCACAGCGGGAGAGTGGGGTGAGGAGAGAGAGAGAGAGAGAGAGCGAGGGGGAGGAGAAGGAGAGAAGATTTGACAGATGAACACAGAACAACACACACATTCATGATCCTGCTGCAGTACAGCGTAGATTGTTTCATGTCTCTGAGAGACACAATAGCCTAACTGCATTTTTCATTCAGACTGGGATTTAAGAGCACAATTAATGAGCCCATCAATTAGGGATGCTCTTGCACATTTATAATGACTGGGGGTGCATCCCAAATGACACCCTATTCCCTACATAGCCTAGTAATGCTGAGCGATTAGCCAAAAGTTTATTTTATTTTTGTTTTTTAAATAACTAATTCACTGACGTTGGTTCAATTATTGGAATTCCATTTAGTTCGTTTTTTTCTGTCATCTCAATGCGCCGGTCCTCTCAACTGTGGGACAATTGTAATTTACTACAATGCCCAGAATCCATTGCGCCTACAGTTGCCTGTTCCCATTGGTTCTTGCCGGGGCAAGCCTGTTGGTGTGCCAGACAGACACGGAGAGGAACAGAACACATCGTCAACAAGAGGCATAGAGAGTAGTGATGGGAAGTTCGGCTCTTTTTACTGATGGATCTTTTAGACTGGTTCAGGTAGAGGAACAAATGTTTCTTCTCATTTTGTTCATTTGATTCAGTAATGGCCAGAGAATGCAGCACCCCCTACTGGCGAATTATGAACTGAAAAGAGTCATGATCAATGTTCCCTCAAGTTCTTCTCGGTACTGAGCAAATTTCTGGTCTGCTGAGCTCAAACTTGAACATTGTGAAAAATCTGTGAAAGAAATAAAAGCTGAAATAAATCATTCTCTCAAAATCAAATCAAATCAAATTTTATTTGTCACATACACATGGTTAGCAGATGTTAATGTGAGTGTAGCGAAATGCTTGTGCTTCTAGTTCTGACAATGCAGTAATAACCAACAAGTAATCTAACCTAACAATTCCACAACTACTACTTTATACACACAAGTGTAAAGGGATAAAGAATATGTACATAAAGATATATGAATGAGTGYTGGTACAGAACGGCATAGGCAAGATGCAGTAGATCTAGGCAAGAGTAGGCAAGAGTACAGTCTATACATATGAGATGAGTAATGTAGGGTATAAAAACATAAAGTGGCATAGTTTACTATTACTATTATTCTGACATTTCACATTCTTAAAATAAAGTGGTGATCCTAACTGACCTATGACAGGGAATTTTACCCAGATTAAATGTCAGGAATTGTGAAAAACTGAGTTTAAATGTATTTGGCTAAAGTGTATGTAAACTTCCGACTTCAATTGTAGGTATTCATCTTGTCCAGATGGGATAGGGCAGTGTGCAGTGTGATGGCGATTGCATCGTTTGTGGACTTATTGGGGCGGTAAGCAAATTGAAGTGGGTCTATGGTGACAGGTAAGGTGGAGGTGAAATGATCCTTGACTAGTCTCTCAAAGCACTTCATGATGACAGAAGTGAGTGCTACGGGGCGATAGTCATTTAGTTCAGTTACCTTTGCATTCTTAGGTACAGGAACAATGGTGGCCATCTTGAAGCATGTGGGGACAGCAGACTGGGATAGGGAGAGATTGAATATGTCCGTAAACACACCCGCCAGCTGGTCTGCGCATGCTCTTAGGACGCGGAAAGGGATGCTGTCTGGGCCGGCAGCCTTGCGAGGGTTAACACGTTTAAATGTCTTACTCACGTCGGCCTTGGAGAAGGAGAGCCCACAGTCCTTGGTATCAGGCCGCGTCAGTGGCACTGTGGTATCCTCAAAGCGGGCAAAGAAGGTGTTAAGTTTGTCTGGAAGCAAGACGGTGTTCGAGACGTGGCTGGTTTTCCTTTTATAGTCCGTGATTGTCTGTAGACCCTGCCACATACGTCTTGTGTCTGAGCCGTTGAATTGCAACTCCACTTTGTCTCTATACTGACATTTTGCTTGTTTGATTGCCTTGCGGAGGGAATGTCTACTCTGTATTCTGCCATATTCCCAGTCGACTTGCCATGGTTAAATGCGGTGGTTCGCATTTACAGTTTTCCTCAAATGCTGCCATCTATCCACGGTTTCTGGTTAGGGTAGGTTTTAATAGGCACAGTGGGTACAACATCTCCTATACACTTCCTTATAAACTCACTCACCGAATCAGCGAATACTACCCGGAACATATCCCAGTCCGCGTGATCAAAAACAATCTTGAAGCGTGGATTCCGATTGGTCAGACCAGTGTTGAATAGTCCTTAGCACGGGTACATCCTGTTTTGAGTTTCTGCCTATAGGAAGGGAGGAGCAAAATAGAGTTGTGGTCTTATTTGCCGAAAGGAAGGCGGGGAGTCTCTTCATACATTTGTCATTCTGATTATAAAAGGGTATTATCTATGTGGAGATTGTAGAGTCATCACCTTGCAGTAGTAAATTAATTGAAATGAGAGATGTTTTTATGTATTAGGAGGACTATCTACTAAAACACCGCAGTCTAGGGTGCATACAGAGTGGGTCATTCAAAAAGACTACATCACAAATGGCACCCTTTCCCCTATATAGTGTGCTTCTTTTGATCAGGGAATAGGGTGCCATTTGGGACAGTGTTCAGTGTTGTCACATTTCTTGTTTTTACATGGGAGTATTTTCTGCATATGCACCACACCAGTAATTGGGGTGAGGTCAGATATACAGTCCTACGTGTCAAGAAGCCAGTAGGCTGTCACGATCGTCGTATGGTGGAAGAGAGGAGGACCAAGGCGCAGCGTGATAACAATACATCTTTTATTGAAGACGAAAAATGAAGAACACTATAGAAACTATACAAAACGACGAACGTGAAGCTATAGAAACAATGTGCTAACATGCAACATAGACATAGACAATCACCCACGAACTACCTAATGAATATGGCTGCCTAAATATGGTTCCCAATCAGAGACAACGATAGACAGCTGTCTCTAATTGAGAACCAATCTAGGCAACCATAGACATACATACACCTAGACTAGACACTGCCCCAWYAACATACAAAACCCCTAGACAATACAAAACACATACATCCCCCATGTCACACCCTGACCTAACTAAAATAATAAAGAAAACAAAGATAACTAAGGCCAGGGCGTGACATAGGCACTCTTCTCTGGGATCAATAGATACACAAACACATATATATTATTAACAATGACTGTCTTCATCAACTTTGTTTAAAGCCAATCAATATTGATGGTCTCACCACTGAATTAAAAGTGATGGGAATGTCGGACACCAAGATGAACGGATGTTCTGGAGCCCTGTAAGACTGGGTGGTAATGCATTACTTTAGAAACAAAACTGTTTAATTACACTAGCTGTCAAAAGCCTAATGGGCTTAAAGTGAGAGTGACATTGTAGTAAATGATGTCCTCTCCTGTTGATTGCTGATTTAAATATGGCCATACTTAAGTACTAGTGTCACAAGAGGAGATGATCTATCCTGATGCCTAGTTACTTTACCCTGCCTTTATGTAATTATCTACCTCAATTACCTTGTACCTCTGAACATTGATCTGGTACTGCCTGTATATAGCTCCATTCTTGTGTATTTTATTCTTCTTGTGTTACTGTTTTTATTATTATATATTTTTTTACTCTGCATCGTTGGGAAGGGCTCGTAACCAAGCATTTCACGGTAAAAACTGCACCTGTTGTATCGGGCCCATGTGACAAATAAAATTAGACTTGTATGGTCATACACAGAGACATACTGTATAGGCTAGAGGTCGACAGATTAAGATTTTCCAACGCCGATACCGATACCGATTATTGGAGGACCAAAAAAAGCTGATACCGATTAATCGGACGATTTTTATATATATATATATATATATATATATATATATATATATATATATATATATATATATGTAATAATGACAATTACAACAATACTGAATGAACGCTTTTATTTTAACTTGATATAATACATAAATAAACATCTATTTAGTCTCAAATAAATAATGAAACATGTAGAATTTGGTTTAAATAATGCAAAAAACAGTGTTGGAGGAGAAAGTAAAAGTGCAATATGTGCCATGTAAAAAAAGCTAACGTTTAAGTTCCTTGCTCAGAACATGAGAACATATGAAAGCTGGTGGTTCCTTTTAACATGAGTCTTCAATATTCCCAGTTATGAAGTTTTAGGTTGTAGTTATTATAGGAATTATAGGACTATTTCTCTAATCCATTTGTATTTCATATACCTTTGACTATTGGATGTTCTTATAGGCACTATAGAATTGCCAGCCTAATCTAGGGAGTTGATAGGCTGCCTACCACGAGCCTGCTGCTGCCTACCACCYCTCAGTCAGACTGCTCTATCAAATAATAGACTTAATTATAATATAATAAACACACAGAAATAAGAGCCTTAGATCATTTATATGTTCAAATCCGGAAACAATCATTTCGAAAACAAAACGTTTATTCTTTCAGTGAAATACGGAACCGTTCCGTATTTTATCGAARGGGTGGCATCCATAAGTCTAAATATTGCTGTTASATTGCACAAKCTTCAATGTTATGCCATAATTGTSTAATATTCTGGCAAATTAATTACGGTCTTTGTTAGGAAGAAATGGTCTTCAAACAGTTCGCAACGAGCCAGGCGGCCCAAACTGCTGCATATACCCTGACTCTGCTTGCACAGAACGCAAGAGAAGTGACACAATTTCCSTAGTTAATATTGCCTGCTAACYAATTTATTTTAACTAAATATGCAGGTMTAAAAAAACACACTTGTGTATTGATTTTAAGAAAGGATTTGATGTATATAGTTAGGTACATTGGTGCAACGACAGTGCTTTTTTCGCGAATGCGCTTGTTAAATCACCCGTTTGGCGAAGTAGACTGTGATTCGATGATAAATTAACAGGCACCGCATTGATTATTTGCAACGCAGGACAAGCTAGTTAAACAAGTAATAWCATCAACGATGTGTAGTTAACTAGTGATTATGTTAAMYTTGATTGCTTTTTATAAGATAKGTTTAATGCTAGCTAGAAACTTACCTTGGCTCCTTGCTGCACTCGCATAACAGGTAGTCAGCCTGCCACGCAGTCTCCTCGTGGAGTGCAATGTAATCGGCCATAATCGGCTTCCAAAAATGCAGATTACAGATTGTTATCAAAACTTGAAATCGGCCCTAATTAATCGGCCATGCCGATTAATTGGTCGACCTCTAGTATAGGCCTATAGAGATATGGCRCTGGCCATACAGTATAGTGTTACAGAGGTACACTGGTGTTCAGTAGTGTATCATTAAGGTTTATGGCTTGTGTCACCATAATTGTGATTCTGTATAGCCCTCAGGTAATTGCTCCTCCCTATAATGCCTGGTTCTCCTGCGCAAACAAAGACCAAATGAGAAGAGTGGTCATGACATTGAGTGGCTCGCCTCGACCAATCCAAAATTATAAAAGGCCAGGTATAGATCCAGCTCCGGGAGCTTTTGAAAAGAGGCAGGCAGAGAGAAAGAGAGAGAGACACCCACACACAGGTGTTCAAATGTCAAGATGTCTCTTTACCTTCTCTCTCCCCTCGGGCTTATTTGATTTGAGCGTGGCAATTGCTTTAACTTACAGTATTTTAGCTCCCTGTGTCTCAATTCAACCTTACGGAGGAGCAGAGAGAGTTCCAAAATAGACACAAGATTAAGTCGTTAAAGAGGATGTTGGGGGGTGTTCAAGACGAGGAAGAATAAATGACAGGACAGAATGAGACAAAATGACCCAGCGCCTCTCAGCCTGTGTTTTAAACGAAGGTGATAAAGTGAAACAGACAGGAGGCACATTGGTGGAGTGAAGAGAGAGAGAGTAATGCACCAACATGGAACACAAGCTAAACGAAAGAGAGGGATGTAGGGTGGGAGAGACAACGAGGGGGGGGGGCAGAGAGAGACAGAGAGGAAGAAGGCAGGGGGAGAGATACTGAAAGAAAGGGAGCGAGAAACACTGTACTTTATTAGCCTCACAGGTCCACTGGGGAAGAAATACCCTGCCACTCACTGATGTCTTCATAGAAAATAGAAATGGAAAATAGAGAGAGCATTTAAGGGGGACCAACATCAGAGACAAATCCACTTCAAGTATATGAGCTGTTCCCCCAGATGCCTGGAGGATAGCCTGGCCTCCATCCAACCTGTTATTAGTCATTCTCAGAATGCACTCAAACCATGMCTGCATCCCAAATGGCACACTATTCCTTTTAATGTGCACTACTATTTGGGACGCACTCAAAATGTGGCGAGGCTTGCTGGGCCAGGCTGGGGGAAGGAAGGGACTGGGTGGGAGGCAGTGGAGTGTGTGAGAGGGAGAGCACAGCCCTGTATTTCCCCTCAGGCAAGACAAGACAGGCCTTCCAATGGCCTCTGGGTAGAGGGGAGACAAAGGCTTTCCAATGGCCTCCGGGTGGAGGGGAGACAAGACAGGCTATCATAGGCATGTAAATGTGAGGAAGGAAAGAGAGGAGGAGCAAGGGAGAAAGAGGGATAAAGAGAGGGAGAGAGAGTGGGYGGCGAGAAGAGAGTGGCKAGTGAAAGGTGAAATGGAGAGGGAGAGAAGGTMGCGAGAGAGATTGGGTGAAAAAGGCAAACAATCCTGATTGGAACCAGTATCTAAAATTATACTGTGCCATGTGTGTACAATGTTTTGATTAAAGATGCACTGCAGAAATCACTCCACCATTTCGTGGTTGCAAAAATTCTAATAGTTCACTTAATTTCAGTTTGTGACAAAACAAGCAAGTATATTGTAGAGAATCATTGTACCGTCTAAACCGCTGTGAAATATATTTTCTATAACAAAGATATTGTATTTTCAGCTGTTTGAAGCTGGTGTAGAAAAAACGAGAGTAAGAGGCAAAACCAAAACTGAAGAACGGAAAGCATAGAAATAGAGCACATAGAACAGATCTACCACATTTTAGACTTGATTTCAATGAGAATGACTGACATATATATAACACAGTTCTATGTGAATTTGATCAGGTCACCCAAAAAGTGGCATAGTGCAGTTTACTATCATTGACTGATTTCATTTCAAGTTCCTAGGATTATCAATTGTACTAATCTYCCTGCTATCTCTAAGATTTTTTAATTAGATTTTATTTAACTCTTATTTTACCAGGTAAGTTGACGGAGAACACATTCTCATTTACAGCAACGACCTGGGGAATAGTTACAGGGGATGAATGAGCCAATTGGAAGCTGGGGAGGATGCTGTTAATTATCTCACAGGCACTCGGCCAATCATTTACAGATGTGGCGATTGAGCCCTGCACCATACCATGTACCCAGTCTCCACGCTACTTTGTTTCCCATACCTTCCCAGCCCTCAACCCTTAGATGAATATTGGGCTTTTAAATTAAGCATTTACATGGCCTGAGGTCTGCATTTCATCCAACGACTACAGTTGGTCTCTCATTCAATGAGCGACTCCAATGGACTCTCATTGAGTGACTTAAACTTCTTATGGCTGAGATCCCGTTAACGGGATCGACTTGACAACAGCCAGTGAAAGTGCAGGGCGCCAAATTCAAACAGAAATCTCATAATTAGAATTCCTCAAACATACAAGTATTTCACACCATTTTAAAGATAAASTTGTTGTTAATCCCACCACAGTGTCCGATTTCAAAAAGGCTTTACYACGAAAGCACACCATCTGATTATGTTAGGTCAGTACCTAGTCACAGAAAAACACAGCCATTTTTCCAGCCAAAGAGAGGAGTCACAAAAAGCAGAAATAGAGATAAAATTAATCACTAACCTTTGATGATCTTCATCAGATGACACTCATACCTGTCTCTTATACACATCTAGATGTGTATAAGAGACAGGGTCAGTACCTAGTCACAGAAAAACACAGCCATTTTTCCAGCCAAAGAGAGGAGTCACAAAAAGCAGAAATAGAGATAAAATTAATCACTAACCTTTGATGATCTTCATCAGAATGCATTCCCAGGAATCCCAGTTCCACAATAAATGTTTGTTTAGTTCGATAAAGTCCATAATTTATGTCCAAATACCTCCTTTTTGTTCGCGTGTTTAGTTCCAAAATCCAAATTCATGACGCGCAGGCCAGACAAAAAGTCAAACAGTTCCGTTACAGTTCGTAGAAACATGTCAAACAATGTATAGAATCAATCTTTAGGATGTTTTTAACATAAATCTTTAATAATGTTTCAACCGGAGAATTCCTTTGTCTGTAGAAATGCAATGGAATGCAGCTAACTCTCACGGGGGCGCGCCTGAGTGAGCTCGTGGCACTCTGCCAGACCCCTGACTCAATCAGCTCTTATTCCCTCATCCTTCACAGTATAAGCATCAAACAAGGTTCTAAAGACTGTTGACATCTAGTGGAAGCCTTAGGAAGTGCAATATGACCCCATAGACACTGTATATTGGATAGGCAAACCTACAAACCTSAGATTTCCCACTTRCTGGTTGGATTTTTTCTCAGGTTTTTGCCTGCCATATGAGTTCTGTTATACTCACAGACATCATTCAAACAGTTTTTGAAACCTCAGAGTGTTTTCTATCCAAATCTACTAATAATATGCATATCTTAGCTTCTGGGCCTGAGTAGCAGGCAGTTTACTCTGGGCACCTTATTCATCCAAGCTACTCAATACTGCCCCCAGCCATAAGAAGTTTAAGTAGTGAGCCAAACAGGGAGTGTCCCATCCTGTTTTCTCTTCATCCTGTTGGAAGTGACTGATGTCCTGTAAGTAGTAAATCAACATGGCAGACTCAGCCAGGGGACTGTCACCTCCCATCAGCATCCCAGTCACTGATGAGATGGAAGGTAAACAGAACTATTTGAGACACTGCCAGCGGAGGTAGTTCTTCACTCTCAGAAAATGCTCCTTCTGGATTTGTGTGTGTACCTGCTACTGTATGTGGGRGTGTGTGTGTTTGTTTATGGACTAGATGGGCATTATGCAAGGGATAATCAACGAGAGGCTATGTGTTCTATGGAAAATAATGAACGACGTGGAGGTGTGTTCCACAACTCTAGCAGAGTGAAACTAGCTTTCACGGAGTTGCATTATTTTCCATAGAATGCATAAAGCCCCGAGTTGATTATCCCTTTTATTCCATAGCTATAATTTAATACATTTACTATGGATGCGCCGATATTGATATCAAATATTTCCCTTGCCAAAAAACCTCATACTGATATTTAACATTTTAGTGGCCTTAAGCATTCTAGTACAGACCAAAAAGTTATTGTTGGCATTTACGTATGTCKCCATTACCAGTAAAACATAATCAAAACCTATTTCTTTCACTTTCTTGCTGTGCTGTTTTGGTGTTCATTTCTGCAGTCGTTTCATTCTCAACCAGGATTTCGTCATACATGTCAAGCAGTGAAGTTTCAGCTCTGTCTGTCCATGGCCTCTTCTGTCATGGGTCCTCTTCCTCGGTGCACACTGTCACTGTTTCCATCTTGTCCAGCTGTGTCTGTAACATTTCACGTAAACCCTGTTTCTTGTCTGGATCGAAGTAGTGGTCCTTGTGGTGGCGACACGGTAAAGAGGCTCAGAGAGAATGCCACCGACTCTCGCTTGTTCACAGCCGCTAGTTGAGTACTTTTGCAAGTTTTAAACCCACGGTCTGTGTCGGCAGTTTTGTTGAGCAGGCGTTTCAATGCCTTGACKGAGGGTATCACYTCTGCTGCAGACGCAGTTGAGGAGATTATTTRGCGAGTRAGTTGTTTGAATGGAGCTAGGAGTGTGTTCATATTTCCAAGTTTCAAACATGTTCTCAAATGCCATTGAAATGGCAGCAGCGGTATGAGAACCAACACATTCTTGAGCATGCAATACGGCTTTCCTCAGTACAAAATCCTTGTCTACCCACTGTGCTGTCAGACTGAGCATGCTCATGGTGCTGACATCGCTGGTCCAAATGTCAGTTGTGAAGCTAATAGCAGTGACACCCACAGCAAGTAGCTCATGGATGTGCGTTTCAACAATACTGTGTAACTCCGGTAGGGCAACATCTACTTGGTAGTGTGRACCGGGGCTCGAAGTGCTTGACCAGTTGGCGAAGGCCAACATCATCCACGACAGAGAACGATTGATTGTCAAGGYCAATAAATTCAATTATCTTGGCATTAATGACTTCACCTTTGAGTTGTCTCACTGAAATGTTCTTACTCTTTCAAATGGCCTCTCGACATGAACTTGTTTAGTTGTTGGAAGTGTGCGCTTAGTTTTTTTCCTGCTTTTGTCGCTGAACGCCTGGGGGTGATGCACTTTCAATTGAGTAAATAGGTTTGTGGTATTGAAAGATTTCACTTTCTCCCCTTCTCGGGAAATAATAGCAGCACAAACGTTGCATATGGCCTTTATCTTCCTTTGAAACTTCAAAATAGATCCACACAGCAGACATAGTGGGCTAGGTTAGGAATGCTGTGTTGCACGTGTAGCGCTGTAATTTTCGTGGCGTCATTACGTCATATAGGTATGCACGTCAGCTTTGACATCGGTTTTGCACATCGGCCTTAAACTAGACATCGGGCCGATGCCGACGTTGGCATATTTAGCTAATATTGGCCGATTCCAATATGCTTACCTATATATCGTGCATCCCTAACATTTACCACTGAAAATGTGTTCATTTGCAGGTAGAAATGTGTTTAATGTTCATTGAAGTAGGTAGCAAGTTTACTACATAGCTACAGTAGTTGCCTTGGTAACCAAACAGACTATCAAGGCACAAGGCGAGACCCAGGAGGCAGATGGTTGGAGTCTTACAATGTTTAATCCAAAGGGGCAAGAGAATGGTCGTGGACAGGCAAAAAGGTCTCAACCAGATCAGAGTCCAGGAGGTACAGAGTGGCAGACAGGCTCGTTGTCAAGGCAGGCAGAATGGTCAGGCAGGCGGGTACAAAGTCCAGAAACAGGCAAGGGTCAAACCGGCGGACTAGAAAAAGGAGAATGCAAAAGCAGGCGAACAAGAAACCACTGGTTGACTTGGAAACATACAAGACGAACTGGCACAAGAGATTGGAAACACAGGGATAAATACACTGGGGAAAACAAGCGCACCTGGAGGGGTGGAGACAATAACGAGGACAGGTGAAACAGATCAGGGTGTGACACAGACTTGCTATATACATACCAGTCAAAAGTTTGGACACACCTACTTATTAAAGGTTTTTTGATTTTGTACTATTTCTACATGTAGATAAATAGTGAAGCATCAACACTATGAAATAACATATGGAATCATGTAGTAACCCCCAAAATTCTTGAAACAAATCAAAATATATTTATATTTGAGGTTCTTCAAAGTAGCCACTCTTTGCCTTGATGACAGCTTTGCACACTCTTGGCATTCTTAACTTACTTACTACTTACTTTATTGTCCCCATAGGGAAATTTTGTTGCAGTGTTATGTACACATTTAAAGTGGCGTTAAATACAAAACAAGAATGACAATACAACTTTCAATAACAGTCACGCACCAATAAAAAAAAAAAAAATAATAATAGTAAGAATAAGAAATAAAAACATTTAAAACATTTTAAAACAAAGACTAGCCGCTGGCCTTACGGGTCAATGGAACATTTGCCCGAGTATTTAAGAGGGATATCACACCTGCACAAATGATTTGTTCTCGTTCTATTTTCTGCTGGGTGCCCTATACCTGCGGCCAGGGGAGTAATTCAAAGTCCAGGTACAGGGGTGACTTGGGTCTAAATGATTTTGTGAGAAATGTTCTTCTCAACCAGTTCATGAGGAATGCTTTCCATGAGGAATGCAACCAGTTTCATAAGGAATGCTTTTCTCAGCATACAGTTAAAGTCAGAAGTTACATACACTTAGATTGGAATCATTAAAACTCATTTTTCAACCACTCCACAAAATTCTTTGATTACAAACTATAGTTTTGGCAATCGGTTAGGACATCTACTTTGTGCATGACACAAGTAATTTTCCAACAATTGTTTCCAGACAGATTATTTCACTTAATTCACTGTATCACAATTCCAGTGGGTCAGAAGTTTACATACACAAAGTTGACTGTGTAACGGCTGTCGTAGTCGTTCTCTCTCAGACGAGGAGAGCATGGATCGGACCAAGATGCAGAGTAGTTAGTGTTCATTATTTAATGAAAAATCAACAAACACTTCAAAATACAAAACCAACAAACGTGACAAACCCGAAACAGTCCTGTGTGGCCCAAACACAGTCACAGGAAACAACACACCCACCAAACACACAGTGAAAAACCAGGCTGCCTAAGTATGATTCTCAATCAGGGAACAACGATTGACAGCTGTCTCTGATTGAGAATCATACCAGGCCGAACACCAAAATCCCAACATAGAAAATCAACATAGACCAACCCACCCAACTCACGCCCTGACAAATAAAATAAATACAAGACAAGGAAAACAGGTCAAGAAACGTGACACTGTGCCTTAAACAGCTTGGAAAATTTCAGAAAATTATATCATGGCTTTAGAATCTACGGCTAATTGACATAATTTGAGTCAATTGGAGGTGTACCTGGATGTATTTCAAGGCCTACCTTCACTCAGTGCCTCTTTGCTTGACATCATGGGAAAATCAAAAGAAACAGCAAACTCAGCAAAAAATCGTAGACCTCACAAGTCTGGTTATTCTTGGGAGCAATTTCCCAATGCCTTAAGGTACCACATTCATCTGTACAAACAATAGTATTGTTACAATCCCTTTGGCCCGACAGTCTGGGGGGGATGGTAATGGGACCCGTAACACAACTCACGCAAATCTATATAGCTGGAAAACGTAACAGTGAGAACAAATAACCACGACAACTTAAATCTACCGTCAAACTCAGGGTTTATTAGTAAACACACGGTAATGGGGGGGCAGGAAAAGGGGCTGAGCTGGACCCAAGGAATGAAACAATAAGCATCCAAAAACACCCCTAAGKTAGACTAGCCTATTTCAACAACAGCTAACTAACTAACCAAAAATACAGTGGGTGGTCCGCCCAGTTCTAACTAGTGTATTTAACAACGTTTACCTACGGGTAGTGTATGCCCATGGGCGAACTGTCTGGTTACCCCCTTTTCCTACTATCATTCCAACCCTGAAGCACGAGGTGGCAGCATCATGTTGTGGGGGTGCTTTGCTGCAGGAGGGACTGGTGTACTTCAGAAAATATATTGCATCATGAGGGAGGAAAATMATGTGGATATATTGAAGCAACATCTCAAGACATCAGTCAGGAAGTTAAAGCTTCGTCGCAAATGYGTCTTCCAAATGAACAATGACCCCAAGCATACTTCCAAAGTTGTGACAAAATGGCTTAAGGACAACAAAGTCAAGGTTTTGGAGTGGCCATCATAAAGCCCTGACCTCAATTCCATAGAAATTTGTGGGCAGAACTAAAAAAGCATGTGTGAGCAAGAAGGCCTACAAACCTGACTCATTTGCACCAGTTCTGTCAGGAGAAATGGGCCAAAATTCACCCAACATATTGTGGGAAGGGTGTGGAAGGCTACCCGAAAAGTTTTGCCCAAGTTAAACAATTTAAAGGCAATGCTACAAAATACTAATTGAGTGTATGTAAACTTCTGACCCACTGGGAATGTGATGAAAHAAATAAAAGCTGAAATAAATAATTCTCTCTACTATTATTCTGACATTTCACATTCTTAAAATAATGTGGTGATCCTAACAGACCTAAGACAGGGAATTTTTACTAGGATTAAATGTCAGGAATTGTGAAAACTGAGTTGAAATGTATTTGGCTAAGGTGRATGTAAACTTCCAACTTCAACTGTATGTGAGAAGGAGTTCTCACAGATGCTGAGCACTTTTCCTTCTGCTTTTGCACTGCTTTTCCTTCACTCTGCGGTCCAACTCATCCCAAACCATCTCAACTGGGTTTAGGTCGGGTGATTGAGGAGGCCACGTCATCTGATGCTGCACTCCATCACTCCCCTTGGCCAAATAGCACTTACACAGCCTGGAGGTGTGTTTTGGGTCATTGCCCTGTTGAAAAACAAATTATAGTCCCACTAAGCACAAGCCAGATGGAATGGTGTATCGCTGCAGAATGCTGTGGTAGCCATGCTGGTTATGTGTGCCTTGAATTCTAAATAAATCWCTGACAGTGTCACCAGTAAAGCACCCCCACACCATCACACCTCCTCCTCTATGCTTCACGGTGGGAACCACACATGCGGAGATCATCCATTCACCTACTCTCACAAAGACACTGCGGTTGGAACCAAAAATCTAATATCCATTGCTCGTGTTTCTTGGCCCAAGGAAGTCTCTTATTATTGGTGTCCTTTAGTAGTGGTTTCTTTGCAGRAATTCGACCATGAAGGCCTGATTCACACAGTCTCCTTTGAACAGTTGATGTTGAGATGTGTCTGTTACTTGAACTCTGTGAAGCATTTATTTGGGCTGCAATCTGAGGTGCAGTTAACTCTAATGAACTTATACTCTGCKGCAGAGGTAACTCTGGGTCTACCTTTCCTGTGGCGGTCCTCATGAGAGCCAGTTTCATCATAGCGCTTGATGGTTTTTGAGACTGCACATGAAGAAACTTTCAAAGTTCTTGACATTTTCCAGATTGACTGGCCTTCATGTCTTAATTAAAGTAATTATGGACTGTCGTTTCTCTTTGCTTTCCTTTTACTGCAGTTGACCAAATCCGGGTCACACAGTGTTTCTTGGTAGTCTTAACAAATCTACTTTAAAACAAAATTGTACACGTCACACACAGTTTTGGGCTTAAAAAGAAGAAAACACCTACCTGTACCATGTCAGATATAGAATTCAAATGTATTCAATTGGCTGCAGAGGTCATGACTTTGTTATTCGTAGTTAGTTGGCTAGTTAGCATGCAAAGTTCAAGATCAGCAAATTGATCAGAAATACAGTGTAGACATTGTTAATGTTAAAAATGACTATTGTAGCTGGAAACGGCAGATTMTTTAATGGAATATCAACATAGTCGTACGGAGGCATGTTATCAGCAACCATCACTCCTGTGTTCCAATGGCACGTTGTGTTAACTAATCCAAGTTTATCATTTTAAAAGGCTAATTGATCATTAGAAAACCCTTTTGCAATTATGTTAGCACAGCTGAAAACTCTTGTCCTGATTAAAGAAGCAATAAAACTGGCCTTCTTTAAACCAGTCGAGTATCTGGAMCATCAGCATTTGTGGGTTCGATTACAGGCTCAAAAGGGCCAGAAACAAAGAACTTTCCTCTGAAACTCGTCAGCTATTCTTGTTCTGAGAAATTGCCAAGAAACTGAAGATCTCGTACAACGCTGTGTACTACTCCCTTCACAGAACAGTGCAACTGTCTCTAACAGAATAGAAAGAGTGGGAGGCCCCAGTGCACAACTGAGCAAAGAGGAAAAGTAACATTAGAGTGTCTAGTTTGAGAACAGACGCCTCACAAGTCCTCAACTGGCAGCTTCATTAATAGTACATTAAATAGTAAAAAAAAAGCCATATCTCAAGACTGGCCAATAAAAGTAAAAGATTAAGATGGGCAAAAGAAACAGATTAGAAGGCCAGCATCCTGGAGTCACCTCTTCACTGTTGACGTTGAGACTGTGTTTTTGCGGGTACTATTTAATGAAGCTGCCAGTTGAGGACTTGTGAGGCATCTTGTTTTAAAATGATAAACTAGGATTAGCTAACACAACGTACCATTGGGCCTCTGTACACCTATGAAGATTTTCATAAAAAATCTGCCATTTCCAGCTAACAATAGTCATTTACAACTTAACAATGTCTACATGTTATTTCTGATCAATTTGATGTTATTTTTAATGAAGACAAAAATAGTTTTTCTTTCAAAAACATGGACATTTCTAAGTGACACAAATCTTTTGACGGTAGTGTGTATACAGTGGGGAGAACAAGTATTTGATACACTGCCGATTTTGCAGGTTTCTACTTAACTAAAGCATGTAGAGGTCTGTAATTTTTTATCATAGGTCACTTCAAACTTGTTGAGAACGGAATCTAAAACAAAATCCAGAAAATACATTGATATGGATTTTTAAGTAATTCATTTGCATTTTATTGCATGACATAAGTTTTGATCACTACCAACCAGTAAGAATTCCAGCTCTCACAGACCTGTTAGTTTTTCTTTAAGAAGCCCTCCTGTTCTCCACTCATTACCTGTATTAACTGCACCCTGTTGAACTCGTTACCTGTATAAAAGACACCTTGTCCACACACTCAATCAAACAGACTCCAACCTCTCCACAATGGCCAAAGCAGAGATGTGTAAGACCATGGGGATAAAATTGTAACCTGCACAAGGCTGGATGGGCTATCATGGACAATTAGGCAAGCAGCTTGGGTGAGAAGGCAACAACTGTTGGCGCAATTATTAGAAATAGAAGAAAATAGAAGAAGTTCAAGATGATGGTCAATCACCCTTGGTCTGCGGGTCCATGCAAGATCTCACCTCGTGGGGCATCAATGATCATGAGGAAGGTGAGGGATCAGCCCAGAACTACACGGCAGGACTGGTCAATGACCTGAGAGAAGCTGGGACCACAGTCTCAAAGAAAACATTAGTAACACACTACGCCATCATGCGATTAAAAATCCTGCAGCGCACACAAGGTCCCCTGTCAAGCAGGCGCATGTTCCAGGCCCGTTCTGAAGTTTGCCAATGACCATCTGGATGATCCAGAGGAGGAATGAGGAGAGGTCATGTGGTGCTGATAATTTAAAATAGAGCTTTTTTGGTCTAAATCCAACTCGCGTGTTTGAGAAGAAGAAGGATGAGATATCCCAAGAAACACCTCCCAACCGTGAAGCATGGAGGTTGGAAACATATTCTTTGGGGATGCTTTTCTGCAAAGGGGACAGGACGACTGCACCGTATTGAGGGGAGGATGGATGGGGCCATGTATTGCGAGATCTTAGCCCAACAACGTCCTTCCTCAGTAAGAGGCATTGATGATGGCTCGTGGCTGGGTCTTCCAGCATGACAACGACCCAAACACACAGCCAGGGCAACTAAGGAGTGGCTCCGTAAGAAGTATCTCAAGGTCCTGGAGTGGCCTAGCCAGTCTCCAGACCTAAACACAAATAGAAAATCTTTGAGGAGCTGAAATCGTATTGCCCAGCGACAGCCCGAAACCTGAAGATCTGGAGAAGGTCTGTATGGAGGAGTGGGCAAAATCCCTGCTGCAGTGTGTGCAAAACCTGGTAAAGACTACAGGAAACGTATGATCTCTGTAATTGCAAACAAAGGATTCTGTACAAATATTAAGATTCTTGCTTTTCTGATGTATCAAATACTTATGTCATGCAATAAATGCTAATTAATTACTTTAAAAATCATACAATGTGATTGTTTCTGGATTTTTGTTTTAGATTCCGTCTCTACACAGTTGAAGTGTACCTATGATAAAATTACAGACCTCTACATGCTTTTTTAAGTAGGAAAATCTGCAAAAATCGGCAGTGTATCAAATACTTGTTCTCCACTGTATATATGTATAATTCGTTTTTTTATTTTTAGATCTCCTAGATTAGGGAGACACTTTCTTATGATTTATTTTTGACTGTCCTTTTTGACGTTTATGAAACGTGGTTGTTCAATGCGTTTCTATGGCTTCAGTAGTAAAGTCCAAATCAATATTTATCACATTTTGGGGGATATTTTTTTAAAAAGCTAAGGGATCATACAATTATAAACTCAAATAGCTAAAATGATCCATAGTTTTGACCGTTCTTAAAACATTCCATCTGGTCAGCTTTGTCACCGCCTCCTCCCAACGTCTTAGACTCTGAATAATTAAAGTCAGAAAAAACAAAAGAGAGCTATAGAGCATGTATCAGTCTTATGGGGCGGGGGGGGGGGGTCAGTTTAATAAATTAAAACCACCAACAACTGTAAATGAGCCCAGTCAGGCGCCTTGCTGTTCTATGTTATGCCTCATCAATTAGAACATTTGGACCAAGGTTTGAATTGTAAACATCCATGAAATATGTTTACTACTGCATGTTCCTTCTATTTTTACAAGGTAGTTACAGACACACAGACAATTAGGTTGATATTGATCGTTTACAAATAAATCAAATTAAACAGTGTCAGTCGAACTGTTTACAACSATTAACTAATAAAGCCATTAGACCAAGGAAAAATAGACCTGTCCAAAAACCTGCAATAAAATGATAATACCAGGAGAATCCCATCTATCCCCTGACCCCTCTTAGGCCTGAGGTAGAAAGTCAACCTGTTTTCTTTCATTATTAAAGGAATTTTTTAGACCAGGGAACACACAAAAATCTGCAATATAAAGATAAAATACCATCCTTTCCACCCCTTTGAACCCTCTTAGGGCTAAGTTAATGAGGAACGAGGTGTGTTTATCCTGCCCATTCATTCCAATCCTCATTCCTCCAGCCATACAGCTGTATTGATGACTCGGCCCTGCAGATTAATTAGAAATCACTTTGGCCTGCTCTGTTCCACTCGACCCTGGGCTAAACTAATCAGAATGAGAGAGCAAGCGCCTGGGAGAAGCCACGGTGTTCTTTGTGGCCACACAAACACACACAGATGCACGCTTGCGCACACACTTGCCACTCTGCTTCTACAAATAGCCACTTAATTGGCCTCTCCCAGAACACACGCCAGGCAGTGTCCAGCGCACCGTGGACCCTATTCACTCCATTAGATATCCTCTGCTCGCTCTTACACACACACGTTATGTTCTATCCTTGTGGGGACCTAAAATAAATGTCCATTTAAAATCCTATTTATATCCTCTGCTCGCTCTTACACACACACYTTATGTTCTATCCTTGTGGGGACCTAAAATAAATGTCCATTTAAAATCCTATTTACCCTTACCATAACCTTAACCTTAACCCTCACCTGTAACCCTAAACCTAACCACTAACCTCTTACCCTATTTCTAACCCTAACCCTAAARCTAACCCCTGAGCTTAAAATAGCCTTTTTCCTAATTTTCCTCAATTTCTCAACGAGGTAGAATTTTCCTTGTTTTGCTATCCTTGTGGGGACTTTAGGTACCCACAAGGATATAAGAACCAACACACACACACACA
>NC_036839.1:21491762-21501912 GCF_002910315.2 Salvelinus sp. IW2-2015
CACAACACTATGCCACTCTGCTTCTACAAACATGCCAACTATATGGCCCTCTCCCAGACACACGCCAGGCAGTGTCCAGCGCACCGTGGACCCTATTCACTCCTATTAGATATCCTCTGCTCGCTCTTACACAACCACCACGTTATGTTCTATCCTTGTGGGGACCTTAAAATAAATGTCCATTTAAAATCCTATTTATATCCTCTGCTCGCTCTTACACACCACACGTTATGTTCTATCCTTGTGGGGACCTAAAATAAATGTCCATTTAAAATCCTATTTACCCTTACCATAACCTTAACCTTAACCCTCACCTGTAACCCTAAACCTAACCACTAACCTCTTACCCTATTTCTAACCCTAACCCTAAARCTAACCCCTGAGCTTAAAATAGCCTTTTTCCTAATTTTCCTCAATTTCTCAACGAGGTAGAATTTTCCTTGTTTTGCTATCCTTGTGGGGACTTTAGGTACCCACAAGGATATAAGAACCAACACACACACACACAGGGCATTGCAGCTCTATTTTCGGTTACACTGTATTTGGATAATTTGGATAGTCCATCTGTGGATTCTCTACAGACTATCAGTAACATTTCAACTACAGTGCCTTCAGAACGTATTCATACCACATGACTTATTCCACATTGTATGGCGTTACAGCCTGAATAAAACATTTATTAAATAGATTTGTTTCTTACCCATCTACACCCAACAATGACAGTGAAAACATTTTTTTTTCACATTTATGAAAAAAATGAAATAGAAAAATATATAATTTGCACAAGTATTCACACCCCTGAGTCAATACTTTGTAGAAGCACCTTTGGCAGAGATTACAGATGTGAGACTTTCTGGGTAAGCCTTTAAGAGCTTTCCACACCTGGATTGTGCAACATWTGCCCATTATTCTTTTCAAAATTCTTCAAGCTCTGTCAAATTGYTMATTGATCAATGCTAGACAACCATTTTCAGGTCTTGCCATAGATTTTCAAGTAGAAAAATMAATATTTACTGTCTCCTTGGTAAGCAACTCCAATGTAGATTTGGCCTTGTGTTTTAGGTGTCTGGTGTAAAGCAGACTGAACCAGGTTTTCCTCTAGGATTTTGCTTGTACTTAGCTCCATTCCATTTTTTTATTCTGAAAAACTCCACAGTCCTTAACGATTACAAACATACCCATAACATGATGCAGCCACTACCATGTTTGAAAATATYGAGAGTGGTATTCAGTAATGTGTTGTATTGGATTTGACCCAAACATAACACAGGACAAAAATGTAATCGCTTTGCCACATTTTTTGCATTATTAGTGCCTTGTTGGAAACATGATGCGTGTTTTTGAATATTTGTATTGTTTACTAGCTTCTACATTTCACTCTGTCAATTCGGTTAGTATTGTCCCTCTCTTCCTGTGACCACATATGCATATTCCAAAGAGTGATTTTGCTTCAGATGTTGAAAAAGGTTTGTCGTATTGTCGTATTACCAGACTTCGTAGCCACCCGTCTACGGCACAATTTTCTTTTGCTCTGCTCTTTGTCGAACTTCAAAAAGCCAAACCACTTCCAAATTACTGAAACAGTAACAAGCTGACAAGGTTTTCAGCGGTTTTCAGTTGCGGCTGAACAGTTTGTTTGTGTGTTTAACTCTGCCTGTAAACACGCTGGATGATTCAGAATCCATTGAAGAGCTTGAACGATTCATTGACGAGAGATACTTACGAACMCAAAGAAACATGTCGCTGGTTTCGGAGGATTCAAGCATTGTTAAAGACAACCAACCAAATCAACAAAACAAACCAAAACCAGGTTGGCCAATAGGWATCAACGATGGAACCAAACCATCCCCTAGTAATGTGTGGCGAGTGGGGAGAGGTTTACTGATATGGATGTTGACTTGTTAAAATCCATCAATGAAAGGCTTGCCAAACTTGATATCTTGGATATATTACGAGAGGACATCAATGCATTATGTGCCWGTCTAGAATTCAGCCAACGTCAGATTGATGATCTAAGGAAAGAGAACARGGRGCTGAAAGGTWCTGTAGACTCTATTCATAGCAAGGTGGAGGTGGTGCAAAGGGAGAACAAACAACTTAAAGAAACCTTGCTTGATGTACAGTGTCGATCAATGTGGAACAATCTAATATTCTCAGGGATACCGGAGAATGACAACAGTAGAGGCTGMGAGGACACAGTCCGAGACTTTATGTCAACTCAACTAAAACTGCCCACTGATGTTGTGCGTAATGCTACTTTCTCCAGAGTCCATAGAATAGGTAAGGCCTCTGGAAATAGGCCACGGGCTATTATTGCATGTTTTGATAAATTTAAMRAAAAGGAAATGACGAAGAACATGGGGAGAGAACTCAGAAACACTGATTTTGGAATGAATGATCACTTCCCCACCGAGATCAATGAAAGGAGAAAAAAACGATATCCCCATCATGAAGGAAAAGCGTTGCCTGAATCAACGAGTCTCCATGGTGATGGATAAACTTTATATCAACYGGCAATTGTATCAGGACTCTGGAGTAACTCCCTGGCTATTTTAATTTAATGTTCAAATGTGAGTTTGTGTGTTGTAGTGTATCATGACAACTTCAACTATAARSAATARATGCTCTATTGATCTRCACTTYATAAGGAAAGYGCTGCATATAGCTCAGGTTAATGTATGTAGCCTTCCTAACAAAATACATGAGGTTTTTAACTTGGTCAACATAAATAATATTCATATTTTGGCTTTGACCGAAACGCATTTAGATGCATCTGTAAATGATGGGCAAATGAACATTCAAGGATATAGTCTACTGAGAAGGGACAGGAATAGGAATGGTGSGGGTGTAGCACTGTATATTCAGAATCATATACCTTTTAAGAGGAGGGATGACCTTAATGTATGTCAAATAGAGGCACTGTGGGCTCGAGTACATCTGCCTCACCAGGCACCCATATTGGTAGGATGTGTGTATAGACCTCCTAGCTCTAAGGTGTCCTATCTGGATGACTTATGTACTGGGTTTGACCAGGCCACAGATAGCAACAGAGATGTATTTATCTTGGGTGATTTTAATATAAATTGATGAGATATGCAAAGAACTGTGGTTTGAAACAAATGGTTAATGATACTACTAGATCTTRAATTAAGTTGAGTCATCGTTCAGACACATGCATTGATCTGATTTTCTGTAATATACCATTGCAATGCTTAAAAGCCAGATCAATGCCAGTGGGCTGGACAGACCTTAATATTGTGACCATAACCATGAACACCAAGGTTCCAAAGAAACCCCCTAGGATTGTGGTCAAAATACATTTGAAAACATTTAATCATGAGCTATTTCTAAAAGATTTGGCTGCTGTACCCTGGGAGCTGATTTATCTAAAAGATGATTTAAATCACGCTACAGAATGTTTATTGATTTGCTCACTGAGATAATGGACCATCTTGCCCCTATAAGAAAGAGTACAGTTGGTGCCGGTCCATCTCCATCTCCATGGATTGATGATGAACTGGGTGAGGCTTTTTCTCAAAGAAATATGGCAAAAGTCTTAGCAGCCAAGTCAAAATTAGAAATTTATGAACAGAATTATAGAACATTATGTAACAATGCTTTTATTGATTGTAAAAATGATTCTAAGAAGGTATGGAACACAGTTAAGGGCTTACTTGGTACATCTATCTCATCATGCCCATCTAGTGTGGAGGTTGACGGGAGAATAATAACAAAACCAGTTGATATTGCCAATCATTTTGCAGATTTTTTTACACAGAAAATTAAATTACTGAGCAAAAATGTAGACATACATTCTTCCAAACAAGCTATTGTCCAATGGATTGATGATCATATTATGAGCAACAAGATCTGCTCTTTTAGTCTGCAAACGGTGTCAGTGGAGGAGGTGTTAAACCTATTGAAGTCATTACCTGGTCGTAAATCTACAGGTTATGGTCTTATGGACAATTTTTTGCTTCGCTGTGCTGCTCCCCAGATTGCAGTTCCACCGAGATACATATTTAATTGGTCACTGGAAAAGGGGATGTTTGCAAATGTATGGAAGCATGCGAAACTGTGTCCTATTCCGAAAGACTGCAAAGAACCCATTACTCCTGCCAATAGTCGACCAATTAGTCTACTCCCTACACTCAGTAAGATATTGGAGGGTATTGTGAGTAGACAAATGTGGGAGTACATGGAAAATAATGATCTGATTACAGCCAATCAGCATGCTTATCGCAAAAACCATTCCACTACCACTGCATTGGTTGACATGACTGACCAGTGGCTCAATGCTATGGATAATGGCAAGTTTGTGGGTGTACTATTTTTAGATTTCAGTGCAGCATTTGATTTAGTGGATCATGAAATAATTTTGACAAAATTAATACATTATGGTTTTAAGGAGGTAGCATTGAATTGGGTACAGTCATATCTAACTGACAGGAAACAGTTCACCTATAGCAATGGTTCATTTTCTTCCCCTCGTGTGTTAAACTGTGGAATACCGCAGGGCAGCTGCCTTGGGCCACTTATTTATTTAATATATACCAACGACCTTCCCTATGCCTTAGCTGAAACTCAAGCTACTATATTTGCAGATGGTACTACAATATATACAGCAAGACAATCGGTTCAACAGGTACAGCAGGCTTTACAAGGAGATTTGGAGAATATCATAGAGTGGGTATGCCAAAAAAACTTGTTTTAAACACCAAGAAAACCAAAGTTATGTTGGTCTGTTCAACTAGGAAAAGGCCAAAACAGCACGGGATACAATTAAGTATGGGAGGAGTACAAATTGAAGAAGTGGCAGAAACCAAACTATTGGGAGTGCAGCTAGACAACTGCTTATCATGGTCGTCTCAAATAACTAATCTATGTAAAAAAAAAAATATTAAAATAGCATGCATAATCAGAAGGATAGCTAAATATTTACCAGGAAAAATTCTTCAGCAAATAACACAAGCATTAATTGAGAGTCAGGTGAACTACTGTTCTGTGGTCTGGGGAAATGCATCATCAAGTGAAGTTAGGAGGCTGCAGAATGCACAGAACAAAGCAGCAAGGATTGTTTTAAGGTGGAGATATGGTTCTTCTGTTAAAGTCATGTGCAGTGTTCTTGGTTGGTCATCAATCGACAAGATAATTGGAAAAAACATGCTTATTTTATTTCATAATATACATAATTTAAAACGGCCAAGTTCTATTCACAACGGTATTCAGTTGGTAAGAGACAGACATTCCGTAAATACTAGGAATAGATTGTCRACCATCTATGTGTTYTCCAGACAGAAAAGAGAAATAGGCAAAAMAACATTTCGATTTAGAGCAATAAAGAAATGGAATAAATTAACTGAGCAAACTAGAAACCTTTCAATATATACATTTAAACATTATTTTAAAACAATTTTAATATAATACATAGAAATGTTGTGGGACTATAGTAGAAGAAACAATATTTTTTACATTGAGTATTTATTGGGTCATTATGTTAGTATATTATGTATGTTTGTAATAGTGTGTTATATGTGAAAATGTGTTTGTATTATAAATTGTATTTTAATGTTTAAGGACTCTTGGAAGATTAGTCCAAATGGGGACTAAAAGAGATCCAAATAAAATCAAAAAATAAAATCAAAATCAAATTGTGGAGTAACTACAATGTTGTTGATCCATCCTCAGTTTTCACAGCCATTGAAGATATTGCCTCACATGCTGGTCACAAGCAGGAGCTACTATTCTGAAACCAATTGAATCACTCTACAAACAAACACTTAAGATTTATGATAACAAACCAAACAGTTACCACCATTGTCACATCATTCACAAACATAATTTATTCAGTCTGGACAGCTTTACGTAGTATGTAGATGCAAACCTTGTCTTTAAGATCCTGCATGGTCTTGCCCCTCCACCCCTATGCTGGTATATCATGCTCAAGGAAAGCACCTCCAGGATAACAAGGGCAGTAACTAGAGGGGATTGGGTTGTCCAGTTTCAACACAGTACACTCGGTCAATCGGCCTTCTCTGTTAGAGCTAAAATATACTGGAATGCAATGCCTATGGACTTGAGAAACTGCACTGATTATTATCATTTAAAATTTAAATTGAAACATGGCTCAAATCTATCCAAACCTGTACACATCTGTACACAACCTGTACACATCTGTGGTTCCTCATATGTAAGACGACAGTTGATGATAGTGTTTTTTTAACGAATAAGTTGTTGTTATATTCATATTGTATTGGATGTAGAGTATTTGTATTTGTATTGTGGTTGTGTAATTGCCCTTACCTACCCTGGGACTACGGGTGCAAATTATTTTTTGGCTAACCCCAGCACATTTACATGGATGTTGCATTATTGTAATATTGATGTTGATTAATGTGCACTGTCCCTATAATAAATAAACTCTTAACTGTTATAAAGTCCCCATTGGCCTCATGGTGAAATCCCTGTGCGGTTTCCTTCCTCTCTGGCGACTGAGTTAGGAAAGACACCTGTATCTTTGTAGTGACTGGGTGTATTGATACTCCTTCCAAAGTGTAATTAATATCTTCACCATGCTCAAAGTGATACTCAGGGATACTACCGATAGTTGCCCTTCTTTGTGAGGCATTGGAAAACCTCCCTAAACTTTGTGGTTGAATCTGTGTTTGAAATTCACTGCTCGACTGAGGGACCTTACAGATAATTGTATGTGTGGGGTACAGAGATGAGGTAGTGATTCAAAAATCATGTTAAACACAATTATTGCACACAGAGTGAGTCCATGAAACGTATTATGTGACTTGTTAAGCACATTTTTACTCCTGAACAGATTTAGGCTTGTCATAACAAAAAGGTTGAATACTTATTGACTCAAGACATTTCAGCTTTTCATTTTCTGCTAGGTGTTGCCATGTGCCGTTTATAGATTGATACGGTGGTGTTGGTACTTAGAAGTGTTTTGCTGGAGGGTGTTGAATTAGGGCCGACCTAAAGACAATGGTCTTGATTGGAAGAGTACATCTTTTATACTTCACTAACTGAAGGGGTGCCAGTTTGGTATTTTGACTTGGTAAATCATTTTATTCCGTGGAATAAAATGGTGGAACTTTTAAGCTTATACTTCCACGTTTGGTTTTTAGGAGTGTAATCACTGTAGAATGTTGTGTATGTTCTGATTCTGTCCACGTCCTAAGCATTGTTTTATTATTCCAAGGTCATGATTCAAAGCAGGACTATGAAAGTCTAATATACTGTATCTTCTCAATTCCACAATGTTCCTTCTGTTCTCCTTTTTACATCCTACTGAGCTTTGCTTTCACCTCATCTGTCAGAAGACATTCAACAATCCATGTCCACACACAGYCAACCCCAACAATGAGATGGATCTTTCTGCATTGGGTGATTCCATTTTGCATGGTTAGTGGTGGTGTGACGAGGTGCYTGCGTGTCCGTGCATGTGCCTGTGTGTCAGTGTGGTTGGACATTGATGAGAGAGCTGTGTTTTTGTGCTAAGCAATGTTAAGGCCTTATCCTGTTGTATTGATATGGAGATGATAGGCTACATTGGAGTGTGTATGAGAATGTTTGAATGACTGTGTCTCTGTCTGTGTCCGATTTAAGCTGAATGAAGTATGGTACCATTCTGACTGTGCTGTGTGTGTCGAAGCGTGCCTGCCCGCACGCACATGAGTGTACATTATACATGAATGGAACCAGGCAGGAGGGAGTCTTTGTAGCCGACTGTCTGCATGGATGAAAAATGCCCAGGGAAATCTGTCTAGTCTGTATATCATGTGTGTAGACTACAGTAATGTGTGTGGTGTACAATGTGTGTGTGCACAATGTACATGAGTGTGTGTAAGAAAYACAGCCAAGCTAGAGTAATTACAGTGAATTCGGAAAGTATTCAGACCCCTTTACTTTTTTCACATTTTGTTACATTACAGCCTCGTTCTAAATATATATATTTTTTTAATGTCTCATCAATCTACACACAATACCCCATAATGACAAATCACTCATATAAAAAAAAAAAAGACATTTACATAAGTATTCAGATCCTTTACTCAATACTTTGTAAAAGCACCTTTGGCAGCGATTACAGCCGCAAGTCTTCTTGGGTATGACGCTACAAGTTTGGCACACCTGTATTTGGGGAATTTCTCCCAT
This sequence comes from Salvelinus sp. IW2-2015, assembly GCF_002910315.2. NCBI lineage: Eukaryota > Metazoa > Chordata > Actinopteri > Salmoniformes > Salmonidae > Salvelinus > Salvelinus sp. IW2-2015. The sequence goes on from NC_036839.1 coordinate 21,499,932, forward strand.
TATTTTCTGCAGATCCTCTCAAGCTCTGTCAGGCTGGACGGGGAGCATCGCTGCACAGCTATTTTCAGGTCTCGCCGGAGATGTTTGATTGGGCTCTGGCTGGGCCACTCAAGGACATTCAGACACTTGTCCCGAAGCCACCCATGCATTGTCTTGGTTGTGTGCTTATGGTTGTTGTCCTGTTGGAAGGTGAACCTTCACCCCAGTCTGAGGTCCTGAGTACTCTGGAGCAGGTTTTTATCAAGGATCTCTCTGTACTTTGCTCCGTTCATCTTTCCCTCAATCCTGCCTAGTCTCTCAGTCCCTTCAGGCTGACAAACATCCCCACAGCATGATGCTGCCACCACCATGCTTCACCGTAGGGATGGTGCCAAGTTTCTCCAGATGTGACGCTTGGCATTCAGGCCAAAAGGTTCAATCTTGGATTCATCAGACCAGAGAATCTTGTTTCTCATGGTCTGAGAGTCCTTTAAGTGCCTTTTGGCAAACTCCAAGTGGGCTGTCATGTGCCTTTTACTGAGGAGTGGCTTCTGTCTGGCCACTCTACCATAAAGGCCTGATTGGTGGAGTGCTGCAGAGATGGTTGTCCTTCTGGAAGTATCCACAGAGGAACTCTGGAGCTCTGTCAGAGTAACCATCAGTTTGGCCGGTGCGCCAGCTCTAAGAAGAGTCTTGTGGTTCAAACTTCTTCCATTTAAGATGATGGAGCGACTGTGTTCTTGGGGACCTTCGATGCTGCAGAAATGTTTTGGTACCCTTCCCCAGATCTGTACTTTGACACAATCCTGTCTCGGCGCTCTACGGACAATTCCTTTGACCTCACGGCTTGGTTTTTGCTCTGACATGCACTGTCAACTATGGAACCTTATATAGACAGGTATGTGCCTTTCCAAATCATGTCCAGTCAATTGCATTTACCACAGGTGGTCTCCTATCAAGTTGTAGAAACATTTCATAGATTATCAATGGAAACAGGATTACCTGAGCTCAATTTTGAGTCTCATAGCAAAMGGTCTGAATAATGATGTAAATAATGTATTTAAGTTTTTTTATTTCTAAAAACCTGTTTTCACTTTGTCATTATGGGGTATTATGTGTAGATTGATGAGGATAKTTTTTTWAACTACATTTTGGAATAAGGCTGTAACGTTACAAAATGCGTATGTGTCACAGATGGATTCATTCATTAGATTGACACAATCAATCATGGATTGTTTCACAACAAATGCACTGTTATTAATGAAAGGAATCCATATACACTAGGAGTAGGAAAAGGAAGAAGACATGAAGTGGAAGAGGAGGAGAGGACAGGAATGTCATTGTACCAAAAACTAATTTTAATTATTTGAAGTTTTGCAGGTTGAAATCTCTTGAGATGCACAATCAAATTTTTAAGTGTCCAAATGTAAAAACAAAACAAACAATACTTAGTAACAAGAATAATATAGKAACGTAATAATAATAATAGCAATTATATAATAATAATAAATCACAAAAACTTACATTAACAGTTGTTGTACAACTACTAATAGTCCTACAGCTAATAAAACTACTGCTACAACTACTAATACCACTAATACCTACAGTACCAGTCAAAAGTTTGGACACTCTTACTCAATCAAGGGTTTTTCTTTATTGTTACTATTTCTACATTGTACAATAATAGTGAAGACATCAACACTATGAAATAACACATATGGAATCATGTAYTAACCCAAAAAGTGTTAAACAAATCAAAATATATTTTACATTCTTCAAAGTTGCCACCCTTTGCCTTGATGACAGCTTTGCACACTCTTGGCATTCTCTCAACRAGCTTCACCTGGAATGCTTTTTCAACAGTCTTGAAGGAGTTCCCACATATGCTGAGCACTTGTTGGCTGCTTTTCCTTCACTCTGTGGTCCAACTCATCCCAAACCATCTCAATTGGATTGAGGTTGGATGATTGTGGAGGCCAGGTCATCTGATGCAGCACTCCAT
>NC_036839.1:21505567-21513188 GCF_002910315.2 Salvelinus sp. IW2-2015
TAAAACATAAAGTGGCAATCAACAGCCTAGAGGGTTGTTGGGTCATGTCCTGTTGAAAAAACAAACCAGATGGGATGGCGTATCGCTGCAGAATGTGTGGTAGCCATGCTGGTTAAGTTTGCCTTGTATTCTAAACAAATCGCTGACAGTGTCACCAGAAAAGCTCCCCCACACCATCACACCTCCTCCTTATGCTTCACGGTTGGAACCACACATGCGGAGATCATCCTCTCACCTACTCTGCGTCTCACAAAGATATGGTGGTTGGAACCTAAATTGGACTCATCAGACCAAAGGAAAGATTTCCACCGGTTTAATGTCCATTGCTCGTGTTTCTTGGCCCAAGCAAGTCTCTCTTCTTATTGGTTCCTTTAGTGGTTTCTTTACAGTCATTCGACCACGAAGGCCTTATTCACACAGTCTCCTCTGAACCGTTGATGTTGAGATGTGTCTGTTACTTGAACACTGTGAAAAAAAAWTTGGGCTGCAATTTCTGAGGCTGTTAACTCTTATAAACGTATCTTCTGCAGCAGAGGTAACTCTGGGTCTTCCTTTCCTGTGGCGGTCCTCATGAGAGCCAGTTTCATCATAGCGCTTGATGGTTTTTGCGACTTCACTTGAAGAAACTTTCAAAGTTCCTGARATTTTCCGGATTGACTGACCATGTCTTAAAGTAATGATGACTGTCTTTTCTCTTTGCTTATTTGAGCTGTTCTTGCCATAAAAATGGTCTTGTTTTTTTACCAGATTGGGCTATCTACTGTATACCACCCCTACCTTGTCACAACACAACTGATTGGCTCAAACGCATTAAGAAGGAAAGAAATTCCTGTTAATTAAAATGCATTCCAGATGTCTACCTAATGAAGCTGGTTGAGAGAATGCCAAGAGTGTGCAAAGCTGTCATCATAGCAAAGGGTGGCTACTTTGAAGAATCTCACATCTAAAATATATTTTCATTGTYTAACACTTTTTTGGTTACTACATGATTCCATATGGGTTATTTCATAGTTTTGATGTCTTCACTATTATTCTACAATGTAGAAAATAGGTCCAATAAAGAAAAACCCTGGAATGAGTAGGTGTGTCCAAACTTTTGACTGGTACTGTATATACATACACTGAGTGTACAAAACATTAGGAACACCTTCTTGATATTGAGTTACACCCCCTTTTGCCCTCAGAACAGCCTCAATTCATTGGGACATGGACTCTACAAGGTGTTGAAAGCGTTCCACAGGGATGCTGGCCCATGTTGGCACCAATGCTTCCCACAGGTGTGTCACGTTGGCTGGATGTCCTTTGGGTGGTGGACCATTCTTGATGTACATGGGAAACTGTTGAGCTTGAAAAACACAGCAGCGTTGCAGTTCTTGACACACATGCAACAGTGCTCTTGGCACCAACTACTATACCCCGRTCAAAAGCACTTAAATATTTTGTCTTGCCCATTCACCCTCTGAATGGCACACATACACAATCCATGTCTCAATTGTCTCAAGGCTTAAAAKTCRTTCTTTAACCTGTCGCCTCCCCTTCATCTACACTGATTTGAAGTGAATTTAGGTGACATCAACAAGGGATCATAGCTTTCACCTGGATTCACCTGGTCAGTCTGTCAGGGAAAGAGCAGGTGTTGCTAATGTTTTGTACACTCAATGTACATACAATGGGGACTGAAATTATTGACACCCTTGATAAAGATGAGCAAAAATGACTGCATAAAATAAATGATTAAAATGSTGAGCTATATTGTATGCAAAACATTTTTGGGAAATTATGTTTATACTAATACAATTGCTCAAAGAAAGATATTTTGGTCAACCTTTTACTGCAGTGGGCTAAATCAGGGAAACACCGAGTGGTTCTTGGTAGTCTTAAACAAATCTTATTTGAAACAAAAGTATACACCTCACAGATGGTTATGGGCTTAAAAAAAGAGGATGCCTCTACCAAGTCAGATATTAACTTGAAATGTATTCAATTGTAAGTTTGCATCACAATATTACACTTTATTTACAGTATATCACTATATCACAGAAGACTGAAGTATAACCAAACTGTTTGACATAGAAACATCAGATCTTCTTCGTAAAAAAAAATATATATATTAACATTACACCCATGAGGCCAAAGAGCGCGCTTTTGGTCATTGACTGCAGGAAAGGGCTACCAAGTAAGTTATGGGGCTATTTTGCTTCCACTGGTCCTGGGGCCCAACGGCATCATGAACTTTACCCAGTACCAGGATATTTTTGCCAAAAACCTGGTTGCCTCTGCCAGGAGGCCGAAACTTGGCCGCAAGTGGATCTTCCAGGAAGACAACCCAAAATCRACAAAGAAATGGATTGTCTCCGGACATGAAACCCATTGAAAACCTAAGGTTTGAATTGAAGAGGGTAGCCCATAAACGCAGACAAAGGATATCAAGGATCTGGAAGGATTCTGTATGGAGTAATGGTGTAAAATCCCTCACAATGTGTTCTTCAACTCATAAAACATTTTCGAAAAATGCTCAGTGTCGTTATCCTAGCTACCTTTCTGAGGAACAAAAATATTACTTGCGCAATTGAGCAATTGTTTTAGTATATAATAATATAATTTCCCCATTTTTGGACCATATGATATGGCTCAGTATTTGAATAATACATTTTATACAATCATTTTTGCTCATCTTTATCAAGGGTGGCAATAWTTCTGGACCCCACTGCACATACATATTTACAAATATCTCATCATGATTTYATTTGCTGGTTTTAAGCATTACGCTTTCAAATAGCTCTTTGCTGACTGTTGCTGGGTGCTATCGTCCTCCATCAACACCGGCCTGTACCCTACCTGCCCTAAGCTCTCTCCTGGCCCCTTTCACTAAGTCTGAATTTGTCCTGCTAGGTGACCTAAACTGGGACATGCTTAAACCACCTGACCAGGTCCCKAAGCAATGGGACTCCCTAAATCTTTCTCAGATTATCACCAATCCCACAAGTATGACTCCAAACACCCAGAAAAGGCTACTCTCCTGATGTTATCCTCAAATAATCCTGATAGGTATCAGTCTGGTGTTTTCTGTAATGACCTTTAGACGACAGCTGTGTTCGTAATGGCTGCTCAGTGAAACGACCTGTCCTGATTTGTCATAGACGCTTGGTAACCGATGTGAAATGGCTAGCTAGTTAGCGGTGGTGCGCGCTAATAGCGTTTCATCGTGACGTCACTCGCTTTGAGACCTTGAGTAGTGGTTCCCTTGTTCTGCAAGGGCCGCGGCTTTTGGTGGAGCGATGGGTAACGATGCTTCGTGTGGACTGTTGTTGATGTGTGCAGAGGGTCCCTGGTTCGCGCCGTGTCGGCGAGGACGGACTAAAGTATACTGTTACACTTGCTAAAAAACTTTAATGAGCAGCCTTCCTTCATGAACTGGCCTCTGTAAAATGGTATAGAATCAGCTTGATCTCCTCTGTTGAAGACACTTGACCATAGAGAGCTGTTTATTCTCTATGTTGGTTGGGTCGGGGTGTGACTAGGGTGGGTCATCTAGGTGTTGTGTGTTTATATGTTGAACTGTTATGGTTCCCAATCAGAGGCAGCTGTTTATCGTTGTCTCTGATTGGGATCATATTTAGGCAGCCATTTCCTTTGTGCTTTTGTGGATCTTGTCTATGGATAGTTGCATGTCAGCACTATTATTTAGCTTCACGTTTCGTTTTGTATTTTGTTGTTTTTGTTCGGTGTTCATTTAATAAAGGAAAATGTACGCCTACCACGCTGCACCTTGGTCCATTCCTTTCGAAGAGCGTGATAGCTGTGACTCTTTTTTGTTATTTCAGTGGTATTGTTAACAACACGTCCCCATAAAGAAAATGATAATTGAATCCGGTTCAGCCCCTGGTTCGACCGTGATCTTGCAGAGTTACTCCACTTCAGAATTGCATTTGGCGAAGGCTCAGCACATTCATACTCAGCTGACTGGCTATCGTTCAGACAAATGAAAATAAGTGACTCAGGCTATCCGGGAAGGCCAAAGTTAGTTAATTTAAGGGGCAGTTCTCTCTGTGGGTCTCTCTGTGGGTCTAGAATAAACTCCTCTCACAGCTGCCCATGTCCCTTAATGTTGATGGTGTTGTTACTGACAAGAAGCACATGGCTGAGCCTTTTAATCACCACTTCATTAAGTTAGGATTCCTATTTGACTCAGCCATGCCTCCTTGCCCGTCCAACATTTCCTCATCTCCCACCCCTTCTATGCAGCTATCCCCGATGCTTCTCCCTCTTTTTCCCCTGTCCGCTACAAAGTTTCTCCCTGCAGGCAGTCACTGAGTCCGAGGTGCTAAACGAGCTCCTTAAACTTGACCGAAAAAAACATCTGGGTCAGATGGTTTAGACCTTTCTTCTTTAAGATTGCTGCCCTACTCATCGACAAGCCTATTTCCAAACGTTTAACCTGTCTCTCCTTTATGGGGAGGTTCCCATTGCTTGGAAGGCAGCCACAGTTCGTCTTTTATGAAAGGGAGATTAAGTTGATCCTAACTGTTATTGGCCTATTTCAATTTTGCCTGTTTATCAAAAGTGTGGAAAAACGTGTCAATAATCAACTGACTGGCTTTTCTTGATGTCTATAGTATTCTCTCAGGTATGCAATCTGGTTTCCGCTCAGGTTATGGATGTGTCACTGCAACCTTAAAGTCCTCATGATGTCACCATTGCCTTGATTTAAGCAATATTGTGCTGCCTTTTAAATTGGCTTGGCAAAGCTTTTATACGGTAGACCATTCCATTCTGTGGCGGTCTTCATAAGACCGGCCACAAGAATACTCAATAAGGAGTATGGTGTCTCTGAAGGTCTTTGCCTGGTTTGCTAACTACCTCTCTCAAAGAGTGCAGTGTTTAAAGTCAGAAAATCGATGTCTCAGCACTGCCTGTCACAAGAAGTACCCCAGGCTCGATCCTAGCCACAACTCTTCTCAATTTACTTCAACAACATAGCTGCAGTAGAACTCTCTCATCCATATTATATGCAGATGATACAGTCTTATACTCAGCTGGGCCCTCCCCTGATTTTTTGTTAAATGCTCTACAACAAGCTTTGTTAGTGTCCAACAAGCTTTCTCTACCTTAACCTGTGTCTGAAACCTCCAAAAACAAGGTCATGTGGTTTGGTAAGAGAATGCCCCTCTCCCCACAGGTGTTATTACTACCTCTGAGGTTAGAGCTTGAGGTAGTCACCTCATAAATGTACTTCGGAGAATGGCTAGACGGTGCACTGTCCTTCTCTCAGCACATATCAAAGCTGCAGGCTAAAGTTAAATCTAGACTTGGTTTCCTCTATCGTAATCGCTCTCTTCCCCCCAGCTGCCAAACTAACCCGATTCAGATATCCATCCTACCCATGCTAGATTACGGAGACATCATTTATAGATCGGCAGGTAAGGGTGCTCTCGAGCGGCTAGATGTTCTTTACCAGTCGGCCATCAGATTACCACCAATGCTCCTTATAGGATACATCACTGCACTCTCTACTCCTGTAAACTGGTCAGCTCTGTATACCGTCACAAGAAGCCTGGTTGATGCTTATTTAAAACCCTCTTAGGCTCTCCCCCTATCTGAGATATCTACTGCAGCCCTCATCGTCCACATACAACACACTGTTCTCCAGTCACATTCTGTTAAAGGTCCCAAGCACACACATCCTGGGTCGCTCCTCTTTTCAGTTCGCTGCAGCTAGAGACTGGAACGACCTGCAACAACACTCAAACCGGACAGTTTTATCTCAATCTCTTCATTCAAAGACTCAATCATGGACACTCTTACTGACAGTTGTGGCTGCATTGTGTGATGTATTGTTGTCTCTACCTTCTTGACATTTGTGCTGTTGACTTTGCACAGTAATGTTTGTACCATGTTTTGTGCTTCGACCATGTTGTGTTGCTACCATGTCGTTGTTATGCTGTGTTGCTACCATGCTGTGTTGTCATTGTTGGTGCCTTGCTATGTTGTAGTCTGAGGTCTCTTTTATGTAGTGTTGTGTTTGTTTTCTTGTTGTGATGTGTGTTTGTCCTATTTATATACAGTGGGAGAACAAGTATTTGATACACTGCCGATTTTGCAGGTTTTCCTACTTACAAAGCATGTAGAGGTCTGTAAGTTTTATCATAGGTACATTCAACTGTGAGGACGGAATCTAAAACAAAAATCCAGAAAATCACATTGTATGATTTTTAAGTAATTCATTTGCATTTTATGCATGACATAAGTATTTGATCACTACCAACCAGTAAGATTCCAGCTCACAGACCTGTTAGTTTTTCTTTAAGAAGCCCTCCTGTTCTCCACTCATTACCTGTATTAACTGCACCTGTTTGAACTCGTTACCTGTATAAAAGACACCTGTCCACACACTCAATAAACAGACTCCACTCTCCACAATGGCCAAGACCAGAGAGCTGTGTAAGGCATCGGGGATAAAATTGTAGACCTGCACAAGGCTGGGATGGGCTACAGGACAATAGGCAAGCAGCTTGGTGAGAAGGCAACAACTGTTGGCTGCAATTATAGAAAATAGAAGAAAATAGAAGAAGTTCAAGATGATGGTCAATCACCCTCGGTCTGGGGCTCCATGCAAGATCTCACCTCGTGGGGCATCAATGATCATGAGGAAGGTAGAGGATCAGCCCAGAACTACACGGCAGGACTGTCAATGACCTGAAGAGAGCTGGGACCACAGTCTCAAAGAAAACCATTAGTAACACACTACGCCATCATGGATTAAATCCTGCAGGCACACAAGGTCCCCGCTCAAGCAGGCGCATGTCCAGGCCGTCTGAAGTTTGCCAATGACCATCTGGTGATCCAGAGGAGGAATGGGAGAAGTCATGTGTCTGATAATTCAAAAATAGAGCTTTTTGGTCTAAACTCCACTCGCCGTGTTTGGAGGAAGAAGAAGATGAGTACAACCCAAGAACACCATCCCAACCGTGAAGCATGGAGGTGAACATCATTCTTTGGGGAGCTTCTGCAAAGGGGACAGGACGACTGCACCGTATTGAGGGGAGGATGATGGGCCATGTATTGCGAGATCTAGCCAACACCCTCCCTCAGTAAGAGCATTGTGATGGTCGTGGCTGGGTCTTCCAGCATACAACGACCCGAAACACACAGCCAGGGCAACTAAGGAGTGCTCCGTAAGAAGTATCAAGGTCTGGAGTGGCCTAGCCAGTCTCCAGACCTAAACCATAGAAAATCTTGGAGGGAGCTGAAGTCCGTATTGCCCAGCGACAGCCCCGAAACCTGAAGGATCTGGAGAGTCTGTAGGAGGAGTGGGCCAAAATCCCTGCTGCATGTGTGCAAACTGGTCAAGAAACTAAGAACGTATGATCTGTATTGCAAACAAAGGATTCTGTACCAAATATTAAGTTCTGCTTTTCTGATGTATCAAATACTTATGTCATGCAATAAAATGCTAATTAATTACTTAAAAATCATACAATGTGATTTTCTGGATTTTTGTTTTAATTCCGTCTCTCACAGTTGAAGTGTACCTATGATAAAAATACAGACCTCTACATGCTTTTAGTAGGAAAATCTGCAAAATCGGCAGTGTATCAAATACTTGTTCTCCCACTGTAAT
>NC_036839.1:21513213-21559758 GCF_002910315.2 Salvelinus sp. IW2-2015
CTGGAATTCTGATACAGTGAATTACAAGTGAATAATCTGTCTGTAAACAATTGTTGGAAAAATTACTTGTGTCATGCACAAAGTAGATGTCCTAACCGACTTGCCAAACTTATAATTTGTAACAAGAAATTTGTGAGTGGTGGTAAAAACTAGTTTTAATGACTCCAACCTAAGTGTATGTAAACTTCCGACTTCAACTGTATACAGTGATATCCCAGATTAAAGAACCTCTGGCTCTTCCAACAGCGATCCATCCTCACACTTTCTTTCCAGCTATCCTGCATCCAAATGAACTCTGGCTCACCCAAAAGAGATCCATCCTCACACTTTCTTTCAGCTATCCTGCATCCAAATGAACTCTGGCTCTTCCAACAGCGATCCATCCTCACACTTTCTTTCCAGCTATCCTGCATCCAAATGAACTCTTGCTCACCCAAAAGAGATCCATCCTCAACTTCTTTCCAGCTATCCTGCATCCAAATGAACTCTGGCTCACCCAAAAGAGATCCACTCACTTTCTCTTGTTAGAGCTACAAAGACATAGGCCTTTTCTTTCTTTTCTATTTGCGTTGTTCGTTTACTCTTCTCCCTAATTATCCACCTCCAGCAATCTAAGTGCAGTCATTGCAATTAACTCCCATGGAGGCCAAGGATTCATGATGGCCTTGGTGCTYTCAGAAGTGGGATCTYCAGAGAGTCGGAGCCTAAGCGTTTTACAAAGCACCCGCGGAGCTAAATATAAAGCCATTTTGTTCTTGCATCTCGATGCTGCCTGCGACAAACAAACACAGAGCTTTGTGTTTTATAAACGGTCTGACACATACAGAGCAATACACCACCTTTTAAAGCTCTCATTAAGCCAACGATAACACAGTAAAGAGAGAGAGAGAGAGGATCAAAGCAGAGTTTAGCTTTGTCCCAGTCTCTAGTCTGTACGGACTCTTCCCTGTATGTGTCCCAAATGGCACTTTATTCCCTATATAGTGCACTACCTTTGACCAGGGCCCATAGACTGGTTTGATGAGTAACKTTCCAGACTGCAAGACTTGCGTTAACAGTCTTGTAGCGTACAGGGRGTAGGAGACAACGGTTCAAACCCCAGTTGGCTCCAAACGATCAACTGAGTGCCTGACTCCAGATTCACAAGGAAGGTTTATCCACCTCATGTCTTTATCATAACACTGTAGCAGATGCTGTGGGGCCTAAAGGCCACAGCCAAGACATGCCTAGTCTCACATTCATACACCTGTCTCCCCAGTGTCACACCTTGAACCTGDATCATACTTCTGGAAACATGATGATGCTGACCTTATTTATCAGCCCCCTCTCCGTATGACGTATGCTTTTACTTTTCCCAAATTGGTTGAGCGCGATGGTACCTTCTTTCATCCCTCTTGGTGTGACGCATGCCGTTTACCACCACTCTCTGATATACAACAACAGGCCAAGCTACAAAGCCTCTTTCTGTATTTCATGGTGTGGTTACGTAATTGACTCATCACCCACTCTCACATCCCCATCCAAGCATGACTGTATTTTGGGATGTACAGTTGCCATATGTCACCACCACCACCACCATGACCACACAAACACCACCATGACCAGCACCATCATGACCATCACAAACAACCACCATGACCAGCACCATCATAACCACCACCACCACCACCATGACAGCACCACCCATGACCATCACAAAACACCACCATGAGCAAGCACCCACCACAACCATCACCAAACCACCACCATGAGCAGCCACCATCATAACCATCACAAACACCACCATAGCACACCACAACCATCACAACACCACCATGACAGCACCATCATGACCATCACAAACACCACCAGACCAAGCACCACCATAACCACACCAAACACCCCATGAGCACACCACCAAACCATCACAAACACCACCATCACCAGACCATCACAACCATACCATCAACAACACACCACCATAACCATCACCAAACACCACCATGACCACACCATCATGACCATCACAAACACCACCATGACCAGCACCAATCAATACCATCACAAACACCACCATGACCATCACAACCCATGACCATCACAAACCACCACCAAGACCAGCACCATCATACCATCACAAACACCACCATGAGCAGCACCACCATACCATCACAAACAACAACCATAGCAGCACCATCATGACCATCACAACCACCACCACCACCATGACCATCACAACCACCACCACCACCATGACTATCACAACCACCACCACCACCACCACCATGACCATCAACAACCACCACCACCACCACCACCATGACCATCACAAACACCACCATGACTGACAATATTTTTCTGAGGTCTGGCTGATTTCTTTTGATTTTCCCATGATGTCAAGAAAAGAGGCACTTAGTTTGAAGGTAGGCCTTGAAATACATCCACAGGTACACCTCCAATTGACTCAAATTATGTCAATTAGCCTATTAGAAGCTTCTAAAGCCATACATCATTTTCTGGAATTAAAGCTGTTTAATCTGTCTGTAAACAATTGTTGGAAAAATGACTTGTGTCATGCACACAAGTAGATGTCCTAACCGACTTGCCAAAACTATAGTTTGTTAACAAGAAATTTGTGTGAGGTTTGAAAAATGAGTTCAATGACTCCAACCTAAGTGTATGTAATTTCTGACTTCAACTCTACCTAATATCCCCTCACAGAAAGTCATCGGTCTCTCCAGAACGAATGGTTCCATCCAAATCCAAACATGAAATATTTATCATCAATGAATCCAGGGAGGCCTGCAGTGTCCTCTGATTAACGTCACTCTGACTGGGCTTTGCATTAATTAATATTAACAAGGGTGTGGTTTGTGTGTGTGTGGTGTGTGTGTGTGTGTGGTGTGTGTGTGTTGGTGTGTGTGTGTGTGTTGTGTGTGTGTGTGTGTGTGTGTGTGTAGTGTGTGTTGTGTGTGTGGTGTGTGTGTGAGCGTCGTCTCATCAGAGCAAAGCCAGATAACAACAAGCCCTAGCTGCAAAATATCATTACTCCGCTTTAGAGGACAGATTACCTTTTCACAGGCTCCAGGCTGAGAGGGCACATCCCATGTGGCARCCTATTCCCTGTATAGTGCATTACTTTAGACCAGGTCCCATAGTTCTAAACTAGAATAGTCCCAGTAAGCAAAGTGKCGTTGAAAACACGTCTAAAACATATATTTTCCAGATATTGAAGTTAGATTCAATTTCGGTTCTGAATGAAAAGTGAAAATACATATTCTCTGTACATTTAAAATACATATTTTCTGGATGTTGAGAAGGCATCTTTTCCGGACGTTGAAAATGCGTATTTTCCGGATGTTGAAATTAGGTTAATTTATGGTTCTGAATGAAAGTTGAAAATACTTAAATTCCGGATGTTAAAAAGAGGTATGTTCCAGACGTTGAAAATACAGTGCATTCGGAAAGTATTCAGACCCCTTGACTTTTTCCACATTTTGTTACATTACAGCCTTAATTCTAAAATTGATTAAATAGTTTTTGTACCTCATCATTCTACACACAATACCCCATAATGATGTCATTTTTTTTTGCAAATGTATAAGAAATAAACAACTATCACATTTAAATAAGTATTCAGACCCTTTACTCATTACTTTGTTCAAGAATCTTTGAAAGTGGTTACAGTCTTGAGTCTTCTTGGGTATGACGCTACAAGCTTGGCACACCTGTATTTGGGGATGTTCTCCCATTCTTCTCTGCAGACCCTCTCAAGCTCTGTCAGGTTGGATGGGGAGAATCGCTGCACAGCTATTTTCAGGTCTCCAGAGATGTTCGATCGGGTTCATGTCCGGGCTCTGGTTGGGCCACTCAAGGACATTCAGAGACTTGTCCCGAAGCCACTCCTGCGTTGTCTTGGCTGTGTGCTTAGGGTCGTTGTCCTGTTTGAAGGTGAACCTTCGCCCCCCAGTCTGAGGCCCCGAGTGCTCTGGAGCAGGATTTCATCAAGGATCCCTAGATCCTGACTAGTCTCCCAGTCCCTGCCACTGAGACACATCACCACAGCATGATGCTGACACAAATGCTTCACCGTAGGGATGGTGCCAAGTTTCCTCCAGARGTGATGCTTGGCATTCAGACCAAAGAGTTTAATCTTGGTTTCATCAGACCAGAGAATCTTGTTTCTCATGGTCTGAGTCCTTTAGGTGGCTTTGGTCAAACTCGAAGTGGGCTGTCGTGCCTTTTACTGAGGAGTAGCTTCCGTCTGGCCACAGGTTCTCCCATCTTCACAGAGGAACTCTGGAGCTCTGTCAGTGACCATCGGATTCTTGCTCACCTCCCTGACCAAAGCCCTTCTCCRCCGATTGCTCAGTGGCTCATGGCTTGGTTTTTGCTCTGACATGCACTGTCAACTGTGGGACCGTATATAGACGTGTGTGCCTTTCCAAATCATGTCCAATCAATTGAATTTTCCACAGGTGGACTCCCATTAAGTTGTAGAAACATCTCAAGTATGATCAATGGAAACCGAATGCATCTGAGCTCAATTCCAAGTCTCATAGCAAAGGATCTGAATTAGTGATGCACCGATATTACATTTTTGGCCGATACCGATATCTGAATTTCTCCTTGCCAAAAAAAACGATAAACGATTAACATTTTTGCGGCCTTTTAAGCATTCTAGTACAMTTAAATAGTTAACARACACACGTTGACACAGCGGTCTAAGGCACTGCATCTCAGGGCAAGAGGAGTCACTACAGTCCCTGGTTCGAATCCAGGCTGTATTACATCCGGCCATGATTGGGAGTCCCATAGAGCGGTGCACAATTGGCCAGTGTCGTCCGGGTTTGGCCAGGGTAGCCCGTCATTGTAAATAAGAATTTGTTCTTAACTGACTTGCCTAGTTAAATAAAGGTTACACACACACACCACACTGACCAAAAAGTTATTTTGTTMGCATTTACATATGTCCCCATTACCAGTAAAACATAATCAAAACCTATTTCTTTCACTTACTTGCTGTGCTATTTTGTTGTTAATTTGTTCAGTCATTTCATTCTCAACCAGGATTTCTATGGAACACCATTTGGGTCTTTGCTATGGAACGCCGTTTTGGTCTTTGCGTGTCAAAAAATCTACTATTTAACACTGTTTGACGTGTCAAATAACACTATTTGATGTGTCAAATAAGCTTGTTAACCAATCAGGTCCTGAATATGACTGCACGTCACTTAATTTAATGCGTTCATTAATCACTCGTATTTCATATGTCACAACGATTCATCGGTACGTATGCTATGATGCTGGTAAAGTTGTCTCGCGCACCTACAGTGCTGGTCATAAAAAAAGCTAGCTAGCTCATGGATGCAAACAATGTTCTTCCCCAAAAACAAAGCAAAACGACATAATCTGTTTCAGTAGCTATAGTTAGCTAGCTAACTATATAGCTAGGTGTCATCATCTAAAATACCCCTAATTTATAAGACAGTTCTTATTTGATTAATGGTGGTCGGACCCATCTATGTGAAGCTAGCTACAATAAGGATTAGCCACAATAGTGGACTTTGGTTAGCCTTCAAAATAAAAGTATGCATGATTCTACTATTTGTATTCATTTGTATCACTGTCAATGACATATTTTTATTTTTATTTTGACTGCATATTCCACTATTGTGCCTAATCCTTATTGTGGCTAGCTCCACAACTAATAACCCGGTCCGGTCGAGCCTCACGAGCCAGATGAAGCTAGCTGGCTGCTTATAACTTTAGCTTTGYGCATCAGGGTTAAGTAGCTGGCTAGCTAATTATTTTTATGAACTGAACTTCAATTTCAATAGGTGAACAACAAGTGGCAACCTAGCTAATACTTGCTCACAAAGATTCCTAAATCATTGCTAAGAATAATGAAAATGACTGCAGTTTCTACTGGTCATTGTTTTCAGGCTTGTTGTATTGGTACTAGCTAGGTACCAAGCTAAAGCTAGCTAGCTACCCCAGAAGTTGCGGTCAAACAAATTATGCTTTATTACCAACGTGGTATTGTAAACACATCGTTCATGGCCGGTGTTTGCTTGTTTGCTGACTTTTTTGTACAGCTTTGACAGTGTACACTTGGTAGTGTGTGCTGGTGCTCGACCAGTCGGCGAAAGCCAACATCACCCACGACAGAGAATGGTTGATTGTCAAGGGTAATGAATTCCATTATCTTGGCAATAATGGATTTCACCTTTGAGTTGTCTCGCTCAAATTTTGTTACTCTTTCAAATGACTGCTCGACTTGTTGACTTCTCGATCCACACAGCATACATTGTGGGCTAGTTTAGGAATGCTGTGTTGCACGTATAGTGAAAAAATGTACATGGCGTCATTACGTCATGTACCTACATTATATAGGTATGCACATCAGCTTTGACATCGGTTTTGCACATCGGCGTTAAACTAGACATCGGCCGATACCGATGTTTGCATTTTTAGCTAATATCGGCCAATTCCGATATGTTCACCGATATATTGTGCATCCGTAGTCTGAATACTTATGTAAGTAAGGTATTTCTGTTTTTTATTTTAAATGAATTTGCTAAAAATGTCTAAACCTGTTTTCGCTTTGTCATTATGAATAATTGTGTGTAGATTGATGAGGAATTTTTTTTGATTTTAAAACATTTTAGAATATGGCTGTAACATAACAATGTGGAAAAAGTCAAGGGGTCTGAATACTTTCTGAATGCACTGTATATGGTATAGGGAATTACAGCCCCGTCATAATGAATGATCCTATATCTTTCTGGGTGGGAGGACGACTTTGCTGTCTGGGTGTGTCCGCCACTACTGGGCAAAATGGCTGGTTTGTTGACATTAGAATGGTGCAGCGTTTGAGCCATGAATGACCATTCAGTTATGATTGACCTCAGGGTAAGTAAAACACAGAGCATCTGTTTATCTTACCATTGCACCTTTGTACTTCTGTCCATCATCAATTTCTCTTTTCTCTTTTGTTCTGTCTCTCTATCTTTATGTCTGTCTTTGTAAGGCATCCTCTGTTTCAAAACCCATATCAGTCAGTCTTGATAGATATGAATGCTTGGCAGACACATCTATCTGAGGGTCAATCTGAGGGTAAATGTATTATTTTCCTTCCCCCATGTTCTAGCTGTGTGTTTTTGTCTGTCCAGGCGGTGTGTTTTCTGTGAACAGCCTGTCTGCCCAGCCCAACCCAGACTCTTAAATCACATGTAAGGTGCTAAAACCTCTTTGTGGCCTGGCTCCCAGAAAGCAGCGGGTTGCCCAATCTAATTGGAGACTTAACAATAGAAGTGACAGGACGGAGGAGAACGGGATGGGCAGAGGGGGGCTTCTCACTCACTCATGGAGGATAGGAGGCCTTTTTCAGAGAGGGGTCGGAAAGGGAGAGCGTGAGAGAGATGGAGAGAGAGTAGAAAAAAAATAGATAAACAGAAGGAGAGATAAACAGAAGGAGAGAGATAGAAAGAGATTGTGGAGAGTCACAAGCACTTGTACTCTCCCATAATGGTTTTACTGCATGTGTCATCTAGTGTCCAGGACACATATGTACCTCAGAGGGAACCACATGGCACATCATGTGCAACTAACTGGACATAATTCAGTTACGATGGAGAGATAAGAACTAGATAAGAATGGACTGGGTTATATCATTTTAATGGAAGCCAAAATGAACAGAGATGATTGGGAGAAACCAGTAACAGAAGGGGGAAGGGGAATATAATGGTTGTGGTCTTGGGCTGTAGTTACAAAATCCCCAGATAGTGTTTTTCCACTGTGTTGTAGTCAGGGGGAAAAGTCTCCAAGCAATGTTCTATCCACTGTAATAGGTGAGATGGGGTAGTTTTGGACTCAGAATAAGGATTTGTTCTAACAGTAAACCCTTCCATGTTTTTCCCTGACCAGGTCACATGTTTACCTTTATCTATTGCTATTGAAATGCCAGTCTTGCAAGGCCATCAAATAAAGGTGACCATACAGTGGTCAGGAAAAACCACTGGCCCCACTTGTAAGTGGACTCGAGTGGCCATATCATTATGAGCCGATAGGAGTAAATGGTTGAGTTGTGTGATGTGATTGGTTCAGACAGACGGTACTGTAGTCAGTGTAACTGTAATTAAGAGAGCCGGTCTCAGGGGCAGAGTAAGAGGCAGAGATGTCATTAGTCCCTGGTCTCTCTGCTAGCTAGTAGTCTCTGGCTTCACTCACTCACTCCACTTCACTCACTCACTCACTCACTCACTCACTCACTCACTCACTCACTCACTCACTCACTACTCACTCACTTCACTCACTCACTCACTCCACTCATTCACTCACTCACCTTCACTCACTCACTCACTCACTCACTTCACTCACTCACTCACTCACTCACTCACTCACTCACTCACTCACTCACTCCACTCACTCACTCACTCCACTCACTCACTCACTCACTCACTCACTGACTGACTGACTGACTGGAACAGTGACCAACACAGCGGATACACTAGGCTACAATGGTTGGCCTCAGAGCCGTAGCTACATATGAGGACACCAAGGTCCGGACCTCAGTCATTTTTCTATATTTTTTACTATTGTCTACATTGTAGAATAATAGTGAAGACATCAACTATGAAATAAAACATATGGAATCATATAGTAACCAAAAAAGTGTTTAACAAATCAAAATATATTTGAGATTCTTCAAATAGCCACTCTTTGCCTTGATGACAGCTTTGCACACACTTGGCAATCGCTCAACCAGCTTCATGAAGTAGTCACCTGGAATGCATTTCAATTAACAGGTGTGCCTTGTTAAAAGTTCATTTGTGGAATTTCTTTCCTTAATGCGTTTTAGCCAATCAGTCGTGTTGTGACAAGGGGGGTATACAGAAGATAGCTCTATTTGGTAAAAGACCATGTCCATATTATGGCAAGAACAGCTCAAGTAATCAAAGAGAAAATGTAAAGAACTTTGGAAATTTCTTTAAGTGCAGTTGCAAAAACCATCAAGCGCTATGATGAAACTGGCTCGCATGAGTACCGCCACAGGAAAGAAAGACCCAGAGTTACCTCTGCAGCAGAGGAAATGTTCATTAGAGTTACCAGCCTCAGAAATTGCAGCCCAAATCAATGCTTCAGAGTTCAAGTAACAGACACATCTCACATCAACTGTTCAGAAGAGACTGCGTGAATCAGGCCTTCGTGGTCGAATTGCTGCAAAGAAACCACTACTAAAGGACACCAATAAGAAGAGACTTGCTTGGGCCAAGAAACATGAGCAATGGACATTAGACCGGTGGAAATCAGTCCTTTGTTCTGATGAGTCCAAATTTGAGATTTTTGGTTCCATCCCCCGTGTCTTTGTCAGACGCAGAGTAGGTGAACGGATGATCTCCACATGTGTGGTTCCCACCGTGAAGCATGGAGGAGGAGGTGTGATTGGTGTAAGGGTGCTTTGCTGGTGACACTGTCAGTGATTTATTTCGAATTCAAGGCATACTTAATCAGCATGGCTACCACAGCATTCTGCAGCGATACGCCATCCCATCTGGTTTGCGCTTAGTSSSACTATCATTTGTTTTTCAACAGGACAATGACCCAAAACACACCTCCAGGCTGTGTAAGGGCTATTTGACCAAAAAGGTGAGTGATGGAGTGTTGCATCAGATGACCTCCACAATCACCTGACCTCAACCCAATTGAGATGGTTTGGGATGAGTTGGACCTCATATACTGTATATATGACCTCCAGGGGCCCCCATTGATGTTGTTAGTCACTCTCCCTCATATCATATTAACATGGCATAAGTCATGGCAAAATGTTTAGAACGGCAGGGAATTAGCATTAAAACTGTTAACGTTTTGTTAATAAAAATACTTTTTCTGCTAACAGATCCCTCTGTACATATTATAGTTTTTAATCCTGGTGCTGAGTTAATGTGAGTTAATGTGTAGCGGCTAATTGTATTGCTAATAGGCTATGTGTTTGTAGATCGACTTCGGTGAATGAAGCTACTGTAACCAATGTGAAAATGGCTGGGGTCATTTTAGCTTGTTTTCCAAAGAGCATTTTAGAGTTTATAAATTGTATAGAAATGCAGTAAATGAGCTTCAACTTTATTACAAATTCTAGGATGGGGGAACAATAGATTTTAGATAAATAAACTCGTTGTAGGCTAATTGTATTTGCCTGTGGGCTGTATTATTATGCATACTGTGTGGATTGGTTAGGGTAGGCTATACTCAACATTATATCCATGAGGCTGGGAGAGGCTTATGTGATGCTGGTGGTTCATTGATTGTGCAGGTGTAACGGATGTGAAATGGCTAGCTAGTTAGCGGGTACGCGCTACTAGCGTTTCAATCAGTTACGTCACTTGCTCTGAAACCTAGAAGTAGTGTTGCACCTTGCTCTGCAAGGGCCGCGGCCTTTGTGGAGCGATGGGTAACGATGCTTCGTGGGCGACCGTTGTTGATGTGTGCAGAAGGTCCCTGGTTCTCGCCCGTGTCGGGGCGAGGGGACGGNGATGCTTCGTGGGCGACCGTTGTTGATGTGTGCAGAAGGTCCCTGGTTCTCGCCCGTGTCGGGGCGAGGGGACGGTTTAAAGTTATACTGTTACAACATACAATTCTAGGTGAATTTGTATATCATTTTGAATAATATCCTAATAATAGGGCCTATTTTATAATTGTATAATTAATAAGCTGACAGGCAGAATACCTCCCCACAGTTGCATGCGTTTTCTATTGGGTCATCTCTCTCTTCTTTCATTTCTTTCTGGAGGGCACAGAGGAGGCGTCAACAGTTTAATATAATACATTTTGTTGTGAAAACAGTTCAATATTGATGTTCCCGAACAGATTTCAGTTGGTTAAAACTGTTGTTGCTGAAGTGGGCTACTGTCTGTTCTTATTAAACTGCATATGTGTCCTTGCATGCATTCTATTGGCCAGCATTCAGGTAGGCTACCGTCAACAACGAAGATAAAGACTATTATTCAACTGTAAATTGTGTTACATATCTAAGCATAACAGTTGTCTACAATTTTATAAGGGGAAAATTAAATCACTTTCAATGAATGTAACAAGTGCAATGCTGGAGAGACGGAGAGAGAGTTGCAGGCTCATGCCCATCAAAGCAGAGACCGTAGAGTGAGAGAAATACAGGCACTTGTTTCTCTCACCACAGCAACGGTCACATACAAGACTGCCCAAACCTAAACCCGGTACCGACCCGCCCAAATCATTTCTCAGAATATCAGGCTTGGGCTGAAAATATGCGTTTTCACATTAGAACTATGTTTTTTTTTAGGGGGTAGGAGAATTAACGAGGAGTCAACTTGATTTAACTCTGATCGGTCTTATTCAAATTTTTACATAGCAAATAGTGAAAAACGCTCGCCCCTCTCTCTCTCCCACTCCCTCTGTCTTTCTGTAATTTGTCAGGCCTTTATCTTGAGCTTTCCCAAGCCCATTGTTCCTGCCCAGGTCCAATACCTCTGTCGCCCAGGTRTATTCCTCAGCCGTATATCTGTGTTGTCAGGTGTAATGCTGGCCCCATAAAAGCTAGCGTTGAACACACAGATCAGTGTCGTGGTGGAGGACAGTCTTTCTGTCATACATCTCCTCTAATCTGATGACAACATTAGTGTTTGAGCCCAGTGGCGAATATTCACCTCCACTTATGATGACCAGTTGTTGGAGCTTAATTGTGTAGACGCATAATATTTCCATACTTGATGGTATGCCAGACAGTCATGCAGACATAGAAATGCACACGGCACTGAGGCATACACACACACACACACACACACACACATAAACACGGGCGCACACACACAGGCACTCAAGAACAAACTCACACACATCCAAATGAACACAGCCTTGGAGGGCTACTGAGTAATGTGCTGCTCTGCTGGTTAAGATAAATCCCATCCGTCTCCAGGCGCACTGAGCAGGAGTGTGTGTGTGTGTGATTGTTGTGTGTGTGTGTTGTTGTGTGTGTGTGTGTGGTGTGTGTGTTGTGTGTGTGTGTTGTGTGTGTGTGTGTGTGTGTGTGTGTGTGTGTGTGTGTGTGTGTGTGTGGCGTGCGTGCGTGCGTGGCGTGCGTGCGTGCGTGCGTGCGTTGCGTGGCGTGCTGCAGCTTGCATGCAAGTGTGTATGTGTGTTTCCGTGCGTGCATACACATGTGTATGCATCAGTGTGTTCATGTGTGCCTGTCAGCATCCCGGGGGTGGTTAAACACAGTATAAATCAGCCTTGCATGGCCATCTTTTAGGGCAGAGTGACAATGTCGAGAGAGTGAGTGAATGAGTGAATGAGTGAGTGAGTGAGTGAGTGAGTGAGTGAGTGAGTGAGTGAGTGAGTGAGTGAGTGAGTGAGCTTTATACTCAAGTGTTAACACAAATATTGGCACACTGCCTTTTCAGAAATTACACAACAAATGTGTCATTCTTAAATAAACATATAAAAAGACAAATAGATTAAATAAAAATAAATATTTTAAATACAACTTCTGAAAAATCCTTTCCGACCTCACCCCCAAATGTTCAGCCACCCGTCCTCCATCCATTAATGTGGGCCCAGCCATGTCCATTAACTTCCTTAGGGTGATGATCTTGCCCTTCACCAGCATCTTGGAGAAATGTGGAACAGCTTCAGTTGTACAATCCAATCTTGCCCCCAAACACCAGAGGTTCCTCCAGCAGCCAATGCACTGACTCCGCCTTAGTGCGTCTGGGCACCTTCATTATACCCCAAACCCTATGAAGGCCTCTGTAAAACAGAGGTACTCCATCCCTAGAAATCTGGCTACTATCAATCAAAAATAAAGCCTTCTTTAAATCTAATCCCCCTACCTTCTGTAATACCAGACCTGCCACCCCTCTCCACAACACATTTTTCGGACCATAAAGCAACCTTTGAGTAAGCTGAAACCGGAAAGCAGCAGCCCTCCTAGCAAGATATACAAGACCTTGTCCCCCCTCCTCTTTTGACAAATACAAAACATTTTGTGGAACCAATGATATTTATCCCCCCAAAAATCTACAATAATTGCCTGTATGCTGGCCAGAAGGCCAGATCGTGGCTCTAAACATGACAGCCAATGCAACAGTGCAGAGGCAACCACATTGTTAACAATAATAGTACGCCCCCTGTATGACATTCGAGATAACAACCACCGCCATCTCCTCATCCTCCCWWKCACCATTTCAACCACCCCATTCCAATTATTTTCCATTGTCCCCTTATCCCCTAGGTACACTCCAAGATACTTGAAACCTCCCTTACACCATTCCAACCCTCCTTGCAAAGCCATGATCCCTTCAGACCATTTCCCAATCTGTAAAGCACAATTGTCCCCCCCAAATGTACCTTTGCAGAGGATATTCCCTTAAACCGATCAACCATGAGACTCAAACTATCCACCTTCGCTTGATTTTTCACCAAAATAACTACATCATCAGCATAAACTGAGAGACGAATGGGAGGAATATCCTCTGAAAGGTAAACCCCTTCAATGTGACTTCTAATGCTATTTAGTAGTGGCTCTATAGCGATGGCATACAACATTCCGGACAACGAACACCCCTGCCTAATTCCTCTATAATCAAATCAAATCAAGTTTATTTTATATAGCTCTTCGTACATCAGCTAATATCTCGAAGTGCTGTACAGAAACCCAGCCTAAAACCCCAAACAGCAAGCAATGCAGGTGTCTATACACTTTAAAAGGAGCACTCAAGCCACCGTTAACTTTCAATACACTTTCAATGTCACCATATACCACCCTGATCATGGCAATAAAACCAGAGCTGAAACCAAACACCTCAAAAGTGCGCCATAGGTATTGATGTTCAACTCGGTCAAATGCCTTTTCCTGATCATTTGATATTAGACCAGCATCCAACCCAATAGCCCTAGAAACAGGGACTGACTGGGAATGAAAAATGGCCCTGGACTTTTTGCATCAGAACGGCCCACCAAAACCCCCCCAGCGATACACCACCACCCACACAACCCATGCCACACTTTATGTAAACAACATTACTGAACAATATTAATAACAATAAGTTTAGTAAAATAGATGTGAAATAGAACAAGGAGATCGTGTTGCTCTTAGGAGGAGGCTGGCTAGAAGGAGCACATATTGGCACAATGGCACTGGCAGCAAGGTGGCAAGAATCTCTGGAACCATCTGACCAGTAGAATAAATAATACAGGAAGAAATGTGTTGGTGAAAAGACTGGTGAGTAGGCAAGTCATAGAATACAATAAACATATTTCCTACCTGCTTAAATTAGCAATTTCTGCAGCAGCTCACTTCTCTCAGCAATGCCATCTATAACCAGGTCACTGTCCAGGATATGCTTCCAGTCTTCCATTCCATTCATGAAAGGGGTGTTCTCTGTGGACTTTGCAAATGCCATACAAATGAAGCAGAATAAAGCATGGTTCTCTTCACTGTATGACAGCCACTTCCTGTTGGTCCCATCTTTACAAAAGAAAACCTTCTGCACCACAGAGCTTTCACACTTTTGTTGGGGGTGGAAACTTAAAAACATATCTAGGTCCCCTGACTTCAGCCTCTTAAAATAATCAAATATTAGGGTGGCAGTGGCATCCTGGCTCTAACTCAATCTACATCTGTCCACTGCAGATGCACTATCCTCTACCTGGATGAGTAATTAGTATAAATTAGTATATTAGTATAATATTATAACATTAAATAAAAAGTAAAATGTTAATATAATAGTATAATGTTAGTATAATATGAATATATGAATTATATAATGTTAGTATATTCATATAATGTCATATAATAGTATACTATATACCACTAGTATAATATTAATTCCAATTGGACAATACAGAAGTTTAAGAAATACACAACCAACATTTATAATTTTTTTAGGTTTTGTTCCGTCATTAAATCCTTGTGCAAGAAAAATGGTCTACATTGGTGGTTAGTCTCTAACTTGTTAACGCTAAGTACTAACTTGTCAGTAATCATAACCATTCATGCATAACAATGAGTTCAACATTTCAAAAATGTTCTGTCAACCTTTTTTTAATGTCCCGCCCCATACAGGCTGTGATTGGTCGGTTCACGAAAAGTGACATTGACGGGCTCAATGGGCTGCTCTCTGCTGCCAGTGCCTTCAGGCTCACTAGGCAGAGATGATTAACTGGTAACGGCGCCAAATTAATAATTTGTTATTTTAAAACATTTGTCTGCATCAGCCTCAAGGGATTTCAACCTCTCTCTCTCCGCTTTTCAGCACCACCTTTARGTTTTTTCTCTTTTTGTTTGTCCATCTTGCGCCACTCCACTATTTATCCAAATGTCACCACTTAACAGAGATGGGAAAGGGGCGGGGCCCAGGTAAAGTTAGAATGGACTGGACCAAAAGTAATTGGCTAGGAGAGAGAGGCTGACAGATCTAATACCCAACCGCAGTGGCAGTGGGCCGGCAGCCCACTTGCCTGGGCCAGTCAGACACACAGCACTTGGTTATTTTTATTTAAGCGGGGGCTGGGGTTATTTATATTTTGCGTTGCATCGGCCCCAATTGTCAAGCAGCCCAACGGGAAAACTCCCGGTGCTCCAGATGGCCAGTCCGTCATTGCCTAGAGACGTCCAAAAAATCCAGAATCAGGGAAATGTTATCCCTATTTGCTTGCCGGGAACACAGTAGGACTGGTCCGTGTGTATGATTTGCCCCATCACCTCCCTCAGCCTGTTGGATCAATCCTTGGACAGGATCTTATAATCAGTGCATGATAAAGCCACCGGCCTCCGGTTCTTCACCCCCCTAGGGTCACCCTTTTTTGGCAATAGGGTGAGGACAGCTCTTCTGCAGCTTATCGGTAGTAACCCTCCGGTCAAACTATTGTTAACAACTGCTAGCCAATCCTCTCCTAACATAGCCCAAAAATACTTTAAAAAGTCAACGGGAAGCCCATTGCCCTTCCATTTTCCATGCATTTTATAGCTCCTGCAAAGACAATGGTTGTTCTAGCTTAACCTGAGCTTCTGCAGCCACCTGTGGGAGCCCATCAGGGAACTGTTGTGTCACTGTTATATCCTCTTTGTACTCACACTTGTAAAGCTCAGCATAGAACTCTACTGCCCTCTTTCTAATTTCACTTTGGCGAGGGAGCTCCTGTCCAACAGCTGATTTGAGGTGATGAATAATTTTTCTTTGTCCATTCTTTTTCTCTAAACCAAAGAAAAATGAGGCATCCATTTCAGAGATTGCCTGAAACGTACTTCTCACCAATGTCCCCAGTGCTCTGATACCCAGCAGGTCTGCCAATGCGMCTTTTTTTCTCTTGAGGGCCTGAGTATGGCCTCGATCTCCTGTGGTCTCAACTAACTTCAGGAGTTCCACTATTTCAGACTCTTAAGGCTTTCATTGATCCAGTGATATCTCTGGTGACATTCATGGTGTATTGATGACAGAATTGTTGAATCTGGATGTTCCCTATATCCCACCACTGTTGAAGAGATACAAAACTGTCCTCTTCAGACCTCCACCTCTCACAGAAAAAATAAAACAGTTCCTGAAGTGAGCGTCACTCAATAAAGAGATATTAAAATGCCAGTATGCACTTTTGGGCTTTACAGCATTATCACACTTGATTGGGGTTATCACACTTGATTTACAGACCTGAGATTGATGTTCAAAACAATAAAACCTATCTAAACTGGCCAGAGAGATGGTGTTCTCTCTCACTTGGGCCCATGTGTATTGTCTCGTGCCTCCATGTTGGCTCTGCCAAATATCACACAGTTCATGTGTTACAATAAGGCGTTTAAAAAAAGTCCTTGAGGCTATATGAGGTTCTTTGTGGTTTCTATCTAAATCACTGACTGTGCAGTTAAAATCCCCAGCAAGAAATAAATACTCCTCAGTGTTACATTGGTCACTTTAAACCATATGTCATGGCCGTCTCAGTCACCAGATCTCAACCCAATTGAACACTTATGGGAGATTCTGGAGCGGCGCCTGAGACTGCGTTTCCACCACCATCAACAAAACACCAAATGATGGAATTTCTCGTGTATTAATGGTGTCGCATCCCTCCAATATTTTGTCTTGCCCATTCACCCTCTGAATGGCACACATACACAATCCATTTCTCAATTGTCTCAAGGCTTTAAAAAATGGTGGAGCTGTGTGATGTGATTGGTCCAGACAGACAGACGGTACTGTAGTCAGTGTAACAGTAATTAAGAGAGCCGGTCTCAGYGGCASAGTAAGAGGCAGAGATGTCATTAAAGTCTCTCTCGCTCTCTCTCGGGCTCTTTCTCATATTCCTTTATTGGCATAAGAAACATTCATATTTTGTCTTGCCCATTAATGAAATAAGAGAGGTAAGTACATTGTAAGGAAAAATAAATCAAATACTAATAAAATAAAATTGTAATAACTACGTAATATAAATAATGCGGTGTGCTTTAATATCCTGTATTTGGTATTTCATTAGGATCCCCATTAGTTGTTGAGAAAGCAGCAGCTACTCTTCCTGGGGTCCACACAAAACATGAAACATGACATAATACAGAACATTAATAGACAAGAACAGCTCAAGGACAGAACTACATAAAAACATTTAAAGCACACGTAGCCTACATATCAATACGTATACACAAACTATCTAGGTCAAATAGGGGAGAGGCGTTGAGGTGTTGCTTTATCTGTTTTTTTAAACCAGGTGTGCTGTTCATTTGAGCAATATGAGTTGGAATGGAGTTCCATGCAATAATGGCTCTATATAGTATTGTATGCTTTCTAGAATTTGTTATGGATTTGGGGACTTTGAAAAGACACCTGGTGGCTGTCACCTCTATTCCTCTGTACGCTCCCTCCTCCCCCAGCCTCCTCCCTCCTTCTCCGCAAGGTTTCACACCCCCAGCCTCCATCTCCCCTCTCTATTACCCCTCCTCATTTTCCTTAGTCTCTCCCCCTCTCTATTCCCTAGTTTTCCTCTCTTCCTCCCCCAGCCCACATTCAGCCTCTTTCATCCTCCCCCATTCTCCACCTCCATTTCTCTCCCCCCTCCATCCTTTCTCCTATATTCTCATTCAGCCTCCCCTGTGTGATGGAAATTTAACACCTACCGGTTTAATGATAGGGCAACATTTTTATTTCAGCTTAAATAGACATACCCAAAGAGAATGATTTTTCATGAGATGGCCATAAACAATAACTGGTAATGTTGCATAGTTTTAAAAAAGGACTGGAACTCACCTTTCTGGTAAAAATAGTTATTAACAGCTGAGGTGTCCTCACTTTTGATGACACAAGCTCAACTACATAGTACAAATATTATCAAAAGATGAAAAATCATATGATTTAATTTCCTTTTCAACAAAAGTGAAGCAATAAGGTTTGAAATGACTGACATGCTTTCTAAATATAGTAACAATCAAGTTTTAAACAAACTACTATAAGATTTCATTTCTTATAGCTTTAAAATAAATATGATCATACTTAGTGACAGTACAATATTGGCACCATTACATATACAAAAATATAATAATATGTATATTGAAATAAAAGATCACAGAAGTGTTTCAAAAAASCTTATTTCTCAAAAATGTTGTGCATAATTTTGTTTACATCCCTGTTAGTAAGCAATTCTCCTTTGTCAAGATATAAAACCTTTATTTAACTAGGCAAGTCAGTTAAGAACAAATTCTTATTTGCAAGGACAGCCTACCACGGCCAAACCCAGACGATGCTAGGCCAATTGTGCACCGCCCTATGYGACTCCCAATCACAGCCGGATGTGATACAGTCTGGATTCGAACCAGTGACTGTAGTGATGCCTTTTGCACTGAGATGCAGTGCCTTAGACTGCTGCGCCACTCAGGAGCCCTATTGCCATGTCCATCCACCTGACAGGTGTGACATATCAAGAATCTGATTAAACAGCATGATCATCACACAGGTGCACCTTGTTCTGGGGACAATAAAAGGCCACTCTAAATTGTGGCGTTTTGTCACACAACACAATGCCACAGATGTCATACGTTTTGAGGGAGAATGCATTTGGCATGCTGACTGCAGGAATGTCCACCAGAGCTGTTGCCAGATAATTGAATGTTCATTTCTCTACCATAAGCCTCCTAAAACGTTGTTTTCGAGAATTTGGTACATCCAACCGTGTATGTGTATAGCATCGTGTGGGTGAGCGGTTTGCTGATGTCAACGTTGTGAACAGAGTGCCCCATGGTGGTGGTGGGGTTATGGTGTGGGCAGGCATAAGCTACGGACAACAAACACAATTGCATTTTTTCGATTGGCAATTTGAATGCACAAAAATACTGCAACGAGTCCTGAGGCCCATTGTGAGGCCCATTTTATTTTTAAGGTATCTGTAACCAACAGAGGCATATCTGTGTTCCCAGTCATGTGAAATCCATAGTTTAGGGCCTAATTAACTTTTTTAAATTGATTGGTTTCCTCATATGAACTGTAACTCAGTAAAATCTTTGAATCTTTGAAAAGTATTCTTAATATGCCTAAGTAGATGTTGGCAAAATACCTCCCTGCACATTCTCACTCCCAAAAAACTGCAGATTAAGAGCAGCGAGCAGAGGGTGTGTGTGTGTCCTCAACTTGTAGCAGGCAGCCAAGTTTGCTGTCACTCAGAATACACAACAGCGTTACATATTTTTTCCCTACCCTTGCCCCACTTGTTAGATATTATGCCGTGTGATTTATCATAGTAGCAGGCAGTAGCAATCTAAAGGATCAGACCAAAAACATGCGATGAAAACTGATAGGGTGAAATGAAGAAGCGAATAGACAGAGAAATACAGCTTCACTCTATCCAATCTGAGCAGCAGGATCAAGGTACAGCCTGCCCTTCTCTTTAAAGACAGTTGAGTTACTTTGACTGTAGAACCTCGCACATGACTTGCTGACATGAAAATGATGTGTGCTGGAAAATTAATCGTTTCTTTTTCCAATCACGGATAAACACAAAAGAATACTTGGATCATAATCGTATTCACAAAATTGGCCATATGCGTTGCGATACTCGTTTTGTCCGCCTACTCGGCACACCTCTACTCACTAAAGGTTCAGCACACATTTATTTAATCTGTCTGTGACCAAGAGAACGTTTTAGTTCAATTCTATGAAATGATTTAGTAAATCCAGCTGAGAATATCACAGTGAGATAAAATGACTATTGTTATATCCGCTAGATTCTTCCATTTCATATGCACTATGACAAGCGCAGAAGTGAGTTTCAAAGACACAGAAAATTGTTCCTTTGTTTGGATAGGCCAGAAAATGTGACACATCACTCCATATGCAAATGTWGGGTCTGAAACCTGATACTTAAAATCTGCTCTGCTGGGAAAGTGGAAGAGGGGAGCGTAGAGATGGGACTTTCTGGCACTATAAGACACGGGACCCTACGACGTTCACAGAGCGCTTTGTACACCAATATGTTTTGTATWTATTTATTTTATTTAACCTTTATTTAACTAGGCAGGTCAGTTAACTTATTTACAATGACTCCCTATCAAAAGGCAAAAGGCCTCCTACGGAGACTGGGGCATGGGATATAAATAAATATATATATACAATATAAATATAGCACAAAACACACATCACAACGAGACAACACAACACTATATAAAGAAAGACCTAAGACAACACCATAGCAAGGCAGCAACACATGACAACACAGCATGGTAGCAACACCACATAACAACAACATGGTAGCAACACAACATGGTAGCAGCACAAAACATGGTACAAACATTATTGGGCACAGACAACAGCACAGAAGGCAAGAAGGTAGAGACAACAATACATTACACAAAGCAGCCACAACTGTCAGAAAAAGTGTCCATGAATGAACAGATTGAGTCTTTGAATGAAGAGATTGAGATAAAACTGTCCAGTTTGAGTGTTTGTTGCAGCTCGTTCCAGTRGCTAGCTACAGCGAACTGAAAATAGGAACYACCCAGGGATGTGTGTGCTTTGTGGACCTTTAACAGAATGTGACTGGCAGAACGGGWGTTGTATGTGGAGGATGAGGGCTGCAGTAGACATCTCAGATAGGGGGGTGTGAGGCCTAAGAAGGTTTTATAAATAAGCATCAACCAGTGGGTCTTGTGACGGGTATACAGGGATGACCAGTTTATAGAAGAGTATAGAGTGCAGTGATGTGTCCTGTAAGGAGCATTGGTGGCAAATCTGATGGCCAACTGGTAAAGKACATCTAGCTGCTCGAGAGCACCCTTACCTGCCAATCTATAAATTATGTCTCTGTAATCTAGCATAATCTAGTCTCTGTAATCTAGCATCTAGCACAMGATGGTCATCTGAAGCAGGGTTAGTTTGGCAGCTGGGGTGAAAGAGGAGTGATTACGATAGAGGAAAKCAAGTCTAGATMWAACTTTAACCTGCAYCTCTGATATGTGCTGAGAGAAGGACAGTGCACCGTCTAGCCATACTCCCAAGTACTTGTATGATGTGACTACCTCAAYCTCTAAACCCTCAGAGGTAGTAATAACACCTGTGGGGAGAGGGGCATTCTTCTTACCAAACCACATGACCTTTGTTTTGGAGGTGTTCAGAACAAGGTTAAGGGTAGAGAAAGCTTGTTGGACACTAACAAAGCTTTGTTGTAGAGCATTTAACACAAAATCAGGGGAGGCCCCAGCTGAGTATAAGACTGTATCATCTGCATATAAAATGGATGAGAGAGCTTCCTACTGTCTGAGCTATGTTGTTGATGTAAATTGAGAAGAGTATGGGGCCTAGGATCGAGCCCTGGGGTACTCCCTTGGTGACAGACAGTGGCTGAGACATCAGATTTTCTGACTTTATTACACTGCACTCTTTGAGAGAGGTAGTTAGCAAACTAGCCCAATGACCCCTCGGAGACACCAATACTCTTTAGCCGGCCCACAAGAATGGAATGGTCTATCGTATCAAAAGCTTTGGCCAAGTCAATAAAAATAGCAGCACAATATTGCTTAGAATCAAGAGCAATGGTGACATCATTGAGGACCTTTAAGTTCGCAGTGACACATCCATAACCTGAGRGGAAACCAGATTGCATACKTGAGAGAATACTATAAACATCAAGAAAGKCAGTCAGTTGATTATTGACAAGTTTTTCCAACACTTTTGATAAACAGGGCAAAATAGAAATAGGCCTATAACAGTTAGGATCAGCTTAATCTCCCCCTTTCAATAAAGGACGAACTGTGGCTGCCTTCCAAGCAATGGGAACCTCCCCAGAAACGAGAGGCCGGTTAAAAAGGTTGTCAGTCGGAACTGATCCAAGTAGGGGACTTAACATCTAAGAGGTTGTAACACCTTTAATGGGATGCCTTATCCTTGTAAGTGTCATCTTAAATAGCACAGTATATATGTGTATGTGAGTGTGTGTGAGCGTGTGTGAGCATGTGTGTGTAAGCAGTGACTAGGACACATTACATTACCAGCCACACACAGTGGCTGCTGCATTATTGAAACCTCAGAAAGCTGTGGTTCAGGAACGTTCCCATACATCTTGGTTGAATCCCAAATTGCATAATTTTTTATAATGCACTACTTTTGGAAAGTAGTGGACTATAAAGGGAATAGGGTTCCATTTGGTATGCTGCCATCTTCTGTCTGCTGTTAGAAATGTGACTCTGTCAGAGGGAATTGTAGATCCATAACCTCAATATACCTGTCGATCTACATTATGACTGACTCCATCAATACGTTAATCATTTTTTTTCACATTTAACATGATCCATGCACCTGAGCACACAGGCATAAACAATCGTTTAGCCCCTGGCCTCATGCTGGCTGAGAGTCATCAATCATATGTGGCTCAGTTATTTGGCTGCTACGTTAATAAATTGCTCTCTATCTAGCTATTGACTCTCTGAGGTACTATAGCAGAGCATTGAAGGCTTTTGAGTTAAAGGATAGCAAGCCCCGGACAAAATACCATTAAGAAAGTTAATTTCCAAATGTTTTCCACCACGATGGGTGAAAAGAGAAGGTAATTAGAACCTGGAACAGGTCAGCTTTGTGATTGTGAGTTACCATGGCACCCGTTGTATTTGAGGGACTAACTCTTGGAGGCTGAGAAGAACGCGTGACGTAGTACACCTATTGAGGCACAGCAGTGACACAACAAATAACTAAAGAAATAAATCACATTCAGTACCCAGAGCAATGGTTGCAATCTCKCATCCCCAGGCCCACTGCTGGCTCCCTGTAAGGGAAGTAACGTAATATTAAAGAGGGGGAAGATAGGCTAGAGAACCATAATTGTGAGATAATTTTTATAGTTTCACCCCCCCTTTATTTTTTTCTCTCTCTCTAAATGAACGTTTGTGCTTAGATGTGAAACATGGTATGTGAAATATGTCAGGTCTCTAACATCTCAGTGACAAAGAAATGAGATGAGGATGGTTTTCTCTGTTCAGCTGTTCTTCAGCTCAGGACCTACTCGATCTATACTATGGGGATCCATAGTCTACTACACCCAGGCTGCACTGTTGTATTTCCAGGAACACATCTGCTTCATAGACTTCACACTCTGACCCCTTTTAACTCAAGTCTCCTCCGCTCTAAAAGAGACCCAAATCTCTAGGTACCACCACACCGCAGACCTTACACAACTCGAAGCACTTTCTTAACAGATTCCCAGATCCCAGACTGTAACTTTTAAACAACACAACGTTTGGGTACAGTTTATGGAATATTAACACAACAATATTGATATTCAGTGTATAAATCATTAATAAATCCCTCAACGGGAGGGGGGGGGGGGGGGGTGGAGAGATGTACCTCTGTCATGGAGAAGATGCTGGAAGATTAAAGAGAGGGACACACCCCTTCCTATACACATACACTCACCACATGTGTGTGCGCGTGTACGCAAGCACACACACACTGCCTCTGGGTTCCAGCCCAGTACTCAGATCAAACTCTCTTCAATTGGTTGTGCTGATAACAGAATCCCAATAGAGACAAGGCAGACATGCTCGTCAATTTCTCCTAACGAGAGGTGCTATGGGCCAGTAGAGGTAACAGATGAGAGCAGTGTAACCTCACGTCCATTCATCAACCTAAAATAAAGAGAGACYGGAGGAGAAAGAGATGAGGACAGCATATTTGGAGGCTATTCCATCATCATTTAGATCATTATACTGTAGTGAAGAGGAGATGTGCTGACCTGTGGTGGTGTAGCTACTCATTGGAAACTATAATGTATCACAGCCCCGTAATGTATCACAGTATAAGGTGCAGAGATGCGTGTACAGAATGGTTATCATGTCACATTTGAGTGGAGTTAAAAATTGTTGTAGAGGTGAGAATGGATTGAGAGAGACAGAGGGAGGGGAAAAGGATGGTGAGAGGTGGAGAGAAACGGAGAGAGAGAGAGAGAGAGAGAGAGGGGGATGATGATAAAGATGGTGTCTTTTCCCTTCGGAGTGACAGAGCGAGCGTGAGCCTCGTGCAACAGCATAAAGACGGGGGAGGGAAGCACTTTGAAGATGATCCAAAGGGAAAAAGGGAATCTTGGGATTGGCATCAGGGGCTGCACAGCATGTGTGTGTTGTGTGAATGTGCATGCATGTTGGGTGCGTAGGAGTAGACGTGACACTCCCACCCTTACCTCCATCATCCGCACCAGCAGCAGCCTGTATTTTAGCTGCCCACATAAACACATCAGGTTGAAAATGTCACAGTGGGGTTTTCTGCTGTTTCCCTATCTCTCAGCTGTCCCTAGTTGTCATGATGTAACAGTGGTACTGTAGCTACAGTAGCTGGCTAGCGTGGGCTAAATCTCTGTCAGAACACATACATCACATCACAGTGGGATCACCCAGACCCCCACTGTGGATCCACTATGACCTCTGACCCCTAGCCTCTATCCTATCCCTGTTTCACACACATGTCGGGGCACACGGATGTATGCAAACTCACACACACTGGTGGAAACAACGAGTGACTACAACACGTGTGGCTTCAGGCTACATGTGTGCCTTGTTAGAATATAAATCGGCCACAGCTACCACAAACACACGCACGTGGTGTGTCGTGACTTCCTAGTGCTGTCATGGGCAGTCCCTCACCATGGGGACTGGGAGTAGCAGGGGGTAGCAGGTGGAGGTGGAGGAAGAGGAGGAGTGGAGAGGGAGGAAGACGAGGCAGCAGCAACAGATGTCTCTGATGGGGCTGCTTATTTAAAGGTCACTTTGTGCCCCCCTCAGAGAGTGTGTGAATCTCCCTAGGGGGTCTTCATCTTCTTTACTCCACAGTGCACAGGAAGTAAACACCAGCCCCCTCTAGCAGGGGAGAGGAGGGGGGAGAAACCACGTGTGTGGTATGGAAAGGGCAAAATAGAAAGAGAGAAAATTAGAGGGAGAAATATGTCCGGGAAGGAGAGAAGGGGGAAGCAGGGGAGAGGTGGGGAGAAGTGGAGGGTGTCAGTGGGGAGCGTTGAGTTGTGAAGCTATGGGAACCGTTCGCCTTCAAGCACATACACACACACCCTCCTCCCAGCAGGTAGAAATGAGAGTCACACAGATTACATGACCCCACTGTGCCAGGTAACTAGCTGCTCTACCTTGTAATGTGAAGAACCTCTTGTAGTATTGGGYGAGCCTTTACCATCAAACAGAATACTATTTAGCTGTTTTAAGCTTTCAAGTGACTATAAATGGAGTCAGCAGCAGCTCTCTGTCTGGCACTGATATTTCAATTGACTGTTAATCCATCGTGATTAAGAAAGCTAATGATCTGTAGAGCTGAGTGGATTCAGGAGCAAATGGTCATTATGCAGGAGGGATAAACAAACATTCCTGCAGTCAGCATGCCAATTGCACACTCCCTCAAAACTTGAGACATCTGTAGCATTGTGTTGTGTGACACAACTGCACATTTTAGTGGTCTATTATTTTCCCCCAGCACAAGGTGCACCTGTGTAATGACCATGCTGTTTAATCAGTTTAAGATATGCTGCAGTTTTATTTTCCTGCTGTAGKAAACTGGCTCAAATGAAGATCCTACATCTGTAGGGAATAGGTTGCCATTTGAGACGCAGATCCAGTCTTTACAGAATAACAGCCATCCAGATCAACTGTTTGTCTTTCCATTTTCCGTCTTCCAAGGCAGTTGAGCTGCTATGATACATACAAATTTACTATCTTAATTTGACCAGTTCCTCACAGCAGGAAAATATTCTTGCAACAGGAAATGTAAATTATAATATGGATTATATTTATTGCAAATTTATGTAGGGGTTGATACGTTTTTGTTAGGGCATATCAAGTCAGATTTCTTAAAGTGGAAATTACAAATGTTAGAATACTTTTTAAACCTTGAATACACTACACGTTTGCATTTCCTGCTGCGACAACAGAGTGATCAAATTAATTCCTGACCCCCAGCCCCCCTTTCCTCCCCAGAGGGACAGCACCTGTGCTGGGTGAAAGGAGGAGATTGTGTCACCGGGGGGACACTCAGGGGCCGTAGCAGCTCTAGTCTAAAACTATGGGCACATAATGTAATGGAGCAGATTGGATTCTAGAGGCTGCTTTTAATCTGCTTCCTGTTCCAGCCGTTTGTAATGGAAGAAGTCCACTGCAAACTGCTGCAATATTCTATACCGCTGTGCTGCAACAGGCTGGGTGAAGTCTATCTGGGCTCAATGCCAGACTGTTAGTGTGGCATCTCAGAAAATGAAAGGACAGGCGTTTCTAGCCATCACAGTATAATGATAGTGATTATTTTCAACATAGCTCCACATGTACTGTAGGCCTGGGCACCATTATTGAATCCCTTTCTATTGCAGGATACGCTGCTGTCACAACACTGACTAGATTAATTGAGATGACGCCATTTAGAGAACCTCCCTACCTTACAATGGCACATATTTCCCTCTCTTCCTCTTATTTTCTCTTTCTATTTTGCCCTTTCCATACCACACTCTCGGTTCTCTTGCCTCCCTCATCCACAACAACATCGGCACCACAACTGATGAATCTCTCTCTCTCTCTCTCTCTCTCTCTCTCTCTCTCTCTCTCTCTCTCTCTCTCTCTCTCTCTCTCTCTCTCTCTCTCCTCTCTCTTCTCTCTCTCTCTCTCTCTCTCTCTCTCTCTTCTCTCTCTCTCTCTCTCTCTCTCTCTCTCTCTCTCTCTCTCTCTCTCTCTCTCTCTCTCTCTCTCTCTCTCTCTCTCTCTCTCTCTCTCTCTCTCTCTCATATGCTGAACAACTTTTTGCTTTTCCTTCACTCTTCACCTGATGCAGCACTCCATCACTCTCCTTGTCAATTATCCCTTACACAGCCTGGAGGTGAGTTTTTGGTCATTGTCCTGTTGAAAAACAAACAATAGTCCACTAAGCGCAAACCAGATGGCATGGTGTATCGCTGCAGAATGCTGTGGTACCATGCTGGTTAAGTGTGCCATGAATCTAAATAAATCACAGTGTCACCAGCAAAGCACCCCTGCACCATCACACCTCCTCCTCCTCCATGCTTCATGTGGGAACCACAAATGCAGAGATCATTCGTTCACCTACTCTGCTTCTCACAAAGACACAGTGGTTAGAACCAAAATCTCAAATTTGTACTCATCAGACCAAAGGACAGATTTCCACCAGTCTAATGTCCATTGCTCGTGTTTCTTGGCCCAAGCAAATCTCTTCCTATTATTGGCTGTCCTTTAGTAGTGGTTTCTTTGCAGGCAATTCGAACATGAAGCCTGATTCATATCTACTCTGAACAGTAGATGTTGAGATGTGTCTGTAACTTGAACTCTGTGAAGCATTTATTTGGGCTGCAATCAGAAGTGCAGTTAACTCTAATGACCTTACCCTCTGCGGCAGAGGTAAATATGGGTCTTCCTTTCCTGTGGCAGTCCTCATGAGAGCCAGTTTCATCATAGCGCTTGATGGTTTTTGTGACTGCACTTGAGGAAACATTAAAAGCACTTGAAATGTTTCGGATTGACTGACAAAGGTGTGTTAAAGTAATGATGGACTGTCGTTTCTCTTTGCTTATTTGAGCTGTTCTTGCCATAATATGGACTTGGTCTTTTACCAAATAGGGCTATCTTCTGTATACCACCCCTACCTTGTCACAACACAACTGATTGGCTCAAACACATTAAGAAGGAAAGAAATTCCACAAATTAACTTTTAACAAGGCACACCTGTTAATTAAAATACATTCCAGGTGACTACCTCATGAAGCTGGTTGAGAGAATGCCAAGAGTGTGCAATCAATCAATCAATCAATCAATCAAATGTATTTATAAAGACCTTTTTACATCAGCTGATGTCACAAAGTGCTGTACAGAAACCCAGCCTAAAACCCCAAACAGCAAGCAATGCAGGTGTAGGAGAAGGGTGGCTAGGAAAAACTCCCTAGAAACCTAGGAAGAAACATAGAGAAGAACCAGGCTATGAGGGGTGGCCAGTCCTGGCCAAGATGTTCAAATGTTCATAGATGACCAGATGGGTCAGATAATAATAATCACACTGGTTGTAGAGGATGCAACAGGTGTAAATGTCAGTTGGCTTTTCATAGCCTATCATTCAGAGTATCTCTAACGCACCTGCTGTCTCTAGAGAGTTGAAAACAGCAGGTTTGGGACAAGGTAGCTATGTTCCATAGCCGCAGGCAGAACAGTTGAAACTGGAGCTGCAGCACGACCAGGTGGTTTGAGGCAGAGAATCCCAGTGGAGAGAAAGGAAATGACCAGCCAGAGACAGCAAGGGGGTTTGTTGCTCCAGTGCCTTTCCGTTCACCTTCACACTCCTGGGCCAGACTACACTCAATCATAMGACCTACTGAAGAGATTCAATATAGACTTTAAGGTCGAGACCGAGTCTGCATCTCTCACATGGATTGCTCACAAGGATCTCTCACATGAACCATTCCATAAAAATGGAGCTCTATAGAAGAAAGCCCTGCCTCCAGCTGTTTGCTTAGAAATTCTAGGGACATTAAGGAGGCCTGCATCTTGTGACCGCAGCAAGGAGCAAGCCCATGCCTTAACAGCCCTAGCCTCTTTTTTTTTTTTTTGCTTCTTTGCACCAACGTATCTCTACTTGCACATTCATCTTCTGCACATGTTTCACTCCAGTGTTTAATTGCTAAATTGTAATTATTTCGCCACTATAGCATATTTATTGCCTTACCTCCCTAATCTTTATTTTTATTTTTCACCCCCTTTTTCTCCCCAATTTCATGGTATCCAATTGTTAGTAGTTACTGTCTTGTCTCATCGCTACAACTCCCGTACGGGCTCGGGAGAGACGAAGGTTGAGAGCAATGCGTCCTCCGAAACACAACCCAACCAAGCCGCACTGCTTCTTAACACAGCGCGTATCCAACCCAGAAGCCAGCCGCACCAATGTGTCGGAGGCAACGCCGTACACCTAGCGACCTGGTTAGCGTGCACTGCGCCCGGCCCGCCACAGGAGTCGCTAGTGCGCGATGAGACAAGGATATCCCTACCGGRCAAACCCTCCCTAACCCGGACGATGCTAGGCCAATTGTGCGTCGCCCCATGGACCTCCCGTTCGCGGCCGGCTGCGACAGAGCCTGGGCTCGAACCCAGAGTCTCTGGTGGCACTGCGATGCAGTGCCTTAGGCCTCCCGGGTGGCGCAGTGGTCTACCTCCCTAATCTTACTTCATTTGCACACACTTTTCTATTGTGTTATTGACTGTACGTTTGTTTATTCCATGTGTAACTCTGTGTTGTTGTTTGTGTCGCACTGCTTTGCTTTATCTTGGCCAGGTCGCAGTTGTAAATGAGAACTTGTTCTCAACTGGCCTACCTGGTTAAATAAAGTAATTAAAAAATAATTAAAAAGCCAGTGTAGAGAGGCTAGCACTGGAATAATATGATCACATTTTTGGGTTCTAGTCAAGATTCTAGCAGCCGTGTTTAGCACTAATTGAAGTTTATTTTTTGCTTTATCCGGGTAGCCGGAAAGTAGAGCATTGCAGTAGTCTAACCTAGAAGTGACAAAAGCATGGATTAATTTTTATGCTTCATTTTTGGACAGAAAGTTTCTGAWWTTTGCAATGTTACGTAGATGGAAAAAAGCTGTCCTTGAAACAGTCTTGATATGTTCGTCTAAAGAGAGATCAGGGTCCAGAGTAACGCCGAGGTCCTTCACAGTTTTATTTGAGACGACTGTACAACCATCAACATGAATTGTCAGATTCAACAGAAGATCTCTTTGTTTCTTGGGKCCTAGAACAAGCATCTCTGTTTTGTCCAAGTTTAAAAGTAGAACATTTGCCTCCATCCACTTCCTTATGTCTGAAACACATATATCCAGGGAGGGCAATTTTGGTGTTTCACCATGTTTCATCGAAATGTACAGCTGTGTGTTGTCCACATAGCAGTGAAAGTTAACATTATGTTTCTGAATGACATCACCAAGAGGTAAAATATATAGTGAAAACAATAGTGGTCCTAAAACGGAGCCTTGAGGAACACCGAAATTTAGGACAAACCATCTACAGAGAGAAACTGATATCTTTCCGACAGATAAGATCTAAACCAGGCCAGAACTTGTCCGTGTAGACCAATTTGGGTTTCCAATCTCACCAAAAGAATGTGGTGATCGATGGTATCAAAAGCAGCACTAAGGTCTAGGAGCACGAGAACAGATGCAGAGCCTCGGTCTGACGCCATTAAAAGGTCATTTACCACCTTCACAAGGTCAGTCTCAGTGCTATGATGGTGTCTAAAACCAGACTGAAGCGTTCCGTATACTTTGTTTGTCTTCAGGAAGGCAGTGAGTTGCTGCGCAACAGCTTTTTKAAAAAATGTTGAGAGGAATGGGAGATTCGATATAGGCCGATAGTTTTCAAGATAGGCTATATTACTGCCACTTAGTGAGTTTGGTACACATCCGGTGGATAGGGATCTGTTTATTATGTTTAACACAGACACAGGAAGCAGCATGCAGCTTGAAGGTTTAGAGGCCATGACTATTCTCATCAATGTGTCGAGATATAATATTTAAAAAAACTTGAGTGTCTCCCTTGATCCTAGGTCCTGGCAGTGTTGTGCAGACTCAGGACAACTGAGCTTTGGAGAAATATGCAGATTTAAAGTGGAGTCCGTAATTTGCTTTCTAATGATCATGATCTTTTCGTCAAAGAAGTTCATGAWTGTATCACTGCTGAAGTGAAAGCCATCCTCTCTTGGGGAATGCTGATTTTTAGTTAGCTTTGCGACAGRATCAAAAATAAATTTGGGATTGTTCTTATTTTCCTCAATTAAGTTTGAAAAATAGGATGATCGAGCAGCAGTGAGGGCTCTTCGATACTGCACGGTACTGTCTTTCCAAGCTAGTCGGAAGACTTCCAGTTTGGTGTAGCGCCATTTCCGTTCCAATTTTCTGGAAGCTTGCTTCAGGGCTCGGGTATTTTCTGTATACCAGGGAGCTAGTTTCTTATGACAAATGTTTTTTGTTTTTATGGGTGCGACTGCATCTAGGGTATTACGCAAGGTTAAATTGAGTTCCTCAGTTAGATGGTTAACTGATTTTTGTCCTCTGACATCCTGGGGTAGGCAGAAGGAGTCTGGAAGGGCATCAAGGAATCTTTGTGTTGTCTGAGAATTTATAGCATGACTTTTGATGCTCCTTGGTTGGGGTCTGAGCAGATTATTTGTTGCGATTACAAATGTAATTAAATGGTGGTCCCGATAGTCCAGCATTATGAGGAAAAACATTAAGATCCACAAAATGTATTCCACGGGACAAAACAAGGTCCTGACTGTGGCAGTGAGTAGGTTCGGAGACATGACAAAACCCACTGAGTTGATGATGGCTCTGAAAGCCTTTTGGAGTGGGTCTGTGGACTTTTCCATGTGAATATTAAAGTCACCAAAAATTAGAATATTATCTGCTATGACTACAAGGTCCCTTAGGAATTCAGGGAACTCAGTGAGCAACGCTGTATACGGCCCAGGAGGCCTGTAAACAGTAGCTATATAAAGTGATTGAGTTGGTTGCATAGATTTCATGACTAGAAGCTCAAAAGATGAAAACACAGTAGTTTTTTTGTAAATTGAAATMTGCTATTGTAAATGTTAGCAACACCTCCGCCTTTGCAGGATGCACGGGAGATYTGATCACTAGTATAACCAGGAGGTGAGGCCTCATTTAACACAATAAATTCATCAGGCTTAAGACATGTTTCAGTCAGGCCAATCACATCAAGAATATGATCAGTGATTAGTTCATTGACTATAACTGCCTTGGAAGGGATCTAACATTAAGTAGCCCTATTTTGAGATGTCATCAAGGCAAAMGGTGGCTACTTTGAAGAATCTCAAATATATTTTGATTTGTTTAACACTTTTGGTTACTACATGATACCATATGTGTTATTTCATAGTTTTGATGTCTTCACTATTATTCTACAATGTAGAAAAATAGTAAAAAAAAAATATATATATATTGGTATATACAGTGTTGTAACGATGTGCAAATAGTTGATGTACAAAAGGGAAAATAATAAACATAAATATGGGTTGTATTTACAATGGTGTTTGTTCTTCTCTGGTAGCCCTTTTCTTGTGGCAACATGTCACAAATCTTGCTGCTGTGATGGCACACTGTGGTATTTCAAATAATATATATGAGAGTTTATCAAAGATTTGTTTTCAAATTCTTTGTGGGTCTATGTAATCTGAGGGAAATATGTGTCTTTAATATGGTCATGCATTTGGCAGGAGATTAGGAAGTGCAGCTCAGTTTGTGCACATAGCCTGTACTCTCTTGAGAGCTATGTCTGCCTAGGGCAGCCTCTCTCAATAGCAAGGCTATGCTCACTTAGTCTGTACATACTGTAGTCAAAGCTTTCCTTAATCTTGGGTCAGTCACAGTGGTCAGGCATTCTGCCACTGTGCACTCTCTGTTTAGGGCCAAATAGCATTCCAGTTTGCTCAGCTTTTTGGGTTAATTCTTTCCAATGAGTCAAGTAATTATCTTTTTGTTTTCTCATGATTTGATTGGGTCTAATTGTGTTGGTGTCCTGGGGCTCTGTGGGGTCTGTTTGTGTTTGTCAACAGAGCCCCAGGACCAGCTTGCTTAGGGGACTCTTCTCTAGGTTAATCTCTCTGTAGGTGATGACTTTGTTATGGAAGGTTTGGGAATCGTTTCCTTTTATGTGGTTTTAGAATTTGATAATTAGCCGGTGTCGTRCGAATGTTCTGCATGCATTATTTGGTGTTTTACGTTGTACGCGGATGTTTTTGCAGAATTCTGCATGCAGAGTCTCAATTTGGTGTTTGTCCCATTTTGTGAAWTCTTTCTCTCCCATGATGTCAAGGCACACAGCTGCAGAGAGAGAGAGAGCGGCCACTGATTGATACTGATAGTGGTAAAGAAATCCCCACGCCTCCCGCTGTTTCAGGGCAGATTTGAAGCATTGTGTTGCCTTCTTTTATTTTCTTTCTCTCTTTCTCTTATTTAAAAAAAAATATCTTTGTCTCCTTGTTCTCTCCCAATCTCTCTCTCTTTCACTCTCGCTCTTTCTGTCTCTGGTGTATTTCTCTTTTTCTGTCTTTCTCACTCTCATGCAGTCCATAATAAGAAGTACAGATTGCTGTGGGTAGATGGTGCGACATAGTATGATGCGTGCAGTGTGTTCAGAGTCTGTTTGTACACAGGCAGGGATACAGTATAAATGTGTCTCTCGAGTCTTTCTATTGTTACTTTTTTTCATACCCCAGAGTGCAGTTGATTGGCTTGGAGACTGCTGTGCAGCCCTGGGGAGCAGACGTGTGATGTGCGCCGGTCAATGCCCTTATGGAGCACACTTACTAACAAGAGGAATTTGATTGACTCAGGGAACTAAGCATTAGTCCCCCAGAGAGCTAGCGCCATGAACGTTTTGTTGTTTGTGTTTTTATTGATGGTAAAAAATTCGCTTTAAAGTTTAAGTGGTG
The DNA here is from genome assembly GCF_002910315.2 of Salvelinus sp. IW2-2015. NCBI lineage: Eukaryota > Metazoa > Chordata > Actinopteri > Salmoniformes > Salmonidae > Salvelinus > Salvelinus sp. IW2-2015. Next base: position 21,547,179 of record NC_036839.1, read on the forward strand.
ATAAATATTTCATTATTATAGCGCCAAAAATGAGTTTCCTCTTTGTTGCATTGCATGGGTCTCCTTACATGTTGCATGTGTGTGAGTTTTTCTGGCAGTGTTTTTGTTTTTTATGAATGTGAAAGAGAGAGCTTTGGTAGTTTGGAAATGTAGAGGAAACACTTTGATTCATTTGACTTAATTTTTAAGGATATAGCTCATATTTCTTTTGGAGACATTTTGGGGGTTAAATAAAGCACATTTCATGGTTGGCTCAGTCAGGAAGTGAAGTAGAAAGGGGACCTGGTTGTGAGTGTGCATTTGTGCGTGTGTGTGTGAGGAAGCAGGTTTGTGTGAGGTTGTGTGAGGATGGTGTTCCCTCTGTGAATGGATGTAGAGGTGGAGGGAGGACAGTATGTATGAGGAAATGTCAGGCTATGTATCCATTATGAGATTACTTGACTAGAGGTTCTCTCTCCACTGAATAGACAGGGCCATTTTCACTGTCATCATTTAACAGAAAGCTGTCCACTTATACCTTATCACTGTTTTGCACAACATTATGCCTTTCTGTGTGTGTGTTTGAGAACCCTGAGTGTGCTTTGTGTATACTCACTCTCTCTCTCTCTCTGTGTGTGTGTGTGTGTGTGTGTGTGTGTGTGTGTGTGTGTGTGTGTATCATTTCGCCCGTGTATGTGTTCCCCTCTCACCACAAGGCTCGGATGAATCAGCATGGAAATATTGGTGAAAATGACATCTCAGTAAAATCCAAACTTGTATGATAGTGACTAACTAGGGGAAAAAGGCAAGAGGGTTATTATTACTAATATACAGTATAGATATAAAAAGGCTTAGAGTACAGTTTTCAGAATGCTCTCACATGCAATAAGAATGAATGCAGACTCAATTAAATAAAACCACACATTTAATACAGTTAATAGAAACCCCTGGGTATAGAGTACATTGTTATAAAACTCTGTCATTGACACTGTTRGACCTAGCAAGCTTGCAAGCTAAAGTTGGCGCACCTTGGAGTTCAGTGAAGGTATGATCAATGATACAGAAAATGAATGAAACAACCCAATGTTACTCACGTAGTAAACTCCCTGAAAACAATAACTCCCAAGGCTGATGCCCATCTATAATCCATGGCGGAAAATGCCCTGCATGCAACAGAAGAGATGTCTAGTGTCATGAAAATAAGTCCTTACTCGTCTCGGAACAAAAGCAGCTCCCTTTGAGCTCTCAATCCGACGAAAGCCAGGCTAAGTCTTGATTAACCGACGATGGCTAGCAAATTCTCCACAGCAGGCAAATTCAGTTAAGTTTGATAGATTGAGGTTTCACTAGACTTTCTCTAGACTTGTAACAGGTAAGTAAAATTAAGCAACAGTCTCTTGGCTAATTCAGTTCATAAATCTCTTGAGATGTAAAAGTTTATGCTCAACAAATAGTGTCCATCTCGCTTTCCCTCAAATCTCGAGCAAAATCACTTGTTCATGTGCCCTTAAAAGCATTCCTTCGTAACAGCAAACCGAGAGTTCACGTGAGAAGCCCAAATACTTAAAATGGCTTCTAATTGGCTAAACTAAACCGGGTTACTTTAGTTAACTTGAACATAAAAGGTCAAGCTAATTAAAACCAACCGTGTCTCTTAAATGATTGACAGGTCGTTTCTTTGAATTCTGCACATGAAAGCAACACATTCGTTTGATGCAATGCAATTACAAAATATTGTAATGACCTGACTAGATCATAAAGGAACAATTGTCCAGACAGAGGTTTGAGTTTACAAATTTCCGGTTTATTAACCCAACTTCACACAGGCTACTGTTTGGCCGWAGCCCACGGCAAATAAATGAAAGATACCCCACAAACTAACCGTGAACTTCTCTTGTGAAGGCCAGACGTAAGAGAGAGAACAATGGCTAAACCTGGTCTTAACTTCCAATGCTCCAACCTCCTGCCCAACCCCCCTCCACGCCACTCCACCAACCACCAGGATGCCCGGCATCAGAACATTCCAGGCATTCCCTTGATTGGCAGATATCAGGTTGATTGGCTGGCGGACCCCGCGAACACTGTGTACAACACAACCAACTAATAGCCTAACACATAACACACAGCAGTCTGTGCGGGTCGCTACAATATGTTCAACAGCAAAGCTGTAGTAAACATAGTGTTTCTAATACATGGTTTTAACAGGGTATTACATGTATTTATGTCCAGTCCACAGTCACAGGGTACTGTATACAGTATGAGTTAGTAGCACCCAGAGAGCAGTACAGACCATTCCTGTCACGGCCGTCGTAGGGAGGAGACCAAGGCACAGCGTTGTAAGCGTACATTCTTCTTTATTTAAAGAACGAACACTGAACAAAACAAACAAAATAACAAAACGAAACCGTGAAGCTAATATGGATAGTGCAGACAGGCAACTAAACATAGATCAAGAACCCACAAAACCAAAAGGGAAAATGGCAACCTAAATATGATCCCCAATCAGAGACAACGATAAACAGCTGCCTCTGATTGGAAACAATTCAGGCACCATAGACATACATATACCTAGACTTACCAAACCCCTAGACATACAAAAAAACCCTAGACAATACAAAACAAGCATACCCACCCTCGCCACACCCTGACCTAACCAAAATAATAAGAAAACATAGATAACTAAGGTCAGGGCGTGACAGTACCCCCCAAAGGTGCGGACTCTAACGCAAACCTGAACTTATAGGGAGGGTCCAGGTGGGCATCTACCCTCGGTGGCGGCTCTGGTTCTGGACGCCGCCCCCCTCTTTACACTGATCCCTCCGCCTTTGTAGATCTCAGAACGTGGATCATCGCCGGAGGCTCTGGACCGCAGATCATCGCCGGAGGCCCCGGACCGGGGGCCCTCGCTGGACCCCGGGCTGGAGACGTCGCTGGAGACCCGGGCTGGGGACCGTGGCTGGAGACCCCGGGCTGTAGGACCGTGGTGAGACCCGTGACGGGCTTGGATCGGTCGCGCTGGAGACCGCGGCTGGGATCGTCGCTAGAGACCCCGGGCTGGGGATCGTCGCTGAAGACCCCGGGCTGGGGACCGTCGCTGGAGACCCGGGCTGGGGATCGTCGCTGGAGACCCGGGCTGGGGATCGTCGCTGGAGGCTCCGGACTGGGGATCGTCGGCTGAGGCTCCGGACTGTGAAACGTCCGGACTGTGGAAGCCTGAATGCGTGGTGCCGAACTGGTGGTACCGGGGTTGAGGACATCACCTAGGGCGAGTGCGGGGAAGAGGCACAGGCCGTACTGTACTGTGGAAGCGCACTGGAGGCCTGATGCGTGGTGCCGGAACTGGTGGTACCGGGCTGAGGACACGCACCTCAGGGCGAGTGCGGAGAGGAGGCACAGGACGTACAAGACTGTGGAGGTGCACTGGAAATCTGCAGCGTAGAGCTGGCACAATGCGTCCTGGCTGGATGCTCACTTGAGCCCGGCAAGTGTGGGGCACTAGCACAGGACGCACTGGGCTGTGCAGACACACCTTAGACACAGTACGCAGAGCCGGCGCAGAATATCCTGGTCCAAGGAGGTATACTGGAGACCAGGAGCGCTGAGCCGGCACCATCCGTCCTGGCTGGATGCCCATTCTAGCCCGGCAAATGCGAGGAGCTGGAATAGAGCGCACCGGGCTAAGAATGGGAACTGGAGACACCGTGCGCATCTCTGCATAACACGGTGCCAGACCAGTTACACGCTCCCCACGGTAAGCATGAGGAGTTGGCTCAGGTCTCCAACCTGACTCAGCCAATCTCCTCGTGTGCCCCCGCCCAAAAAATGTGTTGGGGCTGCCTCTCGAGCTTCCTTGCTAACCGTGTCCCCTCGTATCGTCGCCGTTCCTCCTGRGCTATCTCCACCTGCTTCCTGGCAAGGTCTTGTCCCCTGCTATTACCTCCTCCCAGGTCCAGGATGTCCTGCACTCATCTTTCTCCCTGGCCCAGGATGTCCGCTCCTCATTCACACGCTGCTTGGTCCTTTTGTGGTGGGTTCCTCTGTCACGGCCGTCGTAGGGAGGAGACCAAGGCACAGCGTGGTAAGCGTACATTCTTCTTTATTTAAAGAACGAACACTGAACACTGAACAAAACGAACAAAATAACAAAACGAACCGTGAAGCTAATATGGATAGTGCAGACAGGCAACTAAACATAGATCAAGAACCCACAAAACCAAAAGGGAAAATGGCAACCTTATTTATGATCCCCAATCAGAGACAACGATAAACAGCAGCCTCTAATTGGGAACCAATTCAGGCCAKCATAGACATACATATACCTAGACTTACCAAAACCCCTAGACATACAAAAAACCCTAGACAATACAAAACGAGCATACCCACCCTCGTCACACACTGACCTAACCAAAATAATAAAGAAAACATAGATAACTAAGGTCAGGGCGTGACAATTCCYTCCCTCTACCTGCCTGCCCAGCTGACTGGCTAGAAGCAGTGCTTGAAAGTCAGGCAGGCACAATTATTCACTTTCATCTTCCATTTCTCATCTCTCATCTCTCACAGTAGCTCCAGCCTTAGACACACTGTACTGTACCCATAGTATTCTCTATCTCAATATCATCACAGGCCCATTGACTTGAATGATGAATCTTGTTCTTGTACTTCTTTCTATGACTGTACCATCCTCCCTCTCTATTGATCCCATGCAGGTCTTTATTAAGTATACATTATGATAAACCCACAGTGGGTTCACTAGGTGTGTCAGACAGACAGACAGACAGACAGCCTTACCTTCCCCGCCACACTAACAGATAGAGCTGGAAATTGAGTCAACGTCTGTGACGAGGCTCTTATTCTGAGGAGTCTGTATAGCTGTCTCTGAATGTGGATGAGAGAGAGGGAGCAGACAGAGGGCTGATATACAAACAGAATGGATGGATGTGACTTCTTTATCTCCTCCTGCTCCTTCCTACACCAGCCAGCCAGCCATTCAGCTGACAGTGTCTTCGTCCCAAATGGCACTCTCTTCCCTATATAGTGCACTACTTTTGACCATGAACCACTATGAAGGMAATAGGGTGCCATTTGGGATGTAGTCAGTGACAGCTCCACAGTGGAACATTCCTATCAGATGGGATGAAGACAATAAAGAGAGGAGTTAGGAGGTTGCTTCTGTTTGGAGCATGTCCTCATAGCTGTCTAGAACATTATTGTAATGTCGTTATAATGTTGTAGAGACGTTGTGAACATGTTGACACCATGTCATATTGAGTCAGCGTTTGTGGTCACTGAGAAGGCACAGCTTTGGAAGTAGGGGTAATGGGGGCCATCACATTAATATGCATCCCAAGTGGCACCCTATTCCCTACATTGTGCACTACTTTTGATTATGGGTCCTGGTCAAAAGTAGTGCACTACATTTTGGTAATTTAGCAGATGCTGTTATTCAGAGCGACTTACAGTTAGTGCGTTCATCTTAAGATAGCTAGGTCAGACAACCACATATCACAGTCATAGTAAGTATCTTTTTCCTCAAAATAGTTATCAGCAAAGTAAGTTCCAGTAGGAAAAGACAAGTGCAAGTGTTAAATAATAATAACAGTAATAATAAAAAACATACAGTACCAGACAAAAGTTTGGACACACCTACTAATTCAAGTGTTTTTCTGTATTTTTTACTATTTTCTACATTGTAGAATAATAGTGAAGACATCAAAARTATGAAATAACACGTATGGAATCATGTAGTAACCAAAAAAGTGTTAAACAAATCAAAATATATTTTATATTTGAGAATTGAGTAAAAATAAAGAAAAACCCTTGAATAGGTGTAGGTGTGTCCAAACTTTTGACTGGTACTGTATGTTTACCTGGACATATGATTAGCTGGAGGGGACACAATGGGGACTTCCTATTAGCCTACTGACCTCTCTGTCATGTATCCTTCCACCCACTCCATTGATCCTGTATGGAGCTTTACTGTAAGTAACTCCAATCGACATCATACTTTGTTTATCCCTGTCTGGCCATGTAGGTGGAGGGTCAATACCCTTTCCTTTTTACTTAATCGTTGAGGCTATTGTGCTCTCTGAACAAGTATTCAGGTGGACAACCAGTAAGTGTGTGGGCTTGGTAAGTGTGCATTCTTGGTAGTCTAAGTGTGTGCGTGTGCTTGGTAAGTGTGTGTGCTTGGTAAGTGTGTATGCTTGGGGGTCCTGAGAGGTCAATAGGTCAGTTGTCCACAGTAATGAAGAGAAGCTATAGTGATGTTTTGTCCCTATGTGTGTCTGGGGATCCTCAGAGTATCAATATGATTACACCGGGACATCTCCCACCTGAACCCCAGGCTGACATCAACAAAAGGGCTCCTTAAAAACAATAGATCTATGTCCTAAAATCCTTACCCGCATCCTGGTTCATTTCAGAAGAGAGGGGCCAGTTGGCGATTGAAGGGGTTTTTGAATGATGAGAGAGAGTACACGTTGAACACACCAGWCCAGATTTGAGTAGCACTTTGGCGGTCCTACCCTACCCAGTTCCCTCTCCCCCTCTCCTCTCCTCACCCCCCTTCCCTCCTCTCCTTTCTCCCTTCTCCTCTAATTTTTCCCTGTCATAACCTAGCATCATTGTGTAAGCGCAGCTTGTGTTAAGGAGGGTCAGCCAGGATTGCGTTGACCAAAAGACTAGGATGTATTGACCGGATAGCACTATGAGAACTCTGCTTATGTAATAGAATGGAGAAGGATGAAAGGCCAGCAGATGGATGTGCAGTTACTGTTTCACTTCTGAAGTCCCCCATCATCCACACACCCCCAGCCCAAGAGTTTTCACACCCGATGGTGAGGCTCCATCTCTGGGGGAGATCAGAGCTTCAGTTCCCTCCTCTCCCATGCAGGGATCAGAGAGGGATTACACCACAGGGGTGGCCCAGGCTGAACCTTTGAGGGCTAAAGCCACACCTCAGACCCCTGCCACCTCTTGTGGTATTATAGGACTTAAGCTCTGTCTAAAGAGCATTTCCAGGGGGCAGCTGTGTGCCAGTAGTTTAGACAGATAACTCGGTGCATTCAACATGTTAATAGCTCTCATAAATACAAGTAGTGATGAAGTCAATCTCTTCTTCACTTTGAGCCAGGAGAGATTGACATGCATATTATTAATATTAGCTCTCTGTGTACATCCAAGGGCCAGCCGTGCTGCCCTGTTCTGAGCCAATTGCAATTTTCCTAAGTCTTTTTTTGTGGCACCTGACCACACGACTGAACAGTAGTCAAGTTGTGACATAACTAGGGCCTGAGGGACCTGCCTTGTTGATAGTTTTGTTAAGAAGGCAGAGCATCGCTTTATTATGGACAGACTTCTCTCCATCTTAGCTACTACTGAATCAATATGTTTTGACCATGACAGTTTATAATCTAGGGTTACTCCAAGCAGTTTAGTCATCTTAACTTGCTCAATTTCCACATTATGTATTACAATATTTAGTTGAGGTTTAGGGTTTAGTAAACGTTTTATCCCAAATACAATGCTTTTAGTTTTAGAAATATTTGGGCTAACTTATTCCTTGCCACCCACTCTGAAACTAACTGCAGCTCTTTGTTAAGTGTTGCAGCCATTTCAGTCGCTGTAGTAGCTGATGTGTATAGTGTTGAGTCATCCGCATACATAGACACTCTGGCTTTATTCAAAGTCAGTAGCATGTCGTTAGTAAAAATTGAAAAAAGCAAGGGGACTAAACAGCTACCCTGGGGAATTTCTGATTCTACCTGGTTTATGTTTGAGAGGTTTCCATTAAAGAACACCCTCTGTGTTCTGTTAGACAAGTACCTCTTTATCCACATTATAGCAGGGGGTGTAAAGCCATAACACATACGTTTTTCCAGCAGCAGACTATGATCGATAATGTTAAAACCTGCATGGAAGACTAACAAGACAGCTCCCACAATCATTTTATCATCAATTTCTCTCAGCCAATCATCAGTCATTTGTTTAAGTGCTGTGCTTGTTGAGTGTCCTCTATAAGCGTGCTGAAAGTCTGTTGTTAATTTGTTTGCTGTGAAATAGCATTGTATCCTGTCAAACACAATTTCTTTCCAGAAGTTACTAAGCTGTACCCCTATAGCACAGACATAGCACAGCCGAATGCTAATTCACTGCTACCTCACTGCTACCTCTGTCAATATTGTTTCATTGATTGTTTCATTMATCGTTGCATTGATTGATTGATTGGTTGATGTTGTATAGCTAAGGATCTAGGCCATAGACGTAGACTCTCCCCTGTCCCCTGTATGATGCAGCTCCCAGGTTCATCCAGGTATGACAAACACCCCCTCCTCGAGTTGTGGGTAATGAAAACTGGTAGTCGGATGTATTGCCCGTTAATCTAGGCTATCACACAGACTCACACAGCAGCAGAACAAGAGCGAGAACCTGAGAGAGACGGGATCTGGAGAAATGACGAATGACTGATCCTGTCATTGTGTTTCTAAAGGTATTTTGTATTTATTTTCATTTAACTAGGAAAGTCAGTTAAGAACAAATTCTTATTTACATCAAGATTATGATTAAGCGGCTGAGGTTGAGAAATMATCTATGGAATCCTTGAGGACTATGCGCTAACCGTAGGGGTGTATAATAACATGAAGTCACAGGCTCCTCTCTCTCTCTCTCCAGTTTGTCTATCCTCATTATTTCTCTCTCTCTAATAGCACCAAGGTACTGCCTGAGCCTCCCATCTCATTGAGAGCTTTATATAGCTACTATACTGTTCTCTGTTACACTACATTGTCTACCCCATCTGTGAGATAAAACTGCTGATGCATTTAATGGCAGTATTAGAGTATCTCTTTCTCCTTAATGAAGGCAGTGGAGCAAAGCCCTGCTTTACCCTCCCGGCTTCTCCATCTGAGCAATTAGTGCTTTTTTACTATTTTATTTAACCTTTATTTAACTAGGCAAGTCAGTTAAGAACAAATTCTTATTTACAATGYCGACCTACCAAAAGGCAAAAGGCCTCCTGCGGGGACGGGGGTTGGAATTAAAAATAAATATATAAAATATAAATATAGGACAAAACACACATCACGACAAGAGAGACAACACAACACTACATGAATAGAGACCTAAAACAACAACATAGCAAGGCAGCAACACATGACAACACAGTATGATAGCAACACAACAAGACAATAGCATGGTAGCAACACAACATGGTAGCAGCACAAAACATGGTAGAAACATTATTGGGCACAGACAACAGTACAAAGGGCAAGAAGGTACGTGTGTTGTATGTGGAGGATGAGGGCTGCAATAGACATCTCAGATAGGGGGGAGTGAGGCCTAAGAGGGTTTTATAAATAAGCATCAAGCAGTGGATCTTGCGATGGGTATACAGAGATGACCAGTTTACAGGGGTGTASACTATAGAGTGCAGTGATGTGTCCTGTAAGGAMRATTGGTGTCAAATCTGATGGCCAACTTGTAAAGAACATCTAGCCGCTCAAGAGCACCCTTACCTGCCGATCTATAAGGTATGTATCCGTAATCTAGCATGGGTAGGATGGTCATCTGAATCAGGTTTAGTTTGACAGCTGGGGTGAAACCAAGTCTAGATTTAACTTTAGCCTGCAGCTTTGATATGTGCTGAGAGAAGGACAGTGTACTACTTCAAGCTCTAAACCCTCAGAGGTAGTAATCACACCTGTGGGGAGAGGGGCATTCTTTTTACCAAACCACATGACCTTTGTTTTGGAGGTGTTCAGAACAAGGATAAGGGTATAGAAAGCTTGTTGGGCACTTAGAAAGCTTTGTTGTAGAGCATTTAACACAAAATCCGGGAGGGGCCAGCTGAGTATAAGACTATCATTTGCATATAAATGTGATGAGAGAGCTTCCTACTGCCTGAGGTATGTTGTTGATGTAAATTGAGAAGAGTGTGGGGCCTAGGTTTGAGCCTTGTGGTACACCCTTGGTGGCTGAGACATCAGATTTTCTAACTTTATACACAGCACTCTTTGAAAGAAGTAGTTAGCAAACTAGGCCAAAGACCCCTCAGAGACACCAATACTTTTTAGCCGGCCCACAAGAATAGAATYGTCTACTGTAACAAAAGCTTTGGCCAAGTCAATAAAAATAGCAGCACAACATTGCTTAGAATCAAGGGCAATGGTGACATCATTGAGGACCTTTAAGGTTGCAGTGACACATCCATAACCTGAGCGGAAACCAGATTGCATACCCGAGAGAARACTATAYACATCAAGAAAGCCAGTCAGTTGATTATTGACAAGTTCTTCCAACACTTTTGATAACAGGGCAAAATCTAAATAGGCTTATTTGAGAGGATCAGCTTGATCTTCCCCTTTAAATATAGGACGAACCATGGCTGCATTCCAAGCAATGGGAACCTCCCCAGAAAGGAGAMACAGGTTAAAATGGTCYGAGATAGGCTTGGTGATGATAGGGGCAGCAATCTTAAAGAAGAAAGGGTCTAAACCATCTGACCCAGATGTTTTTTTGYAYTCAAGTTTCAGGAGCTCCTTTAGCACCTCAGACTTAGTGACTGCCTGCAGGGAGAAACTTTGTTGCGGGGCAGGGGAAAAAGAGGGAGAAGCATCGGGGATAGTCACATTCYAAGGGGTGGGAGATGAGGAAATGTTGGACGGGCAAGGAGGCATGGCTGACTTAATGAAGTGGTGATTAAAGAGCTCAGCCATGTGCTTCTTGTCAGTAACAATCACATCATCAACATTAAGGGACATGGGCAGATGTGAGGACGAGGGTTTATTCTCCAGGTCTTTAACCATTTTCTAGAACTTCTTGGGGTTAGACCCAAAGAGAGAGAACTGCTCATTAAAGTAACTAAACTTTGGCCTTCCGGATAGCCTGAGTTCACTTATTTCTCATTTGCCCGAACGAGAGTCAGCCTCAGTATACGTGTGCCGAGCCTTTCGCCAAATGCAATGATGAAATGATTGAATAACATGTATGTGTACAACTATTTTGCAACACTCGCAAACGCAACCCGGCCGGTTTAGTCAGCACAAGATAGACTGGAGGTTTTATACATCACACGCAGCTCAGGCCAGGCCCCATGTCTCATCTGAGATGGTTGATTATTGGTGGTGTGCTCTCATAAATCCTCTAAACGTCATTCTAACTGGCCGTGTGTGGGGAGAAATGACCTCTCTCTCTCTCTCTCGCCTCTCTGTGGCCCCCATGAATATGTATCACCAAGCCACTCCGGGACCAGGCATTCATACAGCCAATTACAGCAGGCCGTGTATTCTGAACTGTGTTTGTGGATGGCAGTACCCTACTTTCTGACTTTGAGTGCATAGTAGATATGTTGACTGATGTCTTTATTTCTGGAAAAATACTTGATAGATACAGTGGCTGTATTTGCCTGGTCCGTTCAGAAGTTAATGTTCCACAGTACGAACAGGGGATGTTTACCAAATGGCACCCTATTCCCTACAGTGCATTCGGGAAGTATTCAGACCTCTTGATTTTTTCCAGATTTTGTTACGTTACAGCCTTATTCTAAAATAGATTAAATGTTTTCTTCCCCTGATCAATCTACACACAATACACCATAATGACAAAGTGAAAACAGTTTTTTATTTTGCTAATTTATAAAAAATAAAGAACTGAAATACCTTATTTACATAAGTATTCAGACACTTTGCGATGAGACTCGAAATTGAGCTCAGGTGCATCCTGTTTACATTGATCATACTTGAGATGTTTCTACAACTTGATTGGAGTCCACTTGTGGTAAATTCAATTGATTGGACATGATTTGGAAAGGCACACACCTGTCTATATAAGGTCCCATAGTTGACAGTGCATGTCGGAGCAAAAACCAAGCCATGAGGTTTCCAGAGCTCCTCTGTGGAGATTGGAGAACCTTCCAGAAGGACAACCAACTCTGCAGCACTCCACCAATCAGGCCTTTATGGGACAGTGGCCAGACAGAAGCCACTACTCAGTAAAAGGCACATGACAGCCCGCTTGGAGTTTGCCAAAAGGCACCTAAAGGACTCTCAGACCATGAGAAACAAGATTCTCTGGTCTGATGAATCCCAAATAGATCACTTTGGCCTGAATGCCAAGCATCATATCTGGAGGAAACCTGGCACCATCCCTATGGTGAAGCATGGGGGTGGCAGCATCATGCTGTGGGGATGTTTTTCAGCTGCAGGGACTGGGAGACTAGTCAGGATTGAGGGAAAGATGAATGGGTGAAGATGAAGTACAGAGAGATCCTAGATCAAAACCTGCTCCAGAGCACTCAGGACCTCAGACTGGGGCGAAGGTTCACCTTCCAACAGGACAACGACCCTAAGCACATAGCCAAGACAATGCAGGAGTGGCTTCGGGACAAGTCTCTGAATGTCCTTGAGTGGCCCAGCCAGAGCCCGGACTTGAACCTGATCGAACATCTCTGGAGAGACCTGAAAATAGCTGTGCATTGACGCTCCCCATCCAACCTGACAGAGCTGGAAAGGATCTGCATAAAATAATGGGAGAAACTTAGAGCACTATAGGGAATAGGGTGCCATCACTTCTGCTAATTTAGAGGGTTTATAGATTCAAAAAC